>NC_057723.1:18682473-18968410 GCF_004010195.1 Chiloscyllium plagiosum | reverse complement strand
CCTTACTGAAGTCCATATAGATCACATCTACTGCTCTACTCTCATCAATCTTCTTTGTTACTTCTTCAAAAAACTCAATCAAGTTTGTGAGACATGATTTCCTGCACAAAGCCATGTTGACTATCCCGAATCAGTCCTTGCCTTTCCAGATACATGTACATCCTGTCCCTTAGGATTCCCTCCAACAACTTGCCCACCACCGAGGTCAGGCTCACCGGTCTATAGTTCCCTGGCTTGTCTTTACCACCCTTCTTAAACAGTGGCACTACGTTAGCCCACCTCCAGTCTTCCGGCACCTCGCCTGTGACTAACGATGATACAAATATCTAAGCAAGTGGCCCCACAATCACTTCTCTAGCTTCCCACAGAGTCCTTGGGTACACCTGATCAGGTCCTGGGGATTATCCACCTCTTACCACCCTTCTTAAACAGTGGCACCACGTTAGCCCACCTCCAGTCTTCCGGCACCTCGCCTGTGACTAACGATGATACAAATATCTCAGCAAGTGGCCCCACAATCACTTCTCTAGCTTCCCACAGAGTCCTTGGGTACACCTGATCAGGTCCTGGGGATTTATCCACCTTTAACCATTTCAAGACATCCAGCACTTCCTCCTCTGTAATCTGGACATTTTGCAAGATGTTGCAGGTAAGCATCTCAATAATCTCATCTTGATATTCAAAGAATAGAAAGAAGTTCTCCTGGTCTCCTTGTCAACATTCATCCCTCAAAAAATAGTGACCATTTAACTAATTTGCTGTCTGTTTAATCTGGTTGCTTTTGACATTGGTTGCTTTGTTTTGCTCCTGTAAGAAAATTAATTGTACTTTTAAGTCATTCATTGCATGTTCTTTTTATTCATTCATAGGATGTGGGCATTGCTGGTCAGGTCACCATTAATTGCCCAGATGGTAGCTAAGGGTCAGCCACATGACTTTGGCTGGAGTCAGCTGTAGGTCAGACCAGGTAATGATGCAGTTTCTAACCCTGAAGGACATGAACCACATTGAGAAATTTCTAAAATAGTGATACAATCCAAAATATAGGAAACACTTATTTACTTCATTTTTGCCCATTATGCAACAATTCTGCTCGGATCAATGAGCTAGTATGCCCCATGTCTAGACCTTTACTATGCCCCTCCATTAAATCCTATCATGTCAAATTACCTTGGGCCTCGTGCCTGACAGTCATACCATAATAATCCACTGACCATTCACAGTATAAAATGCTCCAACTCTTTCAATGTAAGGGTACAAAACCATATTAGTTAAATTCACATATTTATCAATGAAACATTTAAAATCATAACTAACCAGATAAAAAAGAAGTCTGTTCTTAGAAGAACAACATCTATTTCATTTGACAGAATTATTAGTATCCAATTTAGAATTCATGATTGCTAATAAATTATTAATGTTTACTAATGAAAATACATTATTGCTTTACAAATTTTTCACCAACAAGTAGGTATGGTAAATTGTGACTATTTTCTCTTGCCAAGTTACAAAAGATGTATCCTTTCTGTTAACAAATCACAAAAGGCTTGGAAATCTGATTTGCTGCAGAAATGGTATCAATCAGAAGCTGATAGGAAATTTAAAGGAAGTTTTCACATGTTCTTTTATGTACATTAATGGGAATAAGCAGACAGGCTGAACAATCTTTAAACAGTCGTACTCTCATTCTTTCTTATAATTTACAGCAAGTTACAGCAAAGATGTATCAACTTAATACTTGTGCATCCTTTCCCCCAAATCAAAAAGTGTTGAAAGACAGTTTATTCTACAATACAACCTCCTCTTTCATACCCTGGATAACATCTTACACTGTTACATTTTATTACTTTCAAAAGCAGTTTATGGAATCTGCTTCACATTTGTTTGTGTCTCAGAATTCGATTCCCTTGGTTCCCATTGACATCAATTTTACTGAGTCTCTTTCCAAAAATGTTCAACTGCACCTACTTATCCAGGGCAGTCACTCTCATTTCATCTCTGAAGTATAGCATTATTTCCATGTTTTGATCAGGGCTGTATGAGACATGGAGGTAGAGTTATCCAGGCAAAATCCAAACTGAGTATTGGTGAGCTGTTTGTTTCTTTGTAAGTGATACTTGATAGCACTGTTAATAACATCTTCCATCGCTTTGATGTTTGACTGTGACGGATGGGGCAATAACACAATGGATTGGATTTATTCTGATTCTTGTGGGCAGGCATTATCCATATTACCAAATAGACACCGTTATTGCAAGTGGACTGCAGTAGATCAGCAAATTCTGCAGCAGCAACTAAAGAGCTGGGGGTTGTCAGACCCCAAAGAACCCTCAGGCAATCCTTGATATCCTTACCTTACTTCTCCAAAGTGACACCCTGTCACTTCAAAGAACTATGGTGAGTTTGGGACTTCTTCTGCGAGAACTAAATTATTCTCCATCTGAGTGAAAATTGTAGTCAATCCAAAAGTCCAGCACAAGAATCTGCCACCCACTATTTTTGGGAGATGGTAGGCTCATTGGGTATTTTGTATGATTTGTACAACTCTGCACGTGTACATTTTAAAGTGCAATAGCTTCAAGCTGATTTGGTTTTTGTTGGTAGAATGGCCAAAACATTTCACTTTTGATCTGGCATGGAAAAGTCTAAATGTACCAGAGTTCTTTGGAGAAGTAGGGTATTATTTTGAATGTGGTCTGGGACCCCTTTGGGAAGAGATAGGACATCATTTGGAAGAGTCAGGTGACGTTTGAGTGAGATAAGGAGCACTTTAAGAGAAGACAAATGCCCTTTGTAATTGTTAAAGGTAAACATAAATGTCCATAAAAAGTGCATAAATCATTGGGATGGTCAAAAGGAGTTTTCAAAGGGAACTATCAGAAGATTCTTTTAAGACTATCAAGGTAATTATATCTTTTGTACTTTAATTATTTGAAGAAAAACTATCTGCAATTGATTAAAATAGTAAGTCCATGCTATTTCACTCTGTTTAAAGACACAAATCTGAGGGTCAGCTGTATCAGATGTGTGCTGCATGACTGATTTCACAAAATAGCATTATCATAATAGGATGCCTGTCAGTTCACTGCTTGATTGACACCTCCAAGTGCTTGCAAAGTCTTCGAAGTAGGACAAAAGTTTAATTTCATAATGAATTTAAGCAAGTTAAAATGTAGTGAGTAGATTTTAGAAATAATTTTAAATTGTGAATTAATTATTAGATGCTTAGAATTTTATTTAATTTTCATACGGGTTCTGAGATCTGCCTACAGCAGAAATTTGATGCTAAGAATTGAAGGTGTCAGGTCAAATTGTGATTGGCGGCTTGGGTTGGCATAAGTTACATTAACAGCAAGATTAGAGTAGTGCTGGAAAAGCACAGCAGGTCAGGCAGCATCCAAGGCACAGGAAAATCGATGTTTCAGGTAAAAGCCCTACATCAGGATTTGGCATAAGTTACATTAACATCAGGGCTATGAAAGCGATGAACTTTGGGCAGTGGAATTAGTGCAAGGTAAGTGGGCAGTAGGTGGGATGGGTAAGGGACAAAGATTGGGCTGGAGGGCATGAGCAGTCATGGAAAGTAGGTACAGAGGCAAAAATGGCATGGAAGGTCTGAGGGATAGGTGGGGCATGAAGTGGCAAGGGTTGGAATGGATGGGGAGTACATATGTGGGGGTGAGGGGGGTGTAAAGATTAAGGTCTGGAATGTTGTTAAATAGCTTTTCCCCAGTTTGAACAAGGGGCCAGAGTACAGAGTTGGCATTTTCCAATCAGGTCAGCCAGGTCTCCTCCTGTGGCTGCTCACACAATTGGCTGAGAGCCATGGGTCCAACTCTCAATACATCCCACCCTAACAGAACAACAAATCCAACCATCTGGGTACTTTAACATTTTTTCTCAGGTTGCATTTCCAGAGGCAGGATTTGTCCCGAGTGCACTTCCAACACAGCAGTGCAAAACCTGAAATCGATGTGATCATACATCCTCAGGTGAGATGCAGAGGAAAGACCCACCCCCTCCCAATCCCTCACAACCCCTCCGCTCTGCAAAAACAGCCTTTTCCCTAACCTCAGAACAGCAAATTCTGCCTGCCCCACTGCAACATTTCCATTTCCCAAACCAGTCATTCTTCTGTTTCTGAATCAGGCTGAGAATTTAACACCAATTAGTGTCAGATTATACTCAGTGCTGTGGACTCGCCTCCACCAGGGAATTGGCTTGAGATTGTCCAGAAGTCGTTTCACTTTGAATCTGCGGCAGCAGGCAGAGAGGTGATTTTCATCTCATCAGCCTAGGCTCGATTTGAATGCAGGTCTCAGAGGTGAAATGTGTTACAATAGCTAGTGCTTGCTGTATGCTGCCCAGAAGCATGCGTTTGAAAACAAATCAAATGTATTAAAATCACCTTAAAATTAATAACACTTTTATTTTAATCTTGCTGACTGCAATCAGTTGCCGATCAGGTTAAACATTGTAGCATGATCCCTGGCAGTGTATTGTTTAATAAAGTCTATACTGTGTCCTTTTTTTTCACAAACAAATGCATCTGGACAACAATTATTCTGAATTGCTGTGGAGTTCAGAGTTCTCCGATGCAGAATCTGGCATAATCAAAAATCCCTCAGAGAAAATCTCTACCATCTCTTGCTTGGCAATCCCAAGGGAGCCCTTGAATATCTCTTTGTTTTTCCTTGTGTCATGCCTGGGTTGATGAGGACTGAGAGAGATTTTCTATGAATTTTGCGTGGTAAGCAAGTTAGCAGGCTTGTTATTAGAATTCCACTCAGAGAAAGGCACCCGCCTCTTGTTAAGATATTTTACTTTCCATGAAAGAATAGCCTACAGACTCAAGATTTAGTCATGGAAGCACACTGCTTTAAATTAAAGCCTTCACTCTGGATAGACATAGGCAGTAAGTCAATAAACAGCTTTCAATGCCTATTTAATTTGGCTACATGATCCCATTCTTGTTAATGCTAAGAACATAAATCTTTATGTATTTTCAAGAAAACTCAACAAAATAGTTTGAAAAAAGTATAATGACAACAGAATGCAGAAAGACATACTCATTCTTGTGGTCAGTCAAGTGCTAGGTAAAGATGCAAACCCAGTCTAGATTTTCACCACAATGGAGAGTTTCTCTCTGCCGTGGTGAAAATGGCAAAAATGACCAAAATTCCTGCAATTTTTCAGGGACCAAATGGAGGCAGGCCAGGTTTTATGCATGCTTATTTTATTGGAAATAAAATTATGAAATCTGAGTTTTGCACTCCTGACCAGCTAAGATCAGGTGGGAATTTTATAAATTCATTTGTATAACCAGGATACTCCTTTGGAGAGATAAGATATCCCAATGGATATGGTCCTAGGCCCCCTTCGGCAGGAGTTGGCCAAGAGTCTGGTATCCATATGTGGGTTGGTTAGTAGACTTTAGGATTCTGAAATGTTTATATGAATTTGTCTACAAAGTGCATAAACCCATTGGAGCTGTTAAACTGTTAAACAGCTGTCAAAGCTGTTAAAACTGTCAAGGAACTATAAAAAGTCTCAAAGAATTGCAAACTACTGTCAAGATTGTCAAAGAACTGTCACAACTATCGAAGAACTGTCACATCAACATCAGACTTCTTTTTGTATCAGGGTGATTCGTGAGATCTGTCATGGAGAATAAGAAGTAGGGATGGAATGTACGTTAGCATCAGTTCGCACTAAGTTGGCATCAGGGTGATAAATAGTTGTGTGGTAATGGCTGACATGGAAGTAAAAGAGCCATGGCATGGTTTCTGGAGCAAAGGAATAAAATATTTTGACAGAAGTTCCAATACCATATATTCCTTAATGTCATTATTCATATCTAATTTTAGAAAAGCAAACTTTCCCCCAAACTTGAGATTTTATATCTAAGCTTCTTCTGTCAAGTTTCCTCTTCTCAAAATGCTTCTTAACTGTAACAAAAACATATTTCTACTTGTTGTGTTGCTCCAATTTAGGAGAACAAGAAATAGGAGACAGTGTTGTCTGTAAGGCCCAAATAGGCCTGCTCTGCTCTTAAATATGATCCAGGTTAATCTCAAATCCCTTCAGAGTTCAGAAATCTATCCCAACCATAAATGTACTCAATATATTCCTACTCAGTATGACTCAGCATCATCTTGCGTACAGAATTATAAGATTTATAAGTGAGTGAAGAAATTCTGCTTCATCTCAGCCTTAAGTGAACGACCACTAATCATGAAACTACCCTTTCCCTGATCTAGATGCTTCAGCCTGAATTGGTTTCTCAATTCTCAGTATCAACTCTGTCAAGTTCTCTCAGGATGTTTTTAGGTTTGAATGAGATCACCTCTTAAATTTCTAACCAAGTACTATTTTCTCAACCATTCATCATTAGACAACTCCATCATCCTTCACTTAAAATGATGTACTGCTGTAGCTTTCTGGATAAAGATATTTGCGGAATAAACTGTGTCAACAAACTCCACTGTTTCCCCTCTTAATCACTGGGCAACATCAGTTTGACATTTAATAATAAATCAGAGATCAAGAGTGAGATGATTGAAGAGAGAAGGAGGAATAAGTTGAGAGAGAGAGAGAGAGAAGGCAATTATGTAAGTTGATCCTTTTGTGCTGTAGATTACCTTTCTGCCGAATGCACCTAAAATTACATCAGGCATACAGAAAGATGACTAGGAAGAGAGAATGTATCTGAATATTGTAAGTTTATGACAAGATCTATTTTGCTGCAAAAAAACAGCAAGTCATACATTAGACACAGAGAGAAATAACAACAAAAAAGTGTTCAAGTGTTGTAAGTTGAGGTTTGACATGACATCAGAGCACAGCTAGGAGAACAATTTGTGATGGGACTATTTTGCCTGCCAAGGTGATTCAACCACTGTACCTACTGCCTTGCAAATGCTTGTAGCCCCTGCTGTTGCAATTAGAATCTCAGATGAAATTATAATTTTTATTTGAAGATGAAAACAGCTATGGAGTGCTATGCGTACCAAAGTCATAAACTCATTTATAAAGATCAGGTTTGAGATTTCATAACGTGCAGCATAAGACTCACCAATGTCATCACATGTTCTGATGAGATATTGCAGCCTCCTCTGTATGCAGGCAAACACTGTGAACATTTCTAGAAATAGCAATATGCCCTTTGAAGCAAAGATACCATAAACAATGAGTAACAAAACTCAGATGGAGGACAGTTGCATTTCTGTGATCAGTCACACTGTCATCGCGATAGCAACTTCCCTTCACACAGGGTCTTTCATTCACATCCTTGCACTCCACCTTAAAGTGTTCTGCTGCATCCATAAAGATCCCATCTTGAAGACCAAGCACATTAAATAATCCCCTTTTAACTGCATGTATTTTTGTTTTACATCTGTATCTTTTACAAGCAAATACCTTGAGATTGGACTATAATTATCTTGATTTTCTTTTAGTCTATAAAACAGTAGGAGTTATGCTGCAGGCAGTTCAGAACAGTAACAGCAAAGCAGTTAGCTGGGGAAGAATCAATCTGTTAGCAAGTAATACTATCGACAAAGGTTAAATAACAGAATTCCCAGTGGAAGGTGAAGAGAAGCTCAATTCTTACACCTTACAATGAACACTAATTATCTTGTGTAAAATAGTTCTTTATTTGTGTTATTGAATACTCCATACAGAAGAATCATTGCTTGTCACTAATTTGTTCTGAATCTTTATTAAAAATAGTGGTAAATTATTTAACTTTTTTTTTGTTATTTGGTTCTTAAAAAATGTACAAGAATTTTCTTGGAACTTGAAGAATTGTCATCTCAAGTAACTGCCTAACTCCACACAAGGAGATCCCAGTCCTTCTTTTCACTTTATTCTTTCATGATATGTGGGCATCACTGATCAGGCCAGCATTTGTTTCCCATTCCTAATTGATCTTTAATTGAGCGTCTGACTTGGCTTTTTGAGAGGGCAGTTAGGAGTCAACTGCCAGACAGTGCAAGGACAAGCAGATTTCCTTTCCTAAAGACCTTTTGTGAAACACATTTTTTTTCAGAACAATCAGTGCTTGTTTTATGGTCACCATCACAGACTAGCTTTAGTATCCAGACTTGTTAACTGAATTTCATTGCCACCAATTGACATGGTGGAATTTGTATTTAGGTCCTCAAAGCATTAGCTCAGGCCTCTGGATTACAATGTCCAGTGACACTGCACCTCCTTCTGCCTCTTTACACATTTCCACAACTCATTCTACCCTGAAACACATCATATCCCATTCACCCATTATCCTTGTGCTCGCTGACCTATATTGGCTCTCAGTTAAGCAATACTATGTTTTAGTGCATGAAAGGTGTTATACAGGTACAATTTGTTATTGTTGTATTTATTTTAAAACATGGGTGTTTATGACACAGAAAATGGTAATGGATTATTGAGTCTGTGCCACGTATATGTTAGAGAAACCTAATCTGAATCACATTGCCCTACTTTCTTCCTAGAATCAAGCAATTTGCGTTGTATCAAATATTAATCATATGCTGTAGTATTTTCTGCCTCAACCATCACTTGTAGCAAAGCACTCCATGCTTCAGTAAAACCCTCAAAAATTTCTTTCCACTATTCATCAACTCCTTGGGACAATTTTAAATCACTTTGTCTGTTATGCTCCACTGAGGTATTGCACTAGAAATCAAACCCTACTATCCCCAAAATCATCAAAAGCGAAACATTTTAGAAAATCTTTACAGAATTCCCCAATTTACATGCCTTTTAGACCCAGGTTGATACAAAGTATGGATTAAGTTCATGTACTGAATTAGAATTAATATTTAGTACAAATATTTAGGCTATAGTTACAGATCAATAATTACTAATAGCCGGAATATAATTCTACTAATTAAACTCTAACCTCTCTCTACACACACATTTAGGTAGATACAGAAAGGGAAAAAAAGTGTTATGGGTAGACGGCAAGAATGTTTGCAGGAGGCACAGAGGACAGATTCATGCTCAAACCTTTCTGTCATATTAATTCAAACTCGTAGTTTGCCTAACTGTTGAAAGAAAAATAAACTGGCTTTCTTCAGGGTAAAGTTTTGTTCATTGCAGAGGAGGGACAACTCCTGAGCTTTCTGAGATCTGATGGCTTCTCCTTATCATATTCACAACCCAAAGCTGTCCAGCAACCTGGGAGCTAATCAGTGTTGGCAGCCTATGGCTCCAGCACATCTGCAAACCTTGCATTATTGCTTGAATTAGTATCTGTGTAAACAGCACTTACAATGAGTGTCGAGTTACTTGTTTTTAAAATTTGCTATAATCGCTCAACAACCATTGCTTCTTAAAACTGTTCATTTCCCTTTTCAGTCTATGATCAAATACAGGAAAAATCAAAGGATAAAGTCTTTGCATGTCATTTATTTCCCTAACAGAGGAAAGATTTTTATCCTTTTAATCAATTAAAACTCAGCAAATATTTTTTTAAAAACTCATAATCAAGCACCTCTTAACCTTATTTATTTCTAGTATTAAAAATCTGTAATTTCTGAATTTTCTTGTAAATATTATTTATTGTTGTTTGCAATCATCTTAGTGAAGTTCTCTTCCTTTTGTGGCTTTGATGTCGTTTTGATAATCGACTGTCTAAAATTTCATAAAATGTGGACAGAATATTCCCTGTTGTCTGTAGGACCCTGTTGTCATGTTCAAGTGGAAGTCAGAAGTCTGCAATGTCTTGGGGACAGTCCGTTGGCTTGCTATCTATCATGGATTCTTGAGGCTACAGGGCCAATGGGAGGCCTGTGGCTACAACTGATCCCAGCCAGACAAGGAATGCCTCACAGCCTACCGGGAGCAATGGTCTTCAGCCTGCCTGCAGGAGACAACCTCCAGGCTACTGCAACATTTGTAGGGACCAGGAGGCCGATGGAAAATTATGGTTGGCCTCAAACATTAGGCTTTAATAGGCCTTTGATTAGTGCAATCTTGTTACTTGTGGGTGGATTGTCCTCTCTGAAAATTCTGTCTCTCACCAGTAGGAGTTAATTTCTTGCCTGAGGAGAAAGTGAGGTCTGCAGATGCTGGAGATCAGAGCTGGAAATGTGTTGCCGGAAAAGGGCAGCAGGTCAGGCAGAAGGGCTTATGCCCGAAACGTCGATTCTCCTGTTCCCTTAATTTCTTGCCTGCCTGCCTCCAGACCCAGACCCCATCAGGAGCTAAAATTCAGCCCTATGAATTTTGTTTACAAACTTGCACGATCAGCCATTTTGATAGAGTACCTACCAACCAAGCCCAAATAATTTGTACATTAAACAGCAAAAACTTTTCAAGTTAATAAATTGTCCCAAGAGAACAAAAGTGAGCTCAGTTCTAAACCGTCAGACATATTACCTTCAACTCTCTTTAATAATCAGTCATTGGTCACTCATCCTTTTTTCCTATCAGTAATCCCCTCTTAGAGTTACACTGTTATGTTTACTTTCATACCAACTCAACTTTGCAAACCTGCTCTGAGACTGTTTATCAAACCCCATCTGAAATTTTAAAGTACCACATTCTGTGCTAGATAGATTATTGACCTATTAATTTTTTTTTAAAAATTCAAATGATGTACTCTTAAATATTTGCTTAAATGATGATATTAGCCTGACTGATCTATTGTTCACTGATTTATTCTTCTATTCCTTCTTAAGCGACATTAAGTACTCCCTTAAATTTTCATATTAAAAGAATGTTGAAGAATTACAGTCTGAGCCTCTGTTAACTCTTCTCGGGATATCTTACAGGAAGCTCCAGGCAATGACATCAGGGTCTGGTGGCTTATCTATCTTGAGCTAAGCCATTTCTTTTTGGAATCAATATCTTTTCTCCAGTAAGCTCTGACAATTGTTCCCAATGCAGCTACATTCTGAGTTTCATCACCACCTTAAAAAAAGTGAAATCTTTAATATCTTTGCCATCTCATGAGCCTACCTTATTAAACTCCTTCCTTCATCCCTGAATGGCTCCAACGTCTACTTAAGTATTCTTTTACTCTCAATATATTCACAGTTCCCCTTATATAAGGCTCAAAAAGCCTTTAATTCCCTTTATATTATTTTTTTAGGCTATGTTTCTAAGTCCTTTAGTCCCTTCTAATTTCTTCTTTAAGCTCTGGGACACACTTTCGATATTTCTTCTAACTTTCTTTCGTATTAATAGGCAATAGAGTTCTGGTGATAGATGAGTATAGGTACAAAGATACAGTGAGTGTGAGGTATTGGAATGAAGATGATGGCACTCACACTGATGGAGTTCAGAATGCCATTTAACTTTTTCCTGCATTGCTGTGTATTCCCCAGATGGCCAAAACTGCACTGAGCCAGGGGGTTACTTTGGACCAGGCTGGCATGGTCTAATACCATGACCTCCTTTACTTGCTCTGAGGGAAAAGGATGTCCCATCTCTGCATTACCTTGTCCGTCACAAACTCCAGGTACCTGCCTGAAAAGCAGGGCACCAGTTTTCCCTTATCTGTGAAGTGTGGGGCAAATTTCACGACCATGCAGGGAAGCCCCAGACTAACAATGTTTGTTAGACAGAATTCTAAAGTACTGTAGATAATTAATGAAGTGAGGTTAGTAAAATATGGTCGAACATCTTGCTAGATCTTGAAGTGACAAACCCTCCAAGAAACTCAATGAAACTGACACTTAGCCAAAACAAAAAATTGCATTCAGCCTTAAATCTTTGATACACACCACTGTCATTTGATGAATATATTTAATGTATTACAGGAGGTCTTGTGGCACAATGGGAAGCACCCTGCATTTGAGTCAGGAGTTCTGAGTTTGATTCACATTCTTGCACGTCGTGGCCAAGGAAGATGCATTCATAACATGGGTAAACAGGTTGAATATTAAGCTGCAACTCCTTACATCACATGCCAATGATGGGTAATATTAGTGGGAGAGGTTCCTGGTCAATGATATAAAGAAAGACAGTTGAACCCCCTACCCTCATTATTATCCATAACTCCAGACTGCAACATGGACATAAATGCGCCTGCTGCCACAGCAACTTGGACTCCCTGACAATCTGTAACACACCACGACCACACTACATGGAAGATTTCATACTGCTTTTAATTTACTCGCTTTATGCCCAGTTAATTTGTGTCAAACCCCCTTATCTCAGTAATCATTGCTTTTATCCAGTTCTGCATCATTAATTTTGATTCTATTATCCTTTTCTATCACAACTCCTGAAGACATGCTAACATTCAAGCAGCAGAAACATTTAATATCATGGCTATCCTACCTACTTTCTTCCTTCTCTATAGCAACAATATCAACAATTACCACTTGTAGTGTATCTCTAATCTGATAAGATGTCTGAAAGTCCTTCACCAAAGCAGACAGATTTAAGGAAAAGAAAAATCACCATTTGACGTCTTAGTAGCAGAACACATAACTAGTTATGTTGAAATAGTTAAACTGCGCATGAGCAAGAGGCTAGTACTGGAGGAGATCAGATACTTTGGAGCATTGGAAGGATGTAAAAGTTTACAAATGGGGGTCAGCCATTGAGTAGTTTTGGGTGAATGGGACTTAGACAATTAAGGGCACAGCCGGCCGAGGCTTGGACGAGATTAAGTTTATCGAAAATGGAAGATGGAAGAGCAGTTTGGTGTGCATTTTAATAGTCAAGATTAGATGTGACAATGGGATGAGAGCTTCAGCAGCCAAGAGGTTGAGGCAGGTGCTGAGTTGCTGATGAGGTGGAAATAGGTAGTTTTAGTGATGGCACAGATATACAGTTGGAAGCACATTTCAAGGTTAAACATTATCCCAAGGTTGTAAATGGTCTTGTGCGGTCCCACACAGTTGCAGATGCTGCCTGACCTGCCAAAAATAATAAGAATACTCTTTTTTTTTCATTCTAGATTTCCAACATATGAACAATTTTGTTTGTTTCGTTGTATGGCATACCTGCAGTGAGATGTTACTGAATTTCTAAATTTGGCACCATGTTGGGAACTGACAGAATCTGCAGTGCTAAAATAATTATTTCTGCTTGTACAGGACAGAAAGTGAAGCCAGAGACCAACATGGATTTTAACTTTTTTTATGAAGATGTCCTTTCTAGGTCTATTTGTATCACTGGAAATTCAACCACATCTGTTCTAAAAACATGCACAGTATAACATGTTCTCTGCAGATACATTGAAATATTTACAGTAATTATAGTATGTCTTTGGTGGATAATTATCTTGAGCCATTAATTGGATCCAAGTAAAGGTTCCTATGTATTATTTACCTTTGCGTGCAATTTATAACTGAATGTAATTAACTTTGGATAGTCTCCTTCCCCCGGCATAACAGAGCTGAATGAGGAATAAACTATTACATTCATGTCTAAAACAAAATAAAAGTGCAAATTAACCTGCTGACAGATTTCAAAAGTATACAGACTTGGAGGTTTATCAAAATCAGCTTGTAGAAATATCTAAAATTATTTGGATTGTGAAGCACAGAAATATAACATTCAGACAATAAGATATAGGAGCAGAACAATCAATTCTGCCCGACCATTCAATCATAAACTGATATGTTTCTCAACTCTACTCTCTTGCCTCCTCCCATAACTTTTGATTCCCTCACTAAGTTAGGTCATCTCTGTCTTAAATACACCCGATTTGCCTCCACAGGCTCGTTGCCTTCTGTGGCAATGAGTTTCACAGATTCACCACTTTCTGGCTGAAGAAATTCCTCCTCATCTTAGACCAAAAGGTTCATATTCTTGTTTATGTTCCACATGCCTCCTCCCATAAAATTTTAAGACCAGAAGATATAGAAGCAGAATCGGTCAATCAGCCATTGGGTCTACTCCATCATTCAATGAGATTGTGGCTGACCTGATAATCCTTCACTCCACTTTCCTGCCTTTTCCCCACAACCTTTGATACTCTTACTGATTGCAAATCAAACTATCTCAGCTTTAAATACACTTGATAACTCAACAACAACAGCCATCGGTGGTTACGGATTGCACAGATTCTTTAACCTCTGAGAGAATAAATTCCATTTCATCTGTCTTAAATTTGTTCTGATATTATGCTGTCTGGTTCTAGACTCTCCGACATGTACTCTGTCAAGTCCCCTATGAATCTTGCATGTTTCAATAAGGTTACCTGTAATTCCCCTATATCCCAATCTACTCAATCTCTCCTCAGACAATTGTACCTGATGAAGGAGCAGTGCCCCGATAGCTGGTGCTTCCAAATAAACCTGTTGGACTATAACGTGGTGTGGTGTGATTTTTAACTTTGTCCATCCCAGTCCAACACTGGCACCTCCAAGTCATGGTCTCCATATCAGGTATCAGTTTAGTCAAACTTCTCTGGATTGCCTCCGGTATCGGAATACCTTTCCTTAGGTAACACACAAGACTACTCACAGTATTCCAGCTGTATTCTGACAAATGGCTTGTACAGCTTTAGCAAAACCTCCCTACTTATGTACTTTATTTCCTTTGAAATAAAGATGAACTTTCTATTTGCCTTCCCTATTATTCATTTGGATGCTAGCTTTTTGAGAGTTGTGGAAAAGGACTTCCAAATTTTTCTGTTCTGTAGAGTTCTGCAGTCTTTCTCCATATAAATAAAATTCTGCTACATTATTATAGAGTCAGAGAGACATATAGCACAAAAACAGACCCTTCAGTCCAACTCATTCATGGTGACCAGATATCCTAAATTAATCTAGTCCCCTTTGCCAGCACTTGGCCCATGTCCCTCTAAACCCTTCCTATTCATATACCCATCCAGATGTCTATTAAATGTTATAATTGTACCAACCTCCACCACTTCCTCTGGGCTTATTCCAGCCACGCACCACCCTCTGCGTGAAAAAGTTATCCCTTAGGTCTCTTTTAAATCTTTCCCCTCACTCGAAGCAGAGGTTTAGGATGAGCGCAGAAAGATATAGAAGGGACCTAAGGGGCAACTTTATCACACAGAGGGTGGTGCATGTGTGGAATGAGCTGCCAGAGGAAGTGGTGGAGGCTGGCACAATTACAACATTTCTCCCTGCTAAAGTGCAAAACCTTACATTTTACAACATTATATACCATCTGCCATGTTTTTTGCCCACTCACTTAAACTGTCTATATCCCTCTGCATATTCTTTGTCTCATCCTCACCATTTGCCTTTCCAACTATCTTTATGTCATTTGCAAAATTGGCAATGAAAGGGTGACATTCACACTCCCCATCCAAGTCGAATATATATTCAAAATAATTGTGGCCCAGCGCTGATACCTGTGACAAGGTATTAGTTATAATTTGCCAGCCTGAAAATGCCCCTTTTATCCCAACTGTCTTCCACTAGTTCGTCAATCCTCTATCCATGCTAATATACTACCTCCAAAACCATGGACTCTTACCTTCTCAAGTAGCCTAACGTGTGGTACCTTATCAAACACCTTCTGAAAACATTCAAATATATTAGATCCCACTATTTCCCTTCATCTATCCTGCTTGATACCTCCTCAAAGAATTCCACCAAATTTATCAGGTATGATGTCCCTTTCATGAAGCCGTGCTGGCTCAACTTGATCATGTAATGGATATCTAAATGCGCTGCTATTGCACCTTTTGTAATCGACTCGAGCATTTTGCCAACACATGTTACATTAACTGCCTAATAGTTACCTGCTTTTTGCTTCCTTTCCCTTTTAAAACAAAAGTGTTACATTGGCAGATTCATAGCTCTCAGGAACCTTTCCAAAATCTAAGGTTCATGGAAAATTATGACCAAGGCATCCACTATCTCTGTAGCTACTTCCTTTAACATCCAAGGATGCATGCTATCAGTTCCTGGGAACCTATGTATCTTTAACCCTGTTCGCTTTCCTAGTCAGCTCCCACCAACAAGATGTAACCCTATCAACACAAACTGTATTGTTTTCTCACTTTTGCAATTAGGAGAAAGTGAGGACTGCAGATGCTGGAGACCAGAGTTGAAAAATGTGGTGCTGGAAAAACGCTGCAGGCCAGGCAGCATCCAGGAGCAGGAGAATCGATGTTTTGGCCATAAGCCCTTCTTCTGGAATGAGGTTTGTGTGCCAAGCAGGCTGAGATAAAAGGTAGGGGGGAGGGAACATTTCAGGGAACACCTCTGGGATACCTGCACCAACCAACCCAACCGCCCCGTAGCTGAACACTTTAAGTCCCCCTCCCACTCCGCCAAGGACATGCAGGTCCTTGGCCTCCTCCCTTGCCAGTCCCTGACCACACGACACCTGGAGGAAGAGGGCCTCATCTTCTGACTAGGAAACCTCCAACCACACAGGATGAATGTAGATTTCTCCAGATTCCTCATTTCCCCCAGATTCAGCACTGCCCTCTTGATCTGCAATCATCTTCCCGACCTCTCTGCCCCCACCCCCTCTCCGGCCTCTCACCCTCACCATCTTCCACTTATCGTATTCCCAGTGCCCCTCCCCCAAATTCCCTCCCCCCTACCTTTTATCTCAGCCCGCTTGGCACACCAGCCTCATTCCTGAAGAAGGGCTTATGCCCGAAACGTCGATTCTCCTGCTCCTCGGATGCTGCCTGGCCTGCTGTGTTTTTCCATCACCACATTTTTCAACTCACTTTTGTAATTTCTAGCTTCCCCTCAAATGCATTAACATAGTTTGGTTCAAATTCTGCATGAGATAGCAAATTCAGCATCCTAATTACTCTTTGGGTAAAAAAAAATCTCCTAAGTTTTTTCTTGGATTTATTAGTGGCAATATTAGATATTTATGAGACTAGCTTTGGATTCCTCTCAAGTGGAATAATTTGTTTTCTACATCTCCCCTTTCAAAATTCTTTATCATTTTAAAGACCATAGGGTCACCCCTCTGCTTTCCCTTTTCCAATGAAAACTTCTCCAGTGTGTTTGGTCTTTCCTAATAGTTACAAATCTTCAGCTCACAACATCATATTGATTTATTTCCACTCTCTATGGGTCAAACGTTGCCTGCATTTTCTGAAATATGAAAACTCCAGTTTGACCTTTGTCAATTCTGCTTCAAATCAATAGACGTTTGTATCACAACCCTGATTTTCTGCTCCTTTCCCAAAACGGGGAGTCTGGGAATTAATAAAAATAGAACTGGTGCAGGCACTGATGTCTGTGTTTGACATTTTTAGGAACTTTCAACTCAGCTAGTGACCATTTTGTGGTACCTGAATAGCAGACTGATAGATTTCCCTGGTTAGAATAAGTTACACAATGCACCTACATCTTTGAGCTCTTACAGGAGTGGGGATATGATTTCCAACTTCAAATGAATACAACCAAACAATGATGTTGGATGAAATGGCTATCACCACTCTCATAAAGATCAACAGACAAAACTTATTAGGCAACATTCAAACTTGTTACAGTATGTTAAGTTTAGGCTTCTAGCAGTGATGTTAATTTTCCTTGCACATTAGAAAAACTAAAGATTGTGTAATTTATTTTGCTTTATGATACTAAGAACATCCAGCAGCAAATGTCTACAGCTGCTTTTACTCACAGGAGGATCATAATGATGAGGCATGGAGTGACTCTGGGATATAATTGTTACTGCTTTTTAAAGGTTCAGCTTCTGACTGTAAACAGATAATTTTATTCATGCGAATATCAATCCACAAATTAATCCACAAATAAATCATAGCATTAACCATTCCCAGCTGTTTTTCAAATCACCAATGTTAAATTACAATGATCAAAGAGAAATGCATCTCAAGTTTTTCCTTTTCACTCTGAGAAAAATGAGCTGGAAAACAGGAATGATGGTCTTTTGTTATAAATAAAGAAATGTAGCAGCTATTGACGATGTATTATAGCACAACTTGAAGCTTCAGGTGATTTTAGAAACCTCAAAAGTGAAGCTGAACCCACTTAGCAAGGAATCCAGATCACTGAGGCCAGCTTATTTTTGTTACTTCACAGAATGTATACCACTGAGGTTTGTTTTTTTTTCTCGCCTTGTTTGGATCTATTCAAGGTGGGAAAAGAAAGGGGAAAGCAATACTGTATCAACAATTGGACATTACAAAATACTTTCTCATTATATGCAGATTAATTTGCTACAACTGACTGCCTGTTGATAAATTTCAAGGTAGTTAGAAATTGAAGACTCAAAATCATAGGAAACTATATTTATAATTTAACACACAGAATTAGAATTTGCATCTGAATCATTGAGAGTTAGTGAGTATTGTTATGATGGATTGTATGCCAGAAACAGCAATTTATTTCCATGGAAAACAGTTTTCAGCTATTTGGCATCTTTCTAACCATATTGAATGAGTGTGCAAGTGGACTGAGTTCCATTTAAAGTGGGGATAATACAGTAGTGCCCTTAGGTCATTTAATGTTGGACTTCAAGGAGTATCTGTTTAATTGCATTTCTTCCATACCAGGTTATACTGAATAATGTTTTTCTTTCTATTCATTTCCACTATACATTGCAACATCCAGTTGTTGATTCACAAGCAATTTCTGAAACAAGATCTGAACACATTACATTATCAAATTTTCTTGATTTGCAGATTTTCATAGGAAAGATTTTTGGAGCTCATGAGACGTTTTTACTTTATGTATTCTGACATTGTTCAGAACCCCATACTGCAATTAAGAATGCAATGGCTCATATCACGTTTGTGTTTTCTTATATTATTCATAAATCAAATAGATTAAGTGGCATGAACTTAGTTTCTTGAAAAGCTCATACAGGTTTTTTAACAGCTCAGACTATGACCCACATTTAGCGATTATTTATGTAACTCAGCTCTAGCTAACATCTGCTGGACATCACAGGACAGCTGGTCACATCACATGTTTTCAACCTGAATCTTAGGTAATTCGCATTTTCAGATCATGCAGGAACACAGCTCTTAAAGCAACAGTAGAACAAATCCTAGGGTTTATGGAGGACAGTGGTCAAATCCATAACTCTAATTTAGAAAGTCAGAATTCAAATCTGACCTGGACCAAATATGTATCATGACATATCTGCATAGTTTTATTGAAAATATCAAATCACAATAAGTTTAGTTCACTCTTGTTGAATAATATGTTTCTTTATCTAAGTGTGACTGAGAGTTAAGCTCTTTGGAGAGATTTCCACCAGGTGGCTTCTCTAGCTGTATCTTCCCAAAACATTGCCTCATTAACAACCTGCACGTTCCTCACATGTCATTCTTGCTCCATTTTACAATATGCTGTTCCCAGAATAACTTGGCATAGAATCACTACAGTGTGGAAACAGACCCTTCAGCCCAACAAGTCCACATCGACCCTCCGAAGAGTAACCCACCCAGACTCATTCCCCTTCCCTATTACCCTACACTTATCCCTGACTAATGCACTTAACCTATACATCCCTGAACACTGTGGGCAATTTAGCATGGCCAATTCACCTAACCTGCACATCTTTGGATCGCAAACCCATGCAGACAGGGGGAGAATGTGCAAACTCCATACAGATAGTCATAGAGTCAGAGAGTCATAGAGATGTACAGCACGGAACCAGACCTTTCGGTCCAACTTGTCCATGCCTACCAGATAGCCCAACCCAATCTAGTCCCATCTGCCAGCACCTGGACCATATCCCTCCAAATCCTTTGCCCGAGGCTGGAGTCAAACCTCGGTCCCTGGCGCTGTGAGGCAAAAGTGCTAACCATTGAGCCACCATGCTACCCCACTGTGCCAATCAGAGGATATCCTAGAACTCACGAGCATCTCTGGCACCATGGTCATATTTAAATGTATTAATAACCCAGATAATGGTATGAGTAATTCCAGAGCTTCCCTGCACATTTCCTGACACTTGCTCTGGATATGGCAGACAAAGGGAAATTGGAACCGTTTTTGTAGAAATGGAACCTGGAGTTACTGTTGGAAGGGATGGTGCAGAAGTAGAACATTTACTTTCCAAGGACCAGTAGGGAAGGACACTATACCCATCATGTCAGCCGGGTCTGAGGTTGTAACCTGGGATAAAGCAGTCTCAGTCATCTGGTGGAATGCACAACACTGCAAGAAGAAGGTCAGTGACTGTCTCCACTCTGCCTGCGTAAATGCCAGGACCTTCTCTCCGATACCTCACCCTTATACTATCTCTGTTACTGTACCCACTTTCCACCACTTTGATTTGGCACCCACCAAAACCCCAATACCAAACTCCTACATGTTACTTGAGTTGCCTAATCCCCATCTCTGGATCTGCACCAGAAGTAACAGCTCTGCCATCCATTTCCATCTTCTATAATACAACAAAGAACAACAAAGAAAATTTACAGGCCAGGAACAGGCCCTTCGGCCCTCCAAGCCTGAGTCAATCCAAATGTACTGTCTAAACCTGTCGGTCAACTCCTAAGCATCTGTATCCCTCTAATACATGAGGGATAATACATGTCTTTCTCTTGTTCCAGGAGGAAAACAGTCCCAGGAAGGCAGAAAGAGTCCAACTTCGATTCTACACCCACTATGCTGGCAGAATCCTGACCCTGACCAACTCAAATGGCTGACTGACAGTGTCCAAGTCCCTGGACTGGTATCAGAGGCTGTCGGTAACTTACTGTGTTGGGACCTCCTCACCAAAAGCTCTCTCTCTCTTCACTTGACTGAGGCCTGCTGACAACCATGTGATGTCTGTGCTGAATAACAAGGCAAAACAGCAGTAATAGGAGTTTAGTATCTCTGGCTAAGAGTGGAAAGCACAAAAAGGATGCTGTGAGCATCCAAGCAACTGAACACCCTGGAGCTGTGTGTCCCTGAGTACAAATGTCCTTTCTGCAGCATTACAACAATAGCTACTGTTGCAGTCCAAGGTGCATGGGAGTCTGCTTAGTAAGATAAGAGCTCATGGCGTTAGGGGCAAAGTACTAGCATGGATGGAGGATTGACTAACTGGCAGAAAGTAGCGAGTATGGATAAAGGGGTCTTTATCAGGATGGCATCCGGTGAGTAGTGGGTTTCCGTGGGGTCAGCACTGAGACCACTACTATTCATGTTATGCATTAATGATCTGGACAAAGGAACTCAGGGCATTGTGGCTACGTTTGCAGATGACAAAGAAAAGTGGAGGGGCAGTAAGTATTGAGGAGGCAGAGATGTTGCAGAAGGACTTGGATAAACTAAGAGAGAGGGTAAAGAGTAGCAGATGGAATACAATGTGGTAACGTGTGGATTTGAGCACTTTGCAAAGAAGAAGTGGCACAGACTATTTTCTAATTCAAGCAAGGCTTCGGAAATCTGAAGAACAAAGGGACTTGGAAGTCCTCAATCAGGATTCTCTTAAGGTCAACATGCAAATTTGGTTGGCAGGTAGGAGGCCAATGCAATTTTAAAATTCATTTTGAGACGGATAGAAAACAAGAGCAGAAATGTACTGTTCAGTCTATATAAGGCTCTGGTCAGACCACATTTGCAATATTGTGACCAGTTTTGGACCGTGCACCCAAGAGTCTGGCCTTAGACAGGGTCCAGAGTAGGTTTACAAGAATGATCCTGATTTGGAGATGCCAGTGTTGGACTGGGTTGTACAAAGTTAAAAATCACACAACACCAGGTTATAGTCCAACAGGTTTATTTGGAAGCACTAGCATTCGGAGTGCTGTTCCTTCATCAGGTGGTTGTGGAGGACACAATTGTAAGACACCGAACTTATAGCACAAGTTTACAGTGTGATGTAACTGAAATTATATACTGAAAAAGACCTGGATTGTTTGCTAAGTCTCTCATCTTTTAGAATGATCTTGGAGATGAAGGGCCTGTCATACGGGGAGTGGTTGAGAACTCTGGGTACGTATCTGATGGAGTTTAGAAGGATTGAAATTTACAGAATAATGAGCAGCCTGGATAGAGTGGATGTCGAGAAGATGTTTCCAAAAGTCGGTCAGACTAGGACCCGAGGGCACACCCTCAGAGAGAGTGGACACCATATTAGAACTGAGGTGAGGAGGTATTTTTTTCAGCCAAAAGGTGATGAATCTGTGGAACACATTGCCACACAGAGCTTTGGAGGCCAAGTCATTGGGTGTATTTAAGACAGAGACAGGTAGGTTCTTGATTAGTAAAGGGAGAAGCAGAAAAAGATTGAAAAATAAATCAACCATGATCGAATGGTGGACTGGATGGACCCAATGGCCCAATTCTGCCCCTATATGTTATTGTCTAAGTGTAGAAACATTCTGTAAGTGGTTTGCTGATGTGCCATGAAAGTTCTTAGAGGCTGACATATGTCGATGCCAATATCTGTAGACATGCGGACTGTTGGGCTTGTGCCCATGGAGCATGCCCCAAGATATTGATGCTAAGTAGTTAACATTAAGGTCCTTTGGAGAAAGTGGAAATCTGAATTTGTTAGATACTTGCACTTGTTTCCACGCAGATATTAAGCTTGTTTGGTTAGATAGAAAGCTGAATAGTCATTTAGTGAGTTGTGCCATCAACCATGGGCTCAACAAGTAAAAATCCCCTTTAATTGGCAACTCCCTACAGCCCAGCCAGAAATTCTTCATATTGGTTGTCAAAAGGGTAAAAGTTGGAATGCCTTTGATGTTGAGATCATCCTTGCTGGACCTCTTACCTAATTCAGCCACAAACCTTGAAACAGACCACACTTCTCAGATTTTCAGAAGATTCAGACTAAAGTGTTCGATAGAGAGTTTTTAAAGAACTACCCTCATGGTAGGACATTTCGAAATAAATGTAGGTTTTTTTCTTTGACTTCATACTTCATTGGATTTTCAGTATTCCAATTTAAATTGCAAAAGCAGCTAAAATTAGGGGACTGCAATTTTAGGGATAAACACTGCAAGGAGCCATGTGGTAGTAACGAATCTAACCTGGCTCCAATGTGGAAAATTGACCAGGTATGTCCTGCACAAAAAAAAAGCAGGACTCTCGAACTTGACCAAATTCCACCCCATCAGTCTACTCTCAAATCCTCAGTAAAGTGATGGAAGGTGCCATTAACAATGCTATCAAATAGCATGGGTTTAGCAATAACCTTCTCACTGTTGCTCAGTCTAGGTTCCACCAGGGATCTTCAGCTTCTGACCTTACTACAGCCTTGGTTCAGACATGGACAAAATAATTGAATTCTTGAGGTGAGGTGAAAGGATCTGCCCTTGACACCCAGTTGCATTTGATTCCAGTGTGGCACCAGGAGGTTTTGCAACACTGGAATCAATGGGAATCAGAGCAAAACTTTTCACTGGTTGGCATCAGGCCTGGCACATAAGAAGATGATTGTGGTTGTTGGGTGTCAGTCATCTCAGCTCTCAGACATCTGTGCAGGAGTTTCTCAGGGTGGTGTATGAGGCCCAATCATCTTCACTTGCTGCATCAATGTCCTGCCCTCCATCATAAAGGCAGAGGTGGGGATATTCGCCAATGATTGCACAATATTCAGCATTTTTGCAACTCCTCAGATGCTGAAGCAGTCTTCTGTTCAAGTGCAACCAGATCTGGACAATATCCAGGCTTGGGTTGAAAAGTGGGAAGTAACATTCGTGCCACACAAATGCCAGGCTATGACCATCAGAATAAGAGACAATTGAACTACTGATCCTTGACATTCAATGGCGTTACCATCACTGAATCACCCACTATCAACATCCTTAGGTTATCATTGACCAGAAACACAACTGGACTCAACGTATAAATACAATGATTACAACAGCAGGTCAGAAGCTAAGAATCCTGCAGTGAGTAATTCAGCTCCTCACTCCCCAAAGCCTGTCCACCATCTTCAAGGCACAAGGCGTGTAATAGAATATTCCCCACATGCTTGGATGTGTGTAGCTCCAACAACACTCGGAAAGCTTGATACCATCCGGGACAAATGGTATCCGCTTAATAGGCACTAATCCACAAAAATGGACTCCTTCTACCACCAACAATCAGTGGCAGCACTGTGCACAATCTACAAGATGTACTGCAGAAACTCACAAAAGATCCTTAGGCAGAAGCTTCCAAATGCCCAAACACTTCCAGCTAGAATGACAAAAGCAGCAGAATCAACAACACCCTTAAGTTCCCCTCCAAGCCACTCACTATTCTGACTTGGAAATATATTGCTGTTCCTTCAATATTGCTGGGTCAAACCCTGGAATTTCCTCTGTAATGATTTTGTGACACTACTCACAGTACATGGATTGCAATGTTCAAGAAGACATCTCACCATCACCCTCAGAGCAATATAGGACGGGCAATAAATGCTAGCCAGCCAGCAACGCCACATCCTCACGCATGAGTATTTTAAAAAAAAATCTGTTGCTGAGCTATTGAGTTTGGGGAAGGGAAGACAAATTGCACAATCAAGCCAATCTTGGACAATCAAGATAAAAATTTCTTTAAATCAATCTGTGAGTTACAGAACAGTTTGTGATGGTGTATGTTAATTCAATAACAGTCTAAGCATGAACAATATTTAACATAATGTCTCATTTCAGACCAAAACTTTTGGAGCAGATATTTAGGACTCTCGCATTTCACTATTAGAACTTCTCCTCATCAGCGTGCCTGCTTACGTTCATTGCAGCTAAATGCTACTGTTAGTTATTATTTACATTTTGCTAGCTTTGCTCATTATGGGAAGTAGGAACAGAAGAAATTCAGTGTGTCAATTTTCCTTCAAGCATATCCTCCCCTGGCAAACCAATGTATTTTTCTGAGAATGTCCCATTTTCTGCTGCTCACTTCTATAATCTTATAGACTGTGGGGGTTGAGAACAAGAATGGAGTCAGGGGCTGCACTTACAGGGAGTCGACATCAGAAAGTTGTGGAGTTGTACTGTAATCCTATTACCAAACAGAATTCTTGCAAACACAACCTGCAGTCCCACTATGAGCCATGTGATGTGTTCACCTTTCAGATGGGGGGCAAGGGTTAGACGGGAAAGAATAAAAGGAAACCTGAAGAGCAATGTTTTTACACAGAAGGTAGTTCGCATATGGAATGAGCTGCCAGCAGAATTGGTTGAGGTGAGTACATTAACAACATTTAAAAGGCATTTGGACAAATACATGGATAGGAAACGATTAGAAGGGTATGGGCCAGGTGCAGGGAAATGGGGTGAGCGTGGATAGACATTTTGGTTGGCATGGACCAGTTTGGGTCAAAGGGCCTGTCTTCGTGCTGTAGGACTCTATGATTCTCTATGACTCTATGAAGAATATGGGTGTGAGAATAATAGAATCACATTGTATTTACAAAAAAAGACAGGCCATTAGGTCCATATGCTCCATATCCATTTTATGCTGTACTTCAACCTTCTTCAAACTTACTTTAACTAACCCACTACACACATTCTACTGCTCCTTTTTCCCTCTTAGAATAATCTAGCCTCCCCTGAAGGGCTATATTGTTATCCTTAACTACTCAACGTGGTAACGAAAGATTACACGCCTCAATTTCCCACTTGCACAGCATGCGGTATTGTAAAGAGATGCCCTGTATGTAGTACACTATATTACATTTTATAATGCAGCATCATTTGTTCAGTATATTTCCCAACAGATAGAAAAGAAATGTATACTTAGTACAACAACAGCCATGAGGCTCGCCTTACTTATTATTTTGCATATTATTTTTATTGCATTCAGCATGGCCAAGTATAGTGTTAAATAAATTAATTATATACGACATATTGAATTGAAGTAGTAACTCAAATTCTGAGTTCTGTATATATTTATAAACTGCCGTTTTATGATGTCAGAGTGGTCTGATTGAATTACTCCTTTGTAATCTACTGCTGGCCATCTATTATCCTGTGCGTGTTTACTATTAAAATATTCCTAGTTGTTGTGTAAGCAGGACCATGTCTTAGCTTTGAAAAATCACATGCTATCCTGTAAATCTATCACAATTACCAAGCAGCCTCAGAGCCTGCTGCCAGAGAGAAGCAGATCAAGTATCTTGACAGGCAAGCAGTTGAAATACCCTGACAGTATTGCCTGTCCACCACCCACCTGGTTGGTAATGAGAGCAGCAACCAGACCTGACAGCAGCAAATATTAATATTTCACAAGTACCTTGTCATGAGACGTGGATCAATCTGCCACCTCCTTGAGATTATCCAAGTGGAACAGACAGACCATTCCACCCCAGTTCCCTCAACCACTCACTTGGACCCTCACTGTCACCTCCTTGCATATAACCACAATAAACCATCTCTGCAATACCCTCTGCTCCCCTCCCCACCGATACTACCAATGAGCCAAGTTACGTGCTGCATGTTAATGTGCATATACCATTTGGAGAGATGATTTGGAAATATTTCAAGATAAACTAACCCACCAAGCAATGCACGTTTTATGCTCGCCTCATGTCAGGGGATTTAACCCCTTGTTTAGGTACGTTTCCACAATGTACAGGGTTTCTTCCTGTCAAAGGATCATCATTAGTGATGTATTCAAATCCAGAATTTTAAGAGAATTACACAGGAATATAAGACAAAAAAAATAAGAGCAGGTATTGGACTACTTAATCCTTGTTTGGCCAACAATCTTGAAGAGGTCATAAGATTAGAAGACCATGAGAAACAGGAACAGGAGTTTAACTCCTTGAACCCAATCCACCATTCATAGGATTATCCTAGATCCAACATTCCTCACATCCACTTTCTTGCATTTTCCCTGTCTCCCTTGATTCCCTTACTGATTCAGAATGTATTTAATTCTGCTTTAAATATACACAAGGACTTTGCCATACCCCACCCCCACAGCTCTCTGTGGCACAGAGTTTCAAAGACTCTCAACCCTCTGAGAGAAGAAATTCTTCCTCATCTCAGTCTTAAGTTGGTGCTCCGTTATTCTGAGACTCTATCCTCTGGTCCTAGATTCTCTCATGAGGGGAAATGTCCTCTCAGCATTTACCTTGTCAAGACCCTAAAGAATCTTGTATGTTTCAACACATGTGAATTTGGCAAAATGTAAAGTAGGAAAAGTTTGCAGTTTGTCATTTTGAAATTTTGAAACATGGGATTTGTCTACCTTCAATGGCAAGGTTGGAAATGTAACCAGGTAATCATGTTAAATGTTGCATTTAAAAAAAATAATTTTATTTCTCAAGCTCATTCAATGGCCAGTGCCTTTTCTTAATAATTTCTGGAAGGTGCATGTCACTGGTAATGTCAACATTCATTGGCAATCCCACATCGCCCACAAGAAGGTGGTGGTAAACAATCTTTTTAAATCATTGTACTTCTTGTGGTGTTGGTGCACTCAAGGTGCTACTGCGGAGGGAGTACCAGGATATTGACCCAGTGCCACTGAAGCAGCGTAGATCTAGTTCTAAGTCAGGATGTGAAGTGATATAAGGGAAACTTGTTGGTGGTGGTGCTTCCATGTATTTGCAGCTCTTTTTCATAGTTGGTGGCTGCCTGTTGCGAAGTACTGTAATGAGTTACTGCTTCTTGTAGATTACACCCAGCATCTTGATAATTTTTTTGTTTCAATTACATGTACAACTAACTCTGGATTCACTACAAACCAAACTTAAACCTTTTAAGTACCAATGGTTCATTTGTCATGAGTGAAATCTTGTTCTTTTAAGGTGTCTTATTTCAATTTGAATTAAAAAATTGGCACAGAATGATGCCATATTAATTTCTATTGATTTTTGTTTGTAACCAGGTTTAAATAGTCTAACAGCCTCGTGGGAATCAAAGGTGCTCCTTAACCTCTATTTCCATACAGAGGCTTTAATTGGATTAAATTAAAACAACAAGAATCATTGATTTGATCAGATATTCATGTCTGACTTCAACCAAACCATCTCAGACTATTTAGCTCGATGCAGATTGAATCAATTAGATACATCACATTCCAGTCCAGTTCAGTGTTGGGAATTTACACTGATTGAACAGGCTGAAAGATTGCAGCAGCGTGTCCTGAAACCAGCCACAGTGCTTTGATTAAAGATGAACTCCTGGTTTATTTACTCTGGGATCTGTGACCTTATTACAGGTTTAGCATTCTGAACACATGCTGCTCACCTTACTTGTTACAACTGATATAAAAAGAAAAGGAAAGCAGAAAAAGAGAGAAAAGTTTAATAGTTCCTCCTTTCCTTCCCACCCCAACTGTTAATGCTTTAGAGAGGAAAAAAAGTCAATTTCTTTTAACCAAAATGATTCTTAATATCACCTCTGAATGACCCAGCACTAATTTTAAGGTTATGTCTCATTGTTTTGGATTATGACCAGGGTTCTCTCTCCACCCTATAAAACTTTTCAGTCATCTGAAAACACTCAGTTAGAACACCAATTAGATCAATCTTCAATTCCCCATACTCAAGAGAATTTTGGCCTACTCTGTGAATTATTTTGTCATAATTTTGCCCTTTAATCCCTGAGATCTATCTGTTGAACCTTGTGTTCTGCCAAAAATCAAAATGAACAGTGCCTGCAATGAACAGCACTTCATCTAATTGTAACATTACTTTCTGCATTTTGTACACCAACATTTATTAACCTTCTTAGTTATATTTTTACCTGCAAAGTCTATGAGAACCTGCAGCACTTGTGATAAAGCAAGTTTCTGGCAGAACTGTCTGCTGTCTCCATTTACAATAGGCAGCAGGTCAGCATATAGTAACTGAGTTGTTCTTTTACAGTCATAACTTTGATTATCTTGATGGCAAGTTAAGAGGTTTGATAATATATAGATGGTGAATGCTGCTTGATTACAGGGATGATGCCAGAGGTTTATTATGTAATTCTGTAGCCTTAAAATAAACTCCAATGTATGACCTTGAGAAATGCAAACTCATTAACTTACCGCTTGTCGTGGAAAACATCCTGGAGTCCATTACAAAGGAAGTAGTTCAAGAGCATTTAGTGAGAAACAAGGTAATAAATCTAAACTTACATGAGTTTGTGAAAAGCAGGTCAAGACCTACGAATTTATCAGCATTCTTTGAAGATGTGTATGACAGACAAGGGTAAAGTGATGGATATTATACAGATACTTAAGGATAAGTAGAGGTAAAGATGATTATATGCCGCGTAGAGCAGAATGTCATGCCAAATAACATGAACATGCTAAGA
Source organism: Chiloscyllium plagiosum (assembly GCF_004010195.1). Taxonomy (NCBI): domain Eukaryota; kingdom Metazoa; phylum Chordata; class Chondrichthyes; order Orectolobiformes; family Hemiscylliidae; genus Chiloscyllium; species Chiloscyllium plagiosum. The sequence continues at coordinate 18,939,330 of NC_057723.1, read as the reverse complement.
ATGAATAAGGTGGAGAGAAGCTAAGATACATATTCTGGAGCTTCAATTAATTTATCTCTGGAGAAATGAGGAAACATTTTGCAGAAGTTCAAGACTAAATGGATCAACCTGAGTCCATGGCAGAATACATTGTGTCCAGACTATGCAAGGCCCAGAATTGACTTAGGGAAGAAGTGAGGACTGCAGATGCTGGAGATCAGAGCTGAAAATGTGTTGCTGGAAAAGCGCAGCAGGTCAGGCAGCATCCAAGGAACAGGAGAATCGATGTTTCGGGCATGGGCCCTTCTTCAGGAATCCTGAAGAAGGCTCATGCCTGAAACATCGATTCTCCTGCTCCTTGGATGCTGCCTGACATGGTGCGCTTTTCCAGCAACACATTTTCAGCCCAGACTTGACTTACTCAGGTTTTATACTGAGCTTTATCACTGCCTTGAGATACTGTTCAATAAGATTTTTAATGTACTAATAATCAAGGTCAAAACTGTATTGATCAGGATAATGCAAATTACTGTTCAAAGTGATAACAGTTATCTAGTGAAACACTCATGTCGAGATAAACAATATGATGAATGGTCAGATGGACCAAAGACACTTTGTTTCAAAAATTATTAATGCCGTTGATGAAGTAATTGTATATGAAGCATGCATTGGTATAAAATTACATGAGACTGTGGAGGGTAGTGAAATATTCAATTGATGATAAATTGCAGAGCCCCTGCCATGGTTAAAAAATAAATGTCTGGTCAATGACACTTAATGTTGAAAAAGATAAGAAACTGGAGGGAAAACATTATGGTAACTCACGACATGAATGATTAAAAAGGATACTGCAGAAAAAGCACAGTGGATATGTCAATTCAACAAATATCGTCAGTGTTGGAAAATTATATCCAGGTGTGGCATGGTGGCTTAGTGATTAGCATTGTTGCCTCACAGCACCAGGGACCTGGGTTTGATTCCAGCTTCAGGCAACTGTCTGTGAGGAGTTTGCACATTCACCTTGTGTCTGCGTGAGTTTCCTCTGGGTGCTCCGATTTCCTCCCACAATCCAAAACGTGTGCAGGCCAACTGAATTGGCCTTGCTAAATTGCCCATAGCATTAGTCAGTTGTAAATGCAGGAAAATGAATCTGGGTGGGTTACTTTTTGGAGGTTTGGAATGAACTTGTTGGGTTGAAGGGCTTTTTTCCATGCTGTAGGTAATCTAATCTAAAGATATTGCAATTTCTGACAAAGAAAATGTATTAAGATGTATAAATTGAAGCATTACTTACAATATCCACAACATAAAGCTTTATTGGAATGATACATCTGATTATTCAACACTTTATCTGTTAAAATAAATTGAATATTGGAAAAGATCAAAAGCTCACAAGGAGTTGGCAGTGTGTTGTAAAAGAACGAACTAAGCAAAAGAGGCTAAAAAACAATGGGTAAGAACAAGGACTGCAGATGCTGGAAACGAGATTCTAGATTAGAGTGGGGCTTTGCTACCTTCCCCACCTTCCTCTCTGACCTATCACCTCCATCCCCACCCCCATTCACCTATTGTACTCTATGCTACTTTCTCCCCACCCCCACCCTCCTCTCATTTATCTCTCCGCCCTGCAGGCACTCTGCCTCTATTCCTGATGAAGGGCTTTTGCCCGAAACGCGATTTTCCTGCTCCTTGGATGCTGCCTGAACTGTTGTGCTTTTCCAGCACCACTCTAATCTAGAAGCTAAAAAACAATGGTAAAGTGAAATCTAAATATTTAAACCATAAAGGCAATTGGTAATATATATTAAACTGCAATTTAAAAGATATGATTGAAAATAATCAAAAACAGAACATTGTGATCTAAGATTATCTCGATAAAATTGAATAAAGTATATTTTCTTCTAAATATATGGATTTTCCTTATGGTAATTTTAAAATAAAATTAGGATGGAGGCTATTGTTCCAAGTTGCAAAAGGATTTGAATTTAGGTACTTTCTCCACTACAGAAGGTAGAAAGTTTTGATCACAAGGTCTAGATTCAAGCACCAACTGTCTGGAAGTATGCCATAACATGTCTAAATAGGTTAATTAAAAATAACGACTCTCCCATCACCAATCAATAGAAAGAGAGGAACATCAGCGAAAAGTGTAGCTTCAATGATCATTACTTTAGTATTGTACTTGTCCACCTGTGTCATCCCCCCAAGTCCTAGTAATTATCTGGAGTTGGGTAGCTACAGGATACATTAAAATGCATGATCCTTCTATGTGGCATGATTCAGTCACCCACCCATTGAAAATGCAATTCTACAACACTGATAGCTCTTAGCCTCACTTCCTCCTGGTAATGGCACTTTATTTTAAAAAGACTACTCATGCCTGCTAAGAGGATGCTGTGATCTCTTGTTTTTGGTTATAACAAACACAGCTGAAAGACAAGTCATTTATTGCATGCAACCAGGAGGCTGTTATTGCATATCACACCGCAATAATATTAAGAGTTGTCTGTTTTTCCCCCCAAAAAGACTGAATTTAATAAAAAAAAAAGAAACCCAGGGATGTTTCCTAGATTTAAACCTGGAGGTTAATTCAGTTTTAGAGGCACAGACATTGTTTCCGACGTGGAAAGAATTTGACCTTGAAAAGTAATTCTTCATTGGATGTCTGGTTAATGGAAGATTACCCTATCACGCTATGGTGCAGCCCAAAGATACTTCAGTATGATCTAAGCATGTAATTACACAATAATATATGCCCCACTGTGTTGAACTTAAAAAGGTTTAAATAAAGTTTCAGAATTGAGAAATTAAGACAGACTTTGAGCAGGACGCTGCAGGTACCCCTGGTGCCTGATACTGATTTCCCACACTCCCTCAACCATCCAACAGTTTATCACAAAGACATGGGGTAGGGATAAAGCTATGTCCACTTCCATCTTTAAACAGACTAATAATAAATGACTGAAATAAGCATCAGCTGCTCCAGAAGACACCTGCAGCCAGGCAACAGTGATGAGAAAGACATTCTTACTCATCTACCTTAAAACCCCTTCCTCATTCTTTACACGCACAAGAATTTCTTTTTAATTTTTTTTCCAAACATGCTCTGTGGCAAGCTGGCCTGCTGGAGTTGCTAATTAAACACTCATCATGCAGTCAAATGTTTTAACCTGCTGGTTAAGTAAATGAGCATCTCTGCCCCTGCTGCGATCATGAGGTTGCCTTTCATTTAGTTTACCAACAGAACAAGCTGATTTACAATACAATTGTCCAAGAGGGACTTTGTTTATTTTTGTCTTTTTTCTACAACAGTCACCGCATCCAGTTTACACAAATTGCCAATTAAAATAATGAGCATCTAACTTGTCTTTTGGTACTAGCTCCAGAATGTCTCTGTACTAATCAGTGACCCATCTTTGCAGATTGTTTTTCTCTGTATTTTCAACCTTTACTGGTGTCAGTCATTGGTTATGATGAGCTTTGAATGACTTTGAGAATTCATAACATTGAAATCTGCATTCAAGTAAGCTAATAGTGCAGTTTTAAAATTCTGACATCGAATAGCCCCATATTAAAAAGTGAGCTCAAAGTACTGTGAGCACCAAAACATGGATAATGTCAAGGTGGTTTTAAGTCTGACTGCTGTCACCTTTTCAACAATCTCAACTGACTGTTTGAGGTTTCTTTCCCAACATATTCTTCTTCTTTGATTCCCACAAGTCTAAATATCTACCAGTAAGAGCATGACCCTATAAACTTGTAAATCTCACAAACTCTATCCAACTTTAACTTTATCTTTCATTTGTTGTACTGTTGCAATTCGATGTTATTTTATATCTGTCACTTATTCTCTTGACTCTGTTGGTTTAAAGAGATAAGTCCGGAGCATTAAAAACATCCAGTCAGCACACCATGCCTTGTAGATGCAAAGCCATATGAGACACATTCAAAATAGTTTCCTTTGCTCTTGTATTGATTCCAATTATATATGTTTAAACTGGTAATCTTGAGGATCATACAACAATGATGTAGCTTAAACAGCCTCATGTTTTTTTAAACAAATTATTCATGTTTCAAACTGCACTTCAAGTCAACCAGATTTATAAAGCAGAAGTGGTTTACACAAAAGTCAGAATCAGACATTTTAAGAGAAACAATTTCTGGAAATATATTTATAATAAGAACAATAATTTAAGAAAGAATGTTGTATATCGCTTATCAATTATGTCCTGATAAATTTAAACAGATGATAAAAGTATAATAAAATAATGAAAGTTCACAGCACAGAAAGGAGTTAGTTTGGCCTATTGTGTCAATGTCACCTCTTTGTTCATCTCATTGTCCTGCTCACAAAAGATATTTCCATATTCATCCCATTTCCAAATTATTATCCACTGTTCCCTCAGAATATGCAATAGTCTCCATGTAACCACTCACTGTTGCAAAATATTACACTTTTCAGTTCAGCAATAAATAGCTTTTGCTGCCTTTTTGAGTCCTTATCTTAATTTTAAATTGATGACCTCATGACTTTCTATTCTGTAAAAGGGATAGAGGTGTCAAACTTGTTTCTCACAGCAATGGAGAACATAGTGGTGAACTACCTTCTCAAACAAGGGTAGTCTCGGAGGTGTGGTGTATGCACAGTCAGAAAGAGGTTTCCCTGGAAGACCTTAATATTGACTCTAGACTCCACAAATTCTCATATCAGCTTAATACAACCGAATGCTCACCCTCAGCCATTGAATCAATTCTGCACCATATTTAGCATCACTTGGAGGAACCAATGACCATGCTGTTTAAATCCTAAAGTGTACAGTTGTGGTCTTACTGGTACCTTGCATAGTTTAAGAAAGATTTTCTATTTTTATATTCTAATCACTTTTAAACAAAGGCCAACATTCCATTTGAATATTTTATTATCTGTTGCTAGCTTTGTGTGATCTGTGAATGTGGATCCCAAATGTCCTGTCCTGTAGCTTTCTGCAGTTTTTCTCCATTTAAACCATAGTCAGCTCTCCTATTCTTCCTTCAACATACATAATCTGACCTCTTCCCACATTATATTCTATCTGCCAAGTTTTTGCCTCGTTACCTAACTTGTCTATTTCCCTCTTATGACTGTGCAATTCTCACCACTTGCCTTCCTACCTGTTTTTATATGTATATTTTGTAAATATTAGCAACCTCAGCACTGGTACCTCAAGTACTTCACAGGGTTGCCATCCTGATCCTAACTCTCAGTCTTCTGATCCAGTATATAGTTTAATTGCACAATGTCAACACCATTCATGATTCCTCAGACAATGAAGCAGTCTGATTCAAAATGCAGAATAACTTGGACAACCTTCAGGTTGGGTCTAGTATGTGGTAAACAACATTGATGCCACACAAGTGTGAGACAATGACAATATGAGACAATTCAACTTTCATCTCTTGATATTCCGTACCATTACTACTGCTGAACCCCCAAGAATAAAGGTCTTGGGGAATTACTATTGAACAGAAATTGAATGCAAAACGCTGGAAACACTCTACAGGTAAGTCTGTATCTGTGGAAAGATTTTGAATGGAACATGACTCTAGTTCAGAAACTTTTAACCTTTTGAAGAAACATTCTTCTGTATATTTCCAGTACATTCACTTTCATACCATGCCTATCATATACCCTTTGTTTCACTATTCAGGTTGATCATTTCTATTTTTTCATTCACCCCAAATCTATATCCTTCCCTGCAAAAAGAGATGGCTCAGTTCTGCTTCATATACTGTCGATGGTTGTATTTATAGCCTTTGGTGACAGTGATTTCATAAAGAAATATATTGATCCTGTAATTTTTCAGTTCACAATTTTATTCCCATTCTCATGTTGGAAAAAACTATTCTCAATAGTCACAATACTAATTCCCTTGAAAGATGAGAAGTAAAAGAATTATTTCCTTAGTAAAATTGGAAAATGCTCTCTCATCCAGCCATGATTTCTCCTACCTCAGTAAGCTCACAATTTGTCAATTTTATTTATATAACAACTTCTAACAGATGAGATACTAATGCATCTTGCACAAGACAGTGAATCATGTACTTTAACTGTTGTGATACTATGCTGCCCTCATGTGCCAGTCCTTTGATCAATGAGGAGAACAACACTACTGGTATCTCACTCTTTCTATGCTCATGCCCCTTTTCTTGGTCAGCAGTGGAACCTCAGTGTTAATGCACTGACATCAGCATTTTCATCCAAATCTAGCTCTCAGTGGCATGAGATATATTTGCAATTGGAAGTGGAAATGAAATTATGCCAATGTATCAAAATTGTGGGCAGGATGTGAAGTCAGTCACGAAGATTAGAAGCAATGGCACTCTCAGGATCTATTTCACAAGTGGAAATGTTGACAGTGAAAGCCTGAATTATGAGAAAATGTTGAGTGACAACAAATCTGATCAACATTTCAACATATTTCCCTTATTGTTTCAAGATTTATCATTGAAAATATGTGAGAACACTTGTTTAATGGACATTAAAATTGTGCAAGAAACTTCTGAAAGATGACCTGCCTTACAAAACTGGAACCAATTCTGAAATAAAGAGCAACATATTACAAGTGAGGGAAATCAGAAATAGAGACAGAAAATTCTGGTAAGGCTCAACAATATAGTGCCTGCAAAATAAGAAGTGGCTGAGAGCCCAGACTCTTATAAAAGGATTATGCGAGCGAGTCTGATTACCCAGATGCAAAGAAATGTTTACTTTATTTGATTGGCCCATCAACAACTTTGCTGAAATGATTCTCTTTAAATAGCATATAAAAGTTCAAGATTTCCATTTAGCACCTTCCCTCAAACTTAAATAATGCTACAGTTAAAAAATGAACTGCAGATGCTGGAAATCAGAAACAAAAACAGAAATTGCTAGAAAACCTCAGCAGGTCAAGCAGTATCTATGGACAGAAAGTAGAGTTAACATTTTGGGTTCAGTAAAACACTTGTTCTGAAGTTGGGTTACTGCACCCAAAATGATACACTGTTTTCTCTCCACAGATGCTGCAAGACCTGTTGAGCTTTTCTAGCAATTTCTGTTTTTGTTGCTAATGCTATAGTTTATTCAGAGTTACCCATTATTTTACCATTTTGTTTGCTGCTTTTGAATTCTCTTTCAGATCTAATCTAAAGAGCATCAGCAGCTGGATCAGCTGCTTCGGCCATTTACCTTACGTGAGTATGTGGATATATTCAAACAACAAAACGTTTATTTTGTAAAGGCTCCACTTGTTATTGAACTGCTACCTTCACAAAACAATCAGCTATGATTATGACTGATGTCGGGTCCAGATGAATTAATTTTGATTGACCAGTGCCTCAATGGTGGGAAGCTAACTTGCTGTTGAACCAATTTCTTGCTGCTGGAGGATCACTGAGCTGACAAAAATCTGCTTTCTAGCCAGCCCACCCACATTCTAAAGCGAAGGAAGTATTCATGTTTGTATTAACTCTGAGATACAATATTTAATTCAATGCATCTTTCTCCTTCAAAACTCCTTACGGCTATGGTACACTACAGTGAATCTCAGTAAGATGAGGCAGCTAGTTAGCTTTCTTAATGGTGCTATGAGAGTTGGTGCAAAAAGCTTTGAGAATACAAAGCAGACTGTAATTTTCACAGCATGATTTGTTAAAGCCTGCAGAAAATTAATATATATTTTGTAAAACAAAGCCGATTAGTGGGTTCAGACTGCTAAATAAATACAGGCTGTTTTAGAACAGAATAAAATGCTAATTGAAACCAGTCAGAGATGTATCACATGGACAGAAAATGAACTGACACAACCAAAACTCTGAAATCCTTCTCTTCAGAAAAGAGATTTTCTTCAAACCGATGGACAAGGCATCTGAACAAATGTCAAGCTGGATGACGGATGTGCGAAATGTCCAGCTTTTTCACCAAAGTTGTTTCAATGAGTTATTTTACTCCCAATTCAAACAAAATATGAGACAATATGGTTATACAAATATATGAAGATGTCACAAAAAGACCAGCTCGATGATCCACCAAGCCTACACCCACACAGGCTGCTTGGTGTTTCAGAACAAGATATCTTGCATCTATCACAACATCTTCAGGCTCTGCCCCAAAACTTTCGAGGAAAAACAAACACGAACAGAAAAAATAAAGCCAGTGTCAAATGAAGATCTTGAAGATTTCATTATGATATCCAAGGCCATTAAAAGTATACCAAGAGATCAAAATTTACCATGTTTAGATTGATTGGTAAGTACATTACTTGGTATAGTCTGTCATTGCTGCGATAGTCAAAAATATGTCCAGTATCATTTTTGAAGTGTGTGATAGCCAATGCACACTTTTAAAGTTAGCAATGTTATGCAACTTTTCACTACATTCTAAGAAAAGGTGCAGTCCTAGAGGATTGTTGAATAGCTAAAGCAATTCCTGTATTTAAAGAAGTGGATAAAATGTGTCAAGTGAATTATGGCAGCTTAACATAACAGTCAAGAAAATATGGATTCCCTACTAAAGTAAAGAGAAGAAAACAATAATGAGTCGTCACCATAGTTTTCAAAATGGCAAAGTATAACTTCGCTAATCTTTTAACATATTTTTTGAGTAGACAACAGGGAGAACACACAATAGTCATGCAATGCATGCCATTTATCCAGATTTTCAGAAGGCCTTTGATGAGGTGCCCTAAATAAATACAGTCAGGGAATTCAGACTGGGGGTCAAGTGACAGAATAGATTGTTAGCTGGTTTAAAGGCATAAAGCGGAGAATGGTAGCAAAGGGCAGTTACTCAGAATAGCAGAAGGTGTGAAGTGTGTTCCACAAGGTTCAGTGCTGAGTCAACTGCTGTTCATAATTCACCATGACAATTCTTACTGTGGAATGAAAAACACAAGTTCTCAATTCATGGATGACACTGAATTAGGTGAGAAGAGGAGCTGATGGCTAATACTGCAATAAATTATAGGAGAACATTAGTAAATTTATTGAATAGCCACAAGATTGCAGCAAAGTTCATCACAGGCAAATGTGAGGTAGTACACTTAGGTGGGGAAAATAAATAGGTCACTTATTACTTTGAAAGTTTAAGCCGAAGTGGGATGGAGGAACAAATAAATCTTACGGCACAAAATTGCAATACAGTTTAGCAAGACCATGGAATAAAATACGCACTCAACTTTATCTATAAAGGCACAGAACTAAAATGATAGGGAAATTATGATAACCTGCATGACATTCTGGTCAGATTGGGAAGGTAGTGCAATGGTAATTGCAAAGAGCTCATTATCCAGACTCCCAGGCTAATGTATTGGGGGTATTGGTTCAAATCCCATCAATGCAGGTGATGAATGCAATTTTATTAAACTAAACCAAAATGGTGACCTCTGTTAATGTTATTGAAACCCTCCCCTCATTCACTAAAGTCTTTTCGAGGAACAAAACTGCCATCCTTACTGGATCTGGACAACATGTGACTTCAAGATCAAGAACAATGTGGTTGACTTTTAACTGGCCTCTGGACAATAAATGGATTAGCCAGAGGAGTCCACCTTCCATAAAAGGAAGTATTGTGTGTGTTTTGATCACTATATTTTACAAATGGTATCGAGGCACTGGAGAGATTTTGAGAAGATTTACAAAGAGAATACCAGAAATAAATGGGTTTACATAGAAGGAAAGGATTAACAGACTGGGCCTCTTTCTCTCTTGACAAATGGTGGCTGAAGGATTGCTTAACAGAGGTCTATAAAATTAAGAAAGTTTTTGATTGAATGGACAGTTTTATTTTAGTCAGCAAGAGTGTAACTGAAGACGATCAATACAAAACAGTCACATAAGGGAATTCAGAACAAATATCTTTACCCAAAGAGAAGTGAGGATATAAACTCTCTCCCACAAGGAGTGGTTGATGCAAGAGGAATTCAGAGATTCATAGATTCTTACAGCGCAGAAAAGGTCATTCGCCCTACCGAGTCTGCACCGACATAACTATCATTAAAATTGCCCTCATCCCAATTTCTTGTTCCATATCGTTGAATGTTATGATATTTGAAGTACTCATCCAAATATATTTTAAAGATTGTCAGGTTTCCAGCCTCCACGACCTTCCCAGGCAGTGCATTCCAGATTCCCATTACCCACTGAGTAAAAAAGTTTTTTTCCCAAATCCTCTCCGAACCTCCTGCTCCTTAACCTAAAACTATGCCCTCTTGTGACTGACCTCTCAACCAAGGGGTACAGCTGCTCTCTATTCACCTTGTCCATACCCCTCATAATTTTATATCCTCACTCTGTTCTAAAGAAAACAATCCAAGCCTATCTCGTATCTCCTTATAGCTCAATTTCTCCACCCCAGGCAACATCCTAGTGAACCTCATCAGTACCCTCTCTAGTGCTATCATATCCTTCCTGTAGTGAGGTGACCAGAACTGCACACAGTATACCAGCTATGACCTGATCAATGCTTTGTATAACCCCAACCTTACCTCCTTGCTCTTATACTCTGTGCCACAATCGATGAAAGCAAATGTCCCCTATGCCTTCTTAACTTTCCTATTCACATGTTCTGTCAACTTCAGGGATCAGTGAATAATTACCCCAAGTTTCCTCTATTCCTCTAAACTACCCAGTGTCCTGCAATTCATTAAATACTCCCTCATCTTGTTTGTTCTTCTAAAGTGCATCACCGAACACTTCACAGGGTTAAGTACCTTCTGCCAATGGTCTACCCATCCGTCAAACACATTTATATCCTTCTGTAACTTACAACCACCTTCTTCACAATTAACCACTTTACCAATCTTGGTGTTGATGCACTAGAGAGAGTGCTGAGAAGATTTGCATATAAAATACCAAAAATACATGGGTTTACATGTAAGGAAAGGATGAACAGACTTGGCGTCTTTTTCTCTTGACAAATGGTGGTTAAAAGATTGCCTGTTCTGCAAATTTGTGAAATGCTCCCCCCACATTTCCATCTATATAATTTATGTATATAACAAACAATAAGGATCCCAGTACTGATCCCTGTTATACACCCCTGGACACTGGCCTCCAGTCACACAAACAGCCTTCTACCATGACCCTTTGTGTCCTATTCTGATCCATCTCGCCAAGTTTCCCTCAATTGCATGTGCCTTAACCTTCTCAAGCAGTCTCCCATGTGGAATCTTGTCGAAAGGCTTTGCTAAAATCCATAAAAACTACATCAACTGAACTTCCCTCATCCATACACTTGGTCACATATTAAAATTTTTTTATTGAATTTGTTCAATATGATCTCCCTCTGAGAAAACCATGTGGACTATTTCTAATTAACCTATATCTTTCCGAATGGGTATTAATTCACTCCTTCAGAATTTTCTGCAATAGTTTCCCTCCCACTGACATGAGACTCACTGGTCTGTAATCTTCTGGTTCATCTTTACCACCCCTCTTAAAAAGTGGAATCATATTAGCCGTCCTCTAGTCCTTTGGCACTTCCTCTGTGCCCAAAGAGGAATTCTAAATTTGTGTCAGAGCCCCTTCAATTTACTGGCTCACCTCCCACTGCAGTCAGGGATGCAATTCTTCTGGGCTGGGGATTTTTCTGTTTTTCAGCCTGACAGAGCCTCTGATACTTTCCCATTTTCTATGTCAAACTGTGCAGGTTGCTCACAGTCCCTTTTCCTGAACTCTGCACCTCTGTTCTCCTTTGCTAGAGGGAAGACCAAATATTCATTGAACACCCTTCCAAAATCCTGCGACTTCACACACAGATTGCCCTCTTGTCTCTAATGGGACCAAGAATAGATACATTTCATGGAAAACTGGAGAAGTGAAAGAAGGAGAATGAATAAAAGTTTTTATGATGATTTAGACGAGGGAAAACAGGATGGGGCTTGAATGAAGCATAAATATGGCCTGATGAAGCTAAGTGGCCTGTTCCTGATATCCTGTGCAATTCCATGATAAGAAAAACCTATGAATGCTATTTTTAACTATTCTTGCTCTTCTATAATTTAAATGCTGTCTTTCACGTGGAAATAATTTATCAACAGGTACGGAATCCTATCTCTTTCAGCTTGCCTCCAAGGTCTATCATTTTTAAACATCCAATTTACAAAATTTGTGGTGCTCCTTATGGTAGCTACATTGTAGTCTGTAAAAGAGAAGAACTATTGGAAAGATGGTAATGTTTCCCCTGACCATTTTGGTTGCAATTTATAACATGCCCATTTACCTACCCATTCTGTTCACCTACATTTGTTAAAAAACGCACTACAAGCTCTTGTCAGATGTGATTCAGAGCACACGCAGCTTAGTACAATTTCAGATTTTCTACCTACTTTCTGTTGACTTCTGTCAAAATTGTTATCTGGATATAATAAATGTCATCATTTTTGATTCCTCATAAACAGTGAGAGTTCAGGCGTTTACATGAGAACCCGCAAATTTGTCAATGTGAAAGACTTTACTGCAGTGTCACACAGATTTGTCAAAGTATATGGAAAACATCTTACCACTGAAAGCATGAAGATGTGAAGAGTGTTGCCTTTAAAATAGCTTGATCATTTAAATTTTGTAATCTTACCATGACATCCTGAAGTTTCAGAAAAATTTAGTCCTGTTTACTCCCTAGAGGGAACACACTATTGTAATACTGTGAAGAAATGACTGTCTCTCTACTACATAGTGAGAAGAATAATTATTTCTCGATTTCCTTCTGATTTGTTCTCCATGACATAGTGATGGCTCTATTGATATATGATTAAACTCTTTATAATCGATTACAGGTTCAGACAAAATTCAATTACTACATTCAAATGAAAGCTTTACAGGGAACTAAAATATGTTTTTGGAAAGTTGCCACAATGGCATGGTGTCACCCATTCTGGCAAGTATAATGCCAAGCAACAATTGACACTTGAATTAAGCTCAATGACATAATTGTCACCTAAAAGACTTTACATTGTATAATAAAACAGCAACAAGTTTCAACAATGTAGCACATTTAACATAAATTACATCTTCACCACAATACAATAAGAAAAGATGGCCAAGGCAATGAAGGAGACATCAAGAGCGGAGATTAAAATCTTGATCAAAGTTTAAGGTTTGGAGAGAAATGGAGAAATGCATGGAATGATGAAGAAATCCAGACCATAAGGCATGGTGAGCAGGAGGCTAATCAAAGGAAAACAATCACGGCTAAAATGCGAATGTAGGAGAAATACAGAACTCAGTGGAGACTTGGAATTGAATGAGTTACAGTTTATAGTGGATGGGCGATAGATGCCAGCCATGGAAGCATTGGCATTATTCAGATCAGAGGCCAAAAAAAATCTTAGTCAAATAAAGGCTGCTGGAAGGGGCAGAGGCTGCTGATGGTCCATCAATGAAATTATATGATCTGTGCATGGAGACGGTATTAGACCAGCTTTAGCTTTATTTAGCTTGTGGTCAAAAAGATATTAAGGATGTTAACAAGATAGTTCAAATCAATGGCAAAGATAAGGAGTTTATTCTAGGGATCAAAGATAGTGGCATTGGTTTTCCTGATCTTGAAATTGAAGAAATTGCAGCTTGACTAAGACAAGGAATTGACAGTATAAAAGTAGCAGAAATGTTGGGGAAATGTTAGTAGCATACCTCATAAGTAATAAATAAATAACTCAAGGAAAAGCCTCTGAGGATTCCAGGAAAGCAGGAAGACAATCTATTGTTGGAGATATATGAGCAATAATCAGAAATGTAAACGTGGATACAAGTGAGGGCAATCATGCAGATTGGGAAAATGTAAAAGAGCTGCTGGAGGAGGATGGTAAAGTCAAATCATGCAAATCAGTTTTCAAGGAATAATGCAACAGGCCAAAATCATTGAAGAAGTAATTTATGATAAATCAGAAATGTTTTTCAGAACATTAAGAGGGTAAATTAAAATCTTGATCAAGAGATGGGTTTAAGCAGGATATGTAAACATAAAATCCAGTTAGAGAGATTTATTTAAAACAGAAGTTTGAGGGATGTTGGGTATGAAAGTGACAATCTTTTTCTGCTGCCTTAAGGCATTTCGATACATAGAATCATAGTCTCCACCATAGGAAATGGTTGGGAGGCTGGTCTTGAATCCACCCCAGCCAGAACAGGGATCAACTCTATACTAGGTAAAATCAATGAGGTAAATGAAGGGCTTTTGCCCGAAACATCAATTTCGAAGCTTTTCGGATGCTGCCTGAATTGCTGTGCTCTTCCAGCACCACTGATCCAGAATCAACTCTATACTGTTGGCCCAATCCAATACACATTGACCATCCAACCAAGTGAAGCAATTGGCTAAAAGAAACACACTACCTGTATTCAGCATTCTGTTAAATAGAAAGTCTCCCATTTGCAATTGTGAATGAAGTTACTCAGAGTCAGGGCCTCAAAAGTTAAGATCTGAGACAACTTACTTTCAAGAAGGCCTTGTTTGTCCTAGTCAAAAGTTGAACTTTCATATTTCTTGCAAAATGAACTTGAGGTCAGAGGATGCCATCTCAAGATGAACAGAGTCAAAGGTAAATAGAACTGTCTGTCAACAATCCCTGATAAGAGGAGATTGGGGAAATAGATGTACTATCATTGTCTGACATCCCACTGGGGATGCGAATATTGGTAGGAGTGACATACTTCACGTTATAAGCATCAGAAGCTTAAGAGGTTGCAGTCAATCCGTGGAGTCATGAGAGGTCTTGTTAGATGGATCGATAATCGGAGGACTGACTCTTGCTAATGCGCAAGCCAATTGCTGGTTTCATGTGTATATTTATAGTGAATAGTGATACTCAATAAAGAAACTTGATTAACCACATGTGCTTTCTGCACCGCTGTGTACTGAGAGCGAGATGAAGGCAGGATCACACATGTCATAGAAAAACCTCCAGAGGCAGCAATAGATGAAAACAATAAGCAAACAATTTGCCAAGGTCGAAGCTTCAAAGTTGAAGATAGGAAGAAAGTTGAGAAAAAATAATGGTTATAGGAATATAATTAAAAAAAAACTAAATGCAATAATATCAACAAGTTAATTCCCTGGGACAAATCCAAGAATTGAATATGCTTATTGTGGAAATACTTATATTTATATATAAATAAATATTTATTCCCACATTTCTAGAACTGATCAGCAAGATTCCTTTTGATTTCAGAGCTTATTTATTTACTTATTTATTTTCAGTCATTTTCCTCAGGGATGCTAAAAGCTCTGTTGATTTCTGCTTGGAGTCGAAGATCTTGATGTTTCAAACTTGGTGCAGCCAGAGCTTGAACAAATCCACATTGCAGGGTAGTGATGTTGGCTTTGATTTTATGCAGATCACTTAAGTTTTGCAGCAGATAAATATTTTCTGTATAAAAAAAATCAATGAAGCATCTTGCCAGGCAAAAACCATACTTTGATTGACAGATTGAGCACTTTGATTTTCCTTAATATCAACTCATTTTTGCTGCACCATTCTGCCGTTTATTTTATATGGGACTCATTTCATCAATAACCAGGGCAAAAACTTGTTTAAAACTACAAAAAATTAGATTAAATTAGATTACTTTAGATTACTTTACAGTGTGGAAACAGGCCCTTCGGCCCAACAAGTCCACACCGCCCCGCCGAAGCGCAAACCACCCATACCCCTCCATTTACCCCTTTCCTAACATTACGGGCAATTTAGCATGGCCAATTCACCTGACCTGCACATCTTTGGACTGTGGGAGGAAACCGGAGCACCCGGAGGAAACCCACGCAGACACAGGGAGAATGTGCAAACTCCACACAGTCAATCGCCTGAGGCGGGAATTGAACCCGGGTCTCTGGCGCTGTGAGGCAGCAGTGCTAACCACTAATTCTTTACCTCTGTTGTTTTTGAGTGATGCTGTTCTTTAAACAATGTGCTTTAAGTAAGTTAAATTGTTTATTTTTATTTTTGTTTCTTGTGCTTTTCAAAAAAAACTGCAATCTGTAGATTTTTAACCAAAGATCTATTGTCCATCGTTTTCCCCAAATTTGACAATTAGTGGCCGGAAATTGGGCTCACAGATCAATGAAAGTTTGAGAGGTTCTCAAAGCTGATGGGCAAATGCAAGATCTTTCAGCTTGAATGCAGCAACAAGACATCATGGCAGATAAGTGAGAGAGATAACACTCTGAAATACCCTCACTCCAACATTGTTTTCACATTTGATGTACAAGTCTGAGCCTTTGTTGCCAAGCAAAAGTTGGCAAGGGGTAATCCTGTCCATCTGAAGTTGCTGCTGGACCCAGCCAGTAAGGGATACCCACAAGTTGTTTGGGATACGGGCCACCAATCCGCTGGTGGGACATCATTCCCAGGCACCAAATCTGGGCCTGTCTGCCTATGGGAACCTGGAGGCCAAGAGGAAAATCTCCATCAGTCACATAGGTCTCAAATAGACTTTAATTGTTTAAATTGGCCAATGCTGCTTGCAGACAGGTAGCCTTGCTGCAAACCCCCTAAGTCCCACCTTTCCATCTTTGGTTAATTGTTCTGAGCTCAGGATTGGACCAGGGAATCGCGACATGTGCCACCAGTTTAATATTTGGCACCCACTTGTGTCTGTTTGCAGCCCTAGAGGGGTCTGAAAGTCCTGTCCTCTGTATCCAGTTAATGGATCGATGATTGACAGGTTAATGATTCCTGCTGAGAATACAACACCCCAGATCACCTCACATACAAGGGCGTGATTTGACTCATAGACCCTGAATGATTTCACTGGGAACAAGGGAAAATTATCCAGCAAAGTGTAATGAGTCCCATTCACATATCAGTAATGGCAATACGAAGGACCTATTTGGTACACTGGAGCTCCACAGTATGACTTAATGAGGTCATCTAAATGCAAGCTTTCCAAAGAGCGGGTCATGACTCGGCATAAATATTATGTCAAAATTATATGGTCAAGTCTAGCATATTCATTCTCTAGGATCAGCTAATTATAAGTAAAATGTTATGTTTAAAAAAAAAGTCAGAGCAAGTTCACCAACAGTAAAATAAATAGATTAAAAACAGCCATGCTAACTATTCATTCTTCTCCTGTAATCATCATCACACAATCCAATTCAGCTGTTTAACCATTTACATGATCACGTGTCAAAAATCAATTGTTTCCACAACATAACAAGCCCTCAATTTTTGTCTACTGGGCTCAAAATCCCCAGTAAGTAATACAGAACACACTAATTTGACAGTCTCTGAGCTGGTATCTAAACAGCATGCTTTCCAAATCCCTGCATAGTTACTAGTTCTGATCTTTCATTCTTTCCAAGTGAAATATGTTCTGAATTTAACCCCATATCCTGCAAGAAGCTGACAGCAATCCTTTGGGAGATCTACTTGTGTTGGCATACACATTAAGCTGGTACATTATTTGTAAATTATAATCTTCTAACTTCTGTGATGGAACTGGATATAATTCTACGCAGTAAAATATCCTACCATTGAATTACACAACCATTGCAGATCTTTGGAAAGTCCAAATATAGCAAAACATTCCTCATGCCTTGCAGTTTAGAAATACGAAGGAAAAGCACAAAGGTTAGGTAGGTCATTCAGGTTCTTAGGCCGACTCCAGCAATCATGTGAACATACAGATTAGGAACAGTAATAGGATATTCAATCTTCAAACGTGCTTCACCTCATACTAAGATCATGGCTGATTTAATTGTCGCATATATTTTCTGTCCAGACCTTATTCCTTTGACTCCCTTTTTAATCAAGAATCTATCTAACCAAGCTTTAAACATATTCAATGACACTGCCTCCATTGCTCTCTGACGAAGAGAAAGGAATTCCACACATTAATGATGCTCTGAGAAAAATAATTTCTCTGCATCTTTATTTTTAATGCTCTTTCCTAGTTCAGGTCCTCTCATAAGGGGAGACATCTTTTCAACATCCACCACATCGTATCCCCTCAGGATTTCAGGTGTTTCAATAAGGTCATCTCCCATTCTTCTAAATTTCAACAGATACAAGTCCAAACTTTTCATCCTTTCATCATAATTTAACCTCTTCATCGCAGGAAGCTCTGCATTGCTTCCAATAAAGTTATATTATTTCTTAAATAAATGGACCAAAACTCTACATAGTATTCCAGAAATGTTCTGTACAGCAGTACCAAAATGTCCCTACTTCTAAATTCTATTGAAGTTTAAATTTTCAACAAAATTCTATTTGAATTCCTGATCACTTGATGTATCTTCATGTTAACGTTTTGAGAATTTATGGGCCAAGACACCCAGATCCTTTTGTACCACAGAGGACTATCATCTTTTCCTCACTTAAATAATATTACCATACGCCTTCAGGAAATTCAAGTACACTGTATCTAATGCATTCCCCTCATCTATGCAGCTTGTTAATTCATGAAAAAACATGAATAAATTAATCATACACAAAATGTCAACTGACTATTTCACACTTCTTTGAAAAGAAGGTTTGAAATTTTCATTATTCTTTATTTGTACAGTGCTGTAAAATTTCATTTCTAAATCATTTAACTCTTCTCTCAATATTATGTCAATTTTAAACATTTCCCTCCCAGTGGAAATAGATATCTGTATCTTATGAAATGAGTTACTACTATTTTAAATTCTTCATTATACCACCCCTCACCCTGCCAAATTTCGGGGAATATACAGCAGAGACAGGATTTTGGCTTTTGGCTCAGAACCCCAACATCAGGATTAAATGAGGATATGACCCTGCCCTGTTTGTAAACCAATCACCTCATAATTGTTTATTAATTGACTGTTTTTACTTTTTTTCTCATGGGATGTGGCTAGGACAGCATTTATTGTCTATGCCTGAGTGCACTTCTGAAGGTGGTGCATTGAGCTCCCTTTTCAAACCAATGTAGTCAATCGAGATAAACAGTGCTGCTACAGAGGAAATTCAGAATTTTGTCTCAGCGACAGTGAAAGGATAGTGACATAATCTCAAAGTTGATGAAGCGTGGCATTGGAAAAGGCACAGCAAGTTAGGCAGCATCTGAGGAGCAAGAGAGTCATTTCAAGTTGGACCCTCCTACAGCCTGAAATGTCAACTCTCTCACTCCTCTCTCACTGCCACAGTGGGCGGCACGGTGGCAGTGGGCAGCACGGTGGCTAGTGGGTGGCACGGTGGCACAGTGGTTAGCACTGTTGCCTCACAGCGCCAGAGACCCTGGTTCAATTCCCGCCTCAGGCGACTGACAGTGTGGAGTTTGCACGTTCTCCCCGTGTCTGCGTAGGTTTCCTCCGGGTGCTCCGGTTTCCTCCCACAGTCCAAAGATGTGCAGGTTAGGTGAATTGGCCATGCTAAATTTCCCGTAGTGTGAGGTAAGGGGTAAATGTAGGGGTTTGGGTGGGTTGCGCTTCGGCGGGTCGGTGTGGACTTGTTGGGCCGAAGGGCCTGTTTCCACATTGTAATGTAATCTAATAATCTAATCCTCGGATGCAGCCTGGCCTGCTGTGCCTCTTCCAGTGACATGCTTTATCAACTCTGATTTCTCCAGCATCTGCAGTTCCCAATGTCTCCTGATATCATCTCAAGTCAGGATGATGCGTTGCCAAGAAGAGAAATTGTAGGTGGTTGTCTTCCCATGCATCTGCTGTCTTGTCCTTCAAGATAGGAGACATTGCAGGAAGAAACTGTCGACGGAAACTGAGTGAATTGTTCCAGTGCGCCTTTTAGATGGTAAACACTGCTGTCACTGTGTGTTCATAGAATCCCTACAGTAGGGAAGCAAGCCATTCAGCCCATTGAGTCCACATCGATCCTTGAAGAGCATCCCACCCAGATCCCCACCCTATCACCATACACTGCATTGGCTAATCCACCTACCCTGCACAACTTTGGACTGTGGGAGGAAGCCAGGGTACCCTGGGAAACCCGTGCAGACATGGGGAGAATGTGCAAACGCCACACAGACAGTCACCTGAGTGTCTTGAATCCCTGGTGCTGCATGGCAGCAGTATTAACCACTGAGCCACCATGCTGTGAGTTAGTGGCGGAGCCAGTGAACATCATTGGTGGTGGGTTTGGTACAATTCCAACGGGTTAGTTTGTCCTGGGTAGTGTTGAGCTTCTTAAACATTCTTGGAGCTGTACCCATCCAGGCAAACGCAGACCATTCCACTACACTTTTAAATGAGATAAACTGTGAACAAGACTTAGAACTGTGATCTAATGACTGAACATATACAAAGAAAAGATGAGGCCCTGTACAGATCCCTTAAAAAGCCAATGCTCTGATGCATCCGTTTAGTTGTGTAAATGATTAGCTCTACCAATAGAACTTTCATTCCTTTGCTGTCAATCTCAAAATCCTCCAGTCTGGTTGAATACAGAGGTGTCTTTCCCATTCAGTCAGGTCTCAGATGTTTGGTTTGCCTTGCTGCTAACTTATCAGTTTACAATTTCAGCAACTCAGCTCATAATAAAAAGTGAAAAACCAAAGCATATAATGTTAAGTCTAATGAACAGCAGACACTAGCAAATGCCCTGCCACAACAACATATGTTCTACTCTATCCACCCACAACTATCTTCAGAAGATTAAGAGAAAGACCTTCACAGTCAGGATGTTTTACTATTATGTAATTACATGAACATATATTTTTAATCTATATAATAGCTTTTTATCCTTCTGATTCCAAAAATAATTTCAAACTCACTTCCAAAGTTTTTTTTTTGCAGCCTTGAAAAGATCCAACTGTAATGCTGCAGCTATCAATTGGTGTTAAATGTTCTAGCTTTGGGTGTTATTGGAGATGCTCCCTGTTGGAAAGGAATACGTCAGATGGATTATCTAAATTATGTAGGTTGCTGGGGAGTGGGAGGCTGGCAAGCAAAGTGTAAAGTGCTTCTGCCAGAAGGAGAGAGAAGAAAAGTTGGATTTTGCATGTGTCCAAGAAACTGTTGAAAGGATGTGACAGGAAAATGCCTTAATTCCTTAGGTACCTGAAGAAATAGTGACAAATAACCATGGTAACTGATGGGAAGGGAAGCATTCTTTTAAGAAAATAAATATCTACAGAATAACCAAGTCACATAATGATTCAGCACAGATAGAAGCTATTCCATCTCTTATATTTTCACTGGCTCTTTAAAAGAGATTTCCAATTATTGCCACTTTCCAGCTCTGACCCCATAGTTTTACCAATTTTTACTTTACAAGTATATGTTAGACTGACAGGTTTAATTGGAAGCACACTAGCTTTCAGAGTGCCGCTCCTTCATCAGGTGGTCGTGACAACCACCTGATGAAGGAGTGGCGCTCCAAAAGCCAGTGTATTTCCAATTAAACCTGTTGGACTATAACCTAGTGCTGTGTGATTTTAACTTTGTACACCCCAGTCCAACACCAGCATCTCCAGATTATGTTAGACTACCCTTTGAAATTTATTATTCAATCTTCCCTTGCCCTCCTTTCAGACAGTGCATTCCAGACCATAGCTATTCATTGTGTATGCATTATTCCTCAGGTCACCACTAGTTCTTTTGCCAATTGCATTATATCTGTGTCTTCTGGATAACAGTCCTGCTGTAATTGGGAACAATTTCTCCTTGTTTACTCGATTCCTCATTTTAAACACCTCTTTGAAATTTACCCTTAACCTTCTTGGCTCTGAAGAAAGCAATGCCAGCCTTTCCTGTCACCCTATACAACCAATTACCTCATAAATGCAAAAATTCTCAAGAATGCCTTATCCATCCAACCAAAGAACCTGAAATCTTTTCTAAATCTTTCCATAATGGAACATGACTCCTGTTGAAGCCTCACTTAATAGTTGAGTATTCCATTTCTTTATTCATAAACAAAATAAGCTTTTTTTAAATAGCCTGCTCAAGTTGGCCTGTCACCTTCAAAGAATGAATATACATTCTTGGATCTGACTATGTTATCTCTCCTCATTATTTCTCCAAATATACTTCACACTTCTCCATTCAATTTCATTTGTCACATACCTGCACTTTCTTAACTTAACTTACCAATCTTTCCATGTCTTCCTCCTCATTGTTGAGTACATTTCTAAGATTTATATCACCCACAAATTTTAAAATTGTGCCTTCAAAAACATATCCAGATTATTAACATATATCAAAAGGACAGTGGTCCTCCTGCTAGGAAACACAATTGACTAATAGTCTTTGCTTTCTTAGCCAACCTGATACTCACATAGCCACTGTCTCATTAATTTCATGAGCTTTAATTTTGTCAACGATTATGTGGTAATTTGTCAAATGACAATTTGTGAGCTTATACACACATCTACCATACAACACTCATCAACTATCTTTGTTAATTCAACTAAGAACTCAACAAACTTATTCAAAGACAATTTGATGCGGTCTCTTCTACATTGGGAGACAGGATGCCTACTCGCAGAGCGCTTCAGAGAACTCCGTGACACCTGCACCAATCAACCCCACTGCTCTGTGACTGAATACTTCAACTTCCCCTCCCACTCTGCCAAGGACATGCCGGTCCTGGGCCTCCTCCATCGCCACTCCCTATTCACCTGACGCCTGGAGGAAGAATGCCTTATCTTCCACCTCAAGACCCTCCAACCCCAAGGCATCAATGTGGATTTTACCAGTTTCCTCATTACCCCTCCCCCCATCTTATCCCAGTTCCAATTTTCCAACTCAGCACTGGCCTCATGACCTGTCCCACCTATCCAATTCTTTCCCATCTCTCCGCTCCACCCTCCCCTCTGACCTATCACCATTATTCCCACCTCCATCCACCTCTTGCACTCTTGCTACCTTCCCCCAGCCCTACACCCCTCCCATTTATCTTACTACCCCCTCGGCTCACAGCCTCATTCCTGATGAAGGGCTTTTGCCAGAAACGTCGACTCTCCTGCTCCTCGGATGCTGCCTGACCTGCTGTGCATTTCCAGCACCGTTCTCTCAACTTTAATCTCTAGCATCTGCAATCCTCACTTTTGCCTTTTAAAAAGCTATGTCGGTCTGCAATTATTAGCTCATATGTCTTCAAATATCAATTAATTCCATGTTGGACTATTGTCTCTAAAAGCTCCCCTACCATCAATCTTAGATTGACAGATCTGAGGCTGCCTTGTTTATCTTTTTCCCTCTTTGAAACAGGCGATTAACATCTACAATCCTTCATTCCTCTGGCACCACCCTATATCCACAGAGATGTGGAAGGTTGTGACCTGAGCTCACGTAATTTCCACTTTTACTCTCCTCTGTAACTCAGGATTCTTCCTGTATAGATAGGATGACTTCTGTACTTTCAAGATTAATAATCTTTTTGTGCATCCCCTCCTTATTCACTACATTGAAATTACTTCTATTTTGACTTTTCATAATTGTGTCAAACTGCTCAGAGCTGTACAGAAACGGTACTGATGGGGTTAACTCAATCCCTGCTATAAATCCTTACAATGTCGAGAGCTGGGAGGATTCTAAATATGTTTGTGCTATATGGTGTTTCGTTCCATGATTAATCATTGTGACAGGCAGTTAAACCGTGGGACCAAGTGGCATGAATGTAAAGATTGGTGCATACAAGCATGGAAGCCCAATGCTATTTCAATCCCTTCTCATATCAGGCAGGAGGAATGTGGGAAAGCGTGTGGAGAGGAAAGGGTAAGGGAAGTCATTCCATTCAGCGAATCTCTCGTGCCTGCAAGCAGGAAAGGAAGGCTCACAGAACATTTTCCTTTTAGGGAACCATTTATCAACATTCCTCCCAATCTGCTGGACAGCATACTTCAGTAGTTTCAAAGCACAACTTAATACAAACCCCTCCAGGATTCCTACTACTGTAAATATAGCTAGGAATAATATTAAGCAGGATTTTATAACTGCCTTGGAGCTCAAACTTCACCTGATAGTAAATGAAAAAGTTTATAACTTCACTTTTAAAAATAAATAAATCTCAAATCCTGATGTTCTCCTGCAAAACTTTGTTAATCTGGAAAAATCCAATTTTATCGCCTGTAAATTGCTCTATGTAATATTGGAGTGCAAGAGTTTAATATATTCATTTCAAATTACTTTGTTATTTTGATTGTGGTGCTAACTAATGCATATTAAGTAAATTTACATATCTTAATGTGGAAATTGAATTTGGTAAGAATGTATTCTATTCTTATGATATTGTATGTCATGGGATTGATATCGAGGGCTATAATTTTGGCCCCTTACCCATCAAACACACCATGCACAAACTGCAGTGATTTTGATATCCTCAGAGATGAAAGAATTCAGCCTGCAACCTTTCCAATGCTGGAAATGTGACTGGGGAACTCTCTGTGTAGAACATAATGGTGCGAAATCCGTATTCCATCTTGAAGTGTTAGAACATGATGTATAGTCATTGGGGATTCTTTAATTTACTCTTTTGAAGAGTGCGTTCAAACTGTGTTGTCATGTGCTCAGGTCATTTCCCTCTTCTCTGGCTCACTGGAAGGATGACACACATGAGTGAGTGGCTAATTTTGAGCTCTCTTGTGGGATAAGCATCTTCTTCACAAAACTGCCCTCAATGTATTTCTTTGCTAACCAAACAGAACTGTGGCTGTTGCAGCATACCTACCTTAATCATCGTGCAGTGCTCTCTTGGATGTTTTTCAGATTATTGGATTGGCTGAGTGCTTGCCCTTTCGTTTCTGATTCAGATAGCTGGGGATCCAAGCCTAATCTGAAGCTGAGGACATAATCCAGTTGCTGACACTTTAGTGTGGCATTGTTGAAGCTGCTGCCTTTGCCATGCCAAATTAAAGCAAGGCCCTGTTGTGCCATCACAGGTGAACATAGGAATTCCCACAGCACCATTTTAAGAGCAGCCGAGAAATTTTCCCAGCATGTGAAAAATATGACTTCCTTTTTGGTAATTTCCTTCATTGCTGATATGTGAACCTGCACAAATTACCTGTCATATTTCCTTTCATCACAACAGCGGCTAAATCTCAAAAATGTGTTTCATTGAGTCAGTCACATGGCATGAGAGACACTACAAGTTATTTTGGTGATTTAAGACACTAAAGCAGATTACCCAGTCATCTATTGCATTTGCTGCTTGTGGGACTTCACTACATAGAAAATAGCAGATAAATTTGCTTATAAAACAACACTGGCTACATTTCAAAAGCATTTAATTAACCCTGAAGTTGTCCTGTGCATATGCAACAATGCGCGCAGACTTTTACTTTCACAGCCTGTGATTTCAAGGTAAATTGCAATCTGTCATATTCTGTAATGGACTATTATTTGGTGTTGAGCATGGCAGGGTGGGCAGTCTATCTGAGGATGATTCATTCTGTCACTTAAAAGCAACAGGTGAGAGGTGAAAATGCCCCAGGTCGGACAAAAGTTTGTAGGGTCCACCTAACGATACAGATTAGATCTTAATTTTAAGACTTGTATATACTTTTTCAAGTGTTGTGCTACTTCAGGTTATTTTCCCACTTCTTTAGTTAAGCAAGATTTAGTTTTCCAGAACTAAAATAACTCTCAATTATTTATATTTCTGTTAAGTATAACAAATGTGAACATTGTGATTTTCAGTTATGAGCGAAAGTATAGATCAAGTAAGAACTGAAATTTAAAGAATAAACTAAAACAGATAAAAGGTCACCAAGGAAAATAAACAGTCAGACAAATAAATGACATGTTTGGAAAGCTAATCTCACTCAATGTTGGATGGGTGGCAGCAGCCAGCTCCCTCCAGCAAACATTGGTTAAATAAAGCCTTTAATTTTTAGGTTGCAGGACTCCAGATAAGAGGTATTATCATTGGTTAATCTGGATTTGACATTTCTATATCTAATAATACCCCTCTGGATATATTTTATCTTCAATATACACCTTGGATAGGTAAACCATACAAAAGGCAATGGGTTGAGTCAGCTGTAATACAATAACAAAACTCATTTTGCACCATGTCTTCCATTTATACCAGTGTAAAATCATGAACAGAAGCCTGAGGAGAGGATAGGAGTCTCAGATCTCGAGGTGCAGGTACATAGTTCCTTGAAAATGGTGGAACAGCTAGGCAGGGTGGTGAAGAAGGCATTCGGCATACTTGGCTTAATCAGAGTATTGAGTACAACATCTTCAACATCTTGTACAGTTATGTTATGACTGTACAAGATGTTGGTAAAGCTACACTTTGAGTACAATGAACAATTCTGGTTGCCCCACTATAGGAAGGCTGTTAGTAAAATGCAAAAGGTGCAAAAAAGATTTACAAGGATGTTACTGAGACTAGACTGTTTGAATTATAAGGAGAGGCTGACTAGGCTCAGACATTTTTCATTGTAGCATAGGAGGTCGAGGGATGACCTTAGATATTTATAACATCATGAGAGCATAGATGAGGTGGATAGCCAAGGTTTGCTCCCAGGGTAAACGAGTCCAAAACTAGATCGCATTGGTATAAAATGAGAGGGGCCAGATTTAAAAAGGACTTGAAAGACAACTTTTTTACACTGAAGGTGGTGCATATACAAAATGAGCTGCCAGAGGAAGTGATTGTGATAACTACAATTTCAGCGTTTAAAATACATTTGGACAGGTACATGAATAGGAAAAGTTTAAAGGGATATGGGCCAAATGCAGGCAAATTGGATGAGTTCAGTTTAGGAAACCTGGTCAGCATGAACGAATTGAGCTGAAGGGTCTGTTTCTGTGCTGTGTGTGACTCTTTGACTCTATAACACTCCTGTATCACTTTTTTTTTGCAAAGGCCCAGTATATACTGTGCCACTCTGGAAATTAATTTGTTGGCAATAGGCCTACCCCAAAGATCTCAGGGGCAGATGTACCATCTGCTGAGTATTACCAATCAATAAGTGGCTGGCAACTCTCTTTTATTTAGCATTGCCACCTTGCCAGTAGACGCTAGTTACTGAGTTCCTCCTGTCTGCCATGTTTGGGACAAAATTTACCAAATGTAAGAGGCAGCTGAAGACTGAACGAGCTTGTCCATATGCACAGTGGGCCTTTAAATATGGCACAGGAACAAAAAAATGCCAATGTTTAGGCAGATATGTGCTGTGCTCCAGCAAATGGTGTGTGGTAAGACAGAGCAGAAATTGGGTGTGAGAGATATCATAGAGGTGTTATAGGTAATTAATGTGGAGACAGTGAGGTCTGCAGATGCTGGAAATCAGAATTTAGAGTGTGTTGCTGGAAAAGCACAGCAGGTCAGGCAGCTTCCGAGGAGCAGAAAAATTGACAGCACCTGCTGTGCTTTTCCAGCAACACACTCTCAACTAGGTAATTAATGTGTTGAGTTCTAAAGATAAAGCAAGAAGTCTCACTCAGCCTTGCAGCCAGTAACCCTCCAAAAAACATAATGCAACTCAGAAAGCCAAAAAATGTAAGATTCAGCTAATTAAATCTGTTTCTCTCCCCACAGATGCTATCAGATTTGCTGAGTTTCTTCAGCATTTTGTTATTGTCTCTGACATGATTCTATTAGGTCAGGACTAATCTATCATCTTTGTGTGTTCATTTTGTGTGCTTTCAAGACTCTCTTTCATTCTAGAGTTTTCTAGTTTAATGCAGATGGTGTAACTCCACCCAAACTGTGCTACTTGGGCCCAGTGATTAGCAGTTTCATGATATGATCACAAGATTGCTCCAAGGTTCTCAAGTTCTTCTGCTGATTGCTTTGATAGGGTCTTTAGTTAATTTTCTCCCCAGTTCAGAATGATTCAATGACAAGACTACACAGCAACAGCACTGTATTTATCAAAAATAAAATTAATAAATTAATTTAAATTGTCTGAAAGAAAGATCATTGACATAATGATTTGGATGTGAATGTAGGAGGTATCATTAGTAAGTTTATAGATGACACCAAAATTGGTGTAGAGGACAGCGAAGATTATCTCAGAGTACAATGGGACCTTGATCAGATGGGCCAATGGGTCAAGGAGTGGCAGATGGAATTTAATTCAGATAATTGTGCGGCGTTATATTTTGGCAAAGCAAATCAGGGCAGAACTTACATAGTTAATGGTGGGGCCCTGAGGAGTGTTGCCAAACAAAGAGATCGAGGTGTGCAGGGGCATAGTTCCTTGAAAGTGGAATTGCAGGTGGATAGGGTGGTGAAGAAGGCATTTGGCACGCTTACCTTCATTGGTCAGAACATTGAGTATTGGATTTGGGAAGTCATGTTGCGACTGTACAGGACATTGTACAGCACATTGTACTGCACATTATTCTGGTCACCTTTCTATAGGAGGAATGTTGTGAAACTTGTGAGGTTGTAGAAAAGATCTATAAGGATGTTGCTGAGACTGGGTGGTTTGAGGGAAAGGCTGAATAGGCTGAGACTTCTTTTCCCTGGAGCATCGGAGACTGAGTGGTGGAGACTGAGAGGTTTATAAAAATCATGAGGGACATGGATAGGATGAATAGTCAAGGTCTTTTTCCCTCGGGTGGGGAGTCCAAAACTGGAGGGACATAGGTTTAAGGTGGGAGAGGAAAGATTCAAAAAGGACTTGAGGGGTAGCTTTTTTATGCAGAGTGTTTTGCATGTATGGAATGTGCTGCCAGAGGAAATTATGGAGTTGGGTACAATTACAACATTGAAAAGGCATCTGGATGAGTACACAAATTGGAAGGATTTAGAGGGATATGGGCCAAGTGCTGGCAAATGGACTCGATCAGATTTGAATGTCTGGTTGATGCAGACAAGTTGGACCACAAGATCTGCTTCCGTGCTGTATAACTCTGACTCTATAACCAAACAGATGTGATTCATATCAACATCAGATGCCAACAGCATGGGGTTAATTCCCACACCTGCTGAGATCACCATGAAGGACCCTCCTCAACCTCTCCCCCTACGTGAGGTGTGGTGACCCTCAGGTTAAACCATCACCAGCTGTCCCACTGTAATGAGAGAGCAGTCTAATCATCCTCTGGGATTATGGCAACCTTTCATTTATCAGAGGCAGAATTCAAAAGAACAAAACAATGATTTCAATTCCAATTGTTTCTAGAGTGAAACAATTCCAGCTGTGATTGGAAAAAATTGAGGAAAAGAAATAGGGAGACCATTTGTATAAAGACAATGCATATTGTTTCCCTATATACTGAAAGTGTTATGGCAGCTGAGTAATAATACTTTGTATCTGTGCCTGTGTATAGAATCTAGAGAGACTCTCCTTGAGGTCAGTATACTTACATAAAAGATACCCAAAAGATAATCCTGTTTACATTGCAGTGTCATGCTTTTACTGTTAATATTGTTAACCAGAATTCAAAACAAAAAAAAAGGCAAAAGCCAAAGGGACACTGGCTGACAGCCCTGAAAATCTGCTGGATCTGTCTTGTTCACTTGGCATATTTTTCCTCCCACCTCCTTTCAAGCCAACTTTGGTTAGTTATTTCACAATGTGGATTCAAGAGGCACACTGGCTTGATACACATGGTTAGGGCGATTGTTCCAGAATTAATCAAGTTTGCTCATTTTGAGAGGATGCAAATCTTGCCCACTCAAAGGTGTGGATTGATTACCAGCTACTTTTTGTACAGGACTACCAGTCTGCCTTCCGAAAAATGGTGTCCAATGTGATCATTCTGTGAATGATTTGACATTATCCTGACTTAACACAACCCTACAAGTTGATGTGTTGGTACACTTTCTAACATTCTTCAGACAACAAGCATTCTCGACTAAGAATAGACTTTGCAATAGAAATTAGGGACTGTACCAGTGCTGGATAAAGGTGCAACAATGGACCAGCAGGTAAGGTCATGTTTAAGAACTTATTGCTATTACAAAAGTTGTGAAGTACGCTAGAATGCTTTCGGCAATGGTGAAATCTTGGTGTGGACTTGATGGGGGCGGGGGTCTTAACTTATCGTCATAAGAAGGACAGAGGTGGTATTGTGGTGATGAATCATGACTCCAAAGTATTTACAGACATCTCTTTTCATTTCAAAATGTGTTGTGTTTAACAGGAGGGCAGCTACAAAAAAAACCTACAAATTTACATTCAATGACTGTCTGGTAAAGTCTTGTGCGAAGCCAATGGAAAGTTGCATGTGTAAATTGTCAGGGAAACTTTGACAAAGGAGAGACTTTAACAATAAGAGATAATGAGGGGCTGACAATTTGTCCCTCTCAGCAGAAAGGCATGTCGTGCAGACATATCCATTTTACGTTACAGGAATATACAAGGACGGAGGTTAAAAACTAAATAAAAACCAAAAGAACTGTCGATGTAATAAATCAGAAACAAAAACAGAACTGGCTGGAAAAGCTCAGCAGTTTTGGCAGCATCTGTGAAGAGAAATCAGAGTTAACATTTCAGATCCAGTGATCCTTCCTTAGAACTTAGTTCTAAGGAAGGGTCACAGGGCCTGAAACTTTAATTTTGAATTTGCTTCACAGATGCTGCGGGGCCTGCTGAGCTTTTCCAGAACTTCTGTTTTTGTTTCAGAGGATAAAAAGCCAGTTTCAACTAGACTGAAGAAGATTAGTGGGACTTAATGTTCTTGTGTTTGCTGGGTGAAGTTCAAGCATTAGCATGCAGTGAAGGTAACAGTTGAAGCATTATCCCCTAGTCATAGAGCTGTACAGTACGGAAACAGATCCTTCAGTCCAACTGACCAGATATCCTAAATTAATCTAGTCCCATTTGCCAGCATTTGGCCCATATCACACTGACTCCTTCCTATTCGTGTATCCATCCAGATGCCTTTTAAATGCTGTAATTGTACTAGACTCCACCACTTCCTCTGGAAGCTCATTCTATATGTGCACCATGCTGTGTGCGAAAACATTGCCCCTTAGGTCCCTTTTAAATCTTTCTCCTCTCACACTAAACTGTGCCCTCTAGTTTTGGACTCCGCTACCCTGGGGAAAATACCATGGCTCTTCATCCTATCCATGCCCCTCATGATTTTATAAACTTCTATAAGGTCACCCCTCAGCCTCTCACTCAAAGGAAAGTAGCCCGAGCCTATTCAACCTCTCCCTATAGCTCAAACCTTCCAACCTCAGCAACATCTTTTCTGAACCCTTTCAGGTTTCATGGCATCCTTCTGAGAGCAGGGAGACCATAATGAATGCAGGATTCCAAAAGGGCTCTAACGTAGTCACCCCAGTGTTGGAGGTAAAGACTGAAATAACTCCACAGAAGGCAGTATCCCACCACCAAGTCACCCTTTATTTACATGTGGGAAGTCCTTGACACTGATTCAGCTTTCAGAGTGAACAGGATGTCTGACACTCATGCTCTTACCTGTCCACCAGGGCTCCCTGATCGGACCAGGTTAACAGCTCCAATCAGGGAACTCATATTCTATAAGGCCAGCTGGCTGACCACATTACAATCACTAAAAGGATCATCTCTAACACTGAGCACAACAAGCCAGTTAAAAAAAGGTAAAACAACAACAATCAACTCTTTTCACCCTGAATGCTGCAATTCGGTCTCAGTTAAAAGGAATCAGAAGTGCAAACTCTCCACCAAACTGAAAAGTTAAAGGTTGTGAAGCTAACTACCAATGTCAGTGCTACTGGTAACCTCCAGAACAATGATCACCATTCAACTCTCCTTTCTTCGCGGACAGTTCAGAGACTAATCTGTATATCTTTTCTTCACTATTATCTGTTTAGATTCACCTCTTATTTTTAATCTGTTTGTGTGTATTGCCTCATTAATAATTCTCCCATTCAGTGATAAATCAACCCACTCTGTGTAAATTTAAGAAAGCCATGTTAAGATGGCTTGCTGTAGGATGGTGGGTAGGTGATGGGAGAGACATTCAGAATTTTACAGGCCTCCATGCCACCTGCTGGTGGAGACTATTTACTTTACACAAGATATGTGGAGACAGCAAAAGGTGAGATGGAGCATCTGAATGTGAAGGCTGATATCCAAGTACCGGAAACCGCTTCCAAGTGAAGATGGGATATTGTCCATTGATTGACATGGGAGTTTGGCCATATAGTTGTGGATGTCATGTGATTGACTTTGGCCACCCATATGAGATGATTAAAGCTTTGGAGTACTGCTGCAGGAGCTTAGACCTAGACACTGGGAATTAATGAGCTTAAAATTAACCATCTCTTTTGAGGTGGTCTTTGAATGCCTCTTGCTATCTGTTTCTGATTCCCCCTGCTCCCAAAGGAACATGGCATCTGTCTTCATGTGCGGTTTTACCAAATGACTCCAGCATCTCATCTATTGCCTTGCAAAACTCTCTTCTCTGGTGATACATTTTCAACGCTTTATGTTGCAGAATATTATTCAGTGCAGCTTTCCTTTACGAGGAACTGCCTTTAAGAACAGAATGTTGCTTGCATCACATCGTATTAGTGAATTTCTCCCTGGCCTTCTGCACAATGTAAATGTAGCCAGGTGTGTGACAAACATTTGACCTGTTCCACTGTCATGGTAATGAGGTAGCAGCACCAAATTTACATGCTCACCACCTCCAATGCAACTGGCACACTTCAAATTGGGGTAAACCAATTTTGAGCTTTCATTGAAAGATAGTAATCTGTTCTGGATTGATTCTCCACATAGGGAAAAAAAATCCCAAATATTAAATTTGGGCGGCACGGTGGCACAGTGGTTAGCACTGCTGCCACACAGCGCCAGAGACCCGGGTTCAATTCCCGCCTCAGGCGACTGACTGTGTGGAGTTTGCACATTCTCCCCATGTCTGCGTGGGTTTCCTCCGGGTGCTCCGGTTTCCTCCCACAGTCCAAAGATGTGTAGGTCAGGTGAATTGGCCATGCTAAATTGTCTGTAGTGTTAGGTAAGGGGTAAATGTAGGGGTATGGGTGGTTTGCACTTCGGCAGGTCGGTGTGGACTTGTTGGGCCGAAGGGCCTGTTTCCACACTGTAAAGTAATCTAAATAGAGTACAACGCACACAATACAGTAGAGTACTGTTAGTTTCCTGAATGACAATGCAACAGAGAGGGAAAGTGTAGATTCCCAAACAATATTTTCTGAACAAAGTTTTACCACTGACAGAGAGGTGGATAGCAAACCATATTTTCCTATGAGGGTGATTTCGACCAGATAGAAATTTACAAAACTATGACAGGCATGGATAGAATGGATACTCTGAGTCTTTTTTTCCCAGGCTAGAAATTATTAGAGGACATAGCTTTAAATTAAAAGGGGGTAAGTTTAAAGGAGATATGAAAGGCAAGTTTTTTTTAAATGGAAGGTGAAAAGTGTCTGGAATAAGCTGTCAGAGGAAATGGCAGAAGCAGATTCAATAGCGATGTTTAAGAGGCATCTTGACAGATACATGAATAGGCCGGGAAGAGAGGGATATGGATCATGTTGAGACAACAGTTTTTTAGTTCAGAAAGGTGTCCTGTGTCAGCACAGGATTGATTCTGTGCTGTACCATTCTTTCTTCTTTATTTGTTCTTTGAAAGAGAAGAGGAATATTTGAAACCCATTTCTCAGGCTCTGCACTGAATCATTCTTAATATTGTTTGATAAATGAAAATATTTTTCATATTTTCCTTGATTGTTTAATGTCTAGAAGTTGGAACAAGAAGGAGAATCGGAAAGGAGAAAGGAAGAAAGGAACAACAATAGTCCACAAATAGGAAGATGATGGACTATTTTCTGTGAAACTTCGGGGTCGTGATCATGTTCTGGATGCTGTTTGAGGAAATGTTGCATATGTAAAAAAAAAAGTTGAACATGAGCAGAATTGCCAAAAAGCCCTGCACAGCAGAAATAGAAGAGGAAGCAGTTCATTTGTGTCTGATGGGGAGGTTTTTATTGAAGAGAAAACTAGCAATGTCATCATCTCTAAGTTCTGAGCAATGCTGTTCAGGAACAAAGCAGGAAGGGGTGTCTCATTAAACAGATCTCAAAAGGCCAAAGAAGAACAATGAGGTTGAAATGTTTCTTCTGCAATTATAATGTATCACTGAATTTCAGTGTTGTCCAGGTCAGGCTGTGGTGAAGATTTTTACTCCTGTATCTACACACAAGTAAAACCAGTTTGAATTAAGATTTTGTTTTTTAAAAATCTTTGCTCTAATTAATTCTATCCCCATTTCTTCCTTGATCAGGCAAAATTCTGGGGAAACCAGGCACCCATCATAAAGTGCCTAGAGTCGATAGATTAGATTACTTACAGTGTGGAAACAGGCCCTTCGGCCCAACAAGTCCACACCGACCCGCCGAAGCGCAACCCACCCAGACCCATTCCCCTACATTTACCCCTTCCCCTAACACTACGGGCAATTTAGCATGGCCAATTCTCCTAACCTGCACATTTTTTGGATTGTGGGAGGAAACCAGAGCAAACCCACGCAGACACAGGGAGAATGTGCAAACTCCACACAGAGAGTCGCCTGAGGCGGGAATTGAACCCGTATCTCTGGTGCAGCTAACCACTGTGCCACCGTGCCGCCCATCATAAAGTGGACTTGGGGACTCCCCCAAATAAAAGACAGGTCATAATTGAGAAGAGAATAGAGGAATGATTGAAAAGGATAAAACATAAATCACGGTTGGATTAAGTGCAGAAAGAAAAAGAAAACAAAAAAAGGGTGAGAAAAACACAAAAATAAAAGGTATTTTTTTAAAGTTAAAATTGAAAAAAATACATTTCATTACCTGTAGAATGGAGATTCCAAAGAACATTTCCTATTCTCTGCAAATAGGAAATGGTAGCAGGTTATTTGATTATTGGGGAGGAACTGACAAATGAGTTGAAATGGCCCTTAGTTCATGCCACCACCCCCTCCCACCCACACTCCACATATTTTCTACAGGGTGACTGTTTAGCACTCTGAAGCACAAGTCACAGCTAATCCTTCTCTCTCTCATTCAACAGCAAAGTGAATAATTTGTAACCAATCACCAGCTCAGGTTAAATATTGAACCTAGGATCTTCACAATCAATTTGACTTTCTTCATGATATTGCTGATTCTCTGGAGGCCATTCACAATAAAGATGCTTTAGTCCAAACTATATCAGTAATATTGGATATACAGGAAACATATAAATGATTGAGAATGTGCAATAGTGTACTTCACTTGTTAGATTATTTTTCCTCATCCTTTGGCTCAATCAAGTTTGGATGTTGTAAATTGCTGGAAGTTGATAATAGCAGAGCCAGGGCAATGGAGCACCTGGCACCTTGTGCAATAACAGAAACAACAGCCTATTCCCCCAAATAAATGACATGTCATAATTGAAAAGAGAATAGAGGAATGATTGAAAAGGATAAAACAGAAATCACGGTTGGATTAAGTGTAGAAAGTAAAAGAAAACAAAAAAGAATTAAGGATGAGAAAAATACAAAAATAAAAGGTATTTTTTAAAGTTAAAATTGAAAACATACATTTTATTACTTGTAGAATGGAGATTCAATGTTTTAAGTTGTTCTCTGTGTGTGTGTGTTCGTGTGTGTGGGGGAAGGGGGGGAGGGAAGGGGAAGGAAGATATTATAGAAGTATAACTAGTGTCATTTAATATGAGTCCAAACATTGTATATTATGGGTAATTTGTTTCAACAATGCAATTACAGCATCTTCTTCAAATTCACAAGGGGGCTGAGGACAAGCTCCTGTTTTTGTGAAGCTAATGGCAGAGAAACACAAATACCAGGGCTTAGATTAAAATTTCAATTTCTAAATAGCTTGTGTCTTTCTGGCACTAAGTGATCTGTGCACATTTCTCTCTTGACTCCTGCATGTGTTCAATTCATACTGAACAATAGCCAATTTATACACACTTGATACTCTGACTCACAATTTGTCAGCATGTGTTTTTGTGTTGTGAATTCCAGGAAATCTCTGCAATCATTTGGCACTGTGCAGATCAAGGTTCACATGGCTTTGTCATTGTCCACAATTAAAACAGTGAACCTACGCTTTTGTACTGGTGCTATCGTGACTTCCTTGAGAGGATTACAAGGTTTAGGGATGTGAATTGGTTACTTGAAATTAAATTTTGAATCATTCCTAACACCACTTCAAATGTTAATCATTTTCAGACCAGGTCCAATGCCCAAGTATACAGTGGCGGGACCAATATCAGAGGCATTCATGAAGGACTCGGCAGCAGTATATCTTTGCTTTTTGAAAGTTGAAGAAGTATTGCATATGCATGTACATTGGAACTACATCTGCATTTTGCCATTGAACAGCAATGAATGTCTCAAGTTCACAGTCAGTTCAATTGGAAGATCTGAGCCCATGTTTTGTTGGCTGCTGGAGACCAGCTGTATGGTATGCCACCAAATTCCACTTGAATCATTGGGAGTCACTGTGAGTTACTCAGGAAATACTCGTTCCAACTACTCAGCAACTTTCAAGGACAAAGCTGCCAGAGCACATAATACGAGAGATGATAAATTATTTCACTCGGTCTCACTTTGATTTTTTTTAAAAGTACTGTAAATAACTGCCATTTCTTTGAAGTACAGATTGACAGAAATAAGAGCTGAGAACGATCGATCACTGATTGAATTATGTGCACTTCCTTCAAGTTTGAGGTCCAGTTCACAGTCCCACTTGGAGCAGAAAATGATTCAGTCAGAATACGTACAGTAGCCATACCAAGAAGGCTTCCATTCCCCAAGTCCGGTTTTCTATCCAGGTCCTAGAAGCACAAGTAAAGTGCCGCAGCTCAAGGGTGTACTGAGGGTTGTGGGCTGCATAACAAAAACCTTTCTCCTCAAAGAGTGACAAATTTGCATCCTTTCCACCAGTCACTCTTCAAGCGACTTGCAAAGTGCAAATCAATATTCCTCTCAATTTTCACAGACATCAAGTTACCAAATGTGAAATATCAAGTTCTGTACTGATGACACTAACCCCCAAACATTGGACAGCTTGCTGACACACAACATCTATCCCTGCTTAAAAATAACCACCAAGACACTGTGAGCCCCTTCTCATGGTTACTATGCTTCAGCATAAGCCAACAGAATCAGTACGTGAAATATGTCATTTGACATAATGCTCCTTTAAACAATCCCGAGACTATAGATTTCCTTTCATACCCTGAAGCAGGGAGGGATGGGTGAAGTAGTGTAACCATTTCTCCACACAGGTATGTATCAAAGGTAAATTGGAAAGGGTGTTAACATAACGTTGCTATGCAGTAATACAAATAGCACTGTCGTTTACAGATTGAAAAAAATTATATTACTAAGAGCATTTGGACACAAAGACAGTGTCAAGCAAGGTTATTACCTATCTTTATGCAGTGCATACACTATCCAATTTCTCAAAGCTACTGAACTTCCAGAAAATGGACAATTTATGTTCCCTATAGGGAGCCATATTACATTTAATGTTATGTACTTTCAATACTCAGGCTGATATCGGGCTACCATTTGTACCTGTCTGTAACTAATTTAGACATCAAATTAGATTGTGTAGCCATTTCCCTCATGTCATATATTTTTATTGCTGCACGCTGATGACTATGTAATTACTTGAAGATAGCTCTGAAATTTCTGGTTAAATAATTGCATATTGAGAGCAACCCAAATCGTATCAACCAGCAGGCAAGCTGAATGAATGTTTAAAAAATGAAAAGGGATGAGAAAATGAAAATTGAATAAATCAAAGATTATTTTAAATCTGCTTTGTTTTGTTTTAAGGTTCTTTCTTTTCTCGATTTTTTTTCAAGCTTGAACCTCTGAAAGAATTTTAAGAAGTTCTAGAAGGAGAAAGTGATCAGAATGTGTGGATTTGCCCCCAAGTACCACTGGTATCACTGATATACCGGGGACAGAAGCTGACAGAGCAGAATCAGCTACTCATGGACAATCTGGCACTTGTTCACATCTCCAAATATAAGCCCGGCTCACACAGCGATTAGCATTGTGAGAATTCTTTCTTATACATCTCAGGGGAACATTAATTTCATTTAATAAGATGATCAATTTGAGAAATTGAGTTTCCACTGTGCAACTGGGTGACATCAGTCTGCCAAGCTTGTCATCGCATTTAAATTAGGTTTCCTCAGTGTTCAATAACAGAAATTTGATTTTACAGTTTACCAAATTATTAAACAGTTTTTCCAATGGGAAGGGATAGAAAAAGAATTAGCTGAGTATAACTTAAGTGGCCTGTATTGAATGATTAAAGGCACTTTGGGAATCCTAACCTGATTTGAGCTGCATTGGCTGTGACTATTGAACAATGAAGGCATTTGAAGCCTTCACTATACTGCAGCTCCAAGCAGTGACCTTGGAAGTCCCACATCACCTTTTGTACCTCACAGTATTGAGAAGAATACTTGTGTCTCTATTTTTATGCATCTGTTTGAACAGTTGCGTTGGGATAAAAGTTTCTCAATTTGGAAGACCGATAATTGGATAGAATGTGAAAGTGCATCAAATTTCATTCCAAATTGCTGTTAATAAACTATAAAAATTAAGTTTGTGACAGTATAATGTTTTGTACAACAAACAAAAAAACTTTCTATCCTTTCTGAAATGATTTAATATCAAGTTGATAACATGGTGGACTTCAGAATTATTGGTTAACACTGACCACAGAAGCTGTAACTAAGAGAGGGGATGATACCATAGTGACAATGTTAATGGTTTAGCAATCTAAATGCCTGCCTAATACTCTGGAGACCCAAGTTCAATTCCAACCACAGCAGCTGATGGATTTTAAATTCAATTAATTCATAAGAATCTGGGATTAAAATGCAGTCTCAAAAATAATGACCGTGAAACTATTGCATTGTTGTAAAAACCCATTTCATTCACTATAGGAAATCTGCTGGCCTACACCGACAGAGCCACAATAATGCGGTTGACTTTTAAGTGCCACACGACTTCAGCAAACTGCTAAATCAGGAAAAAAAAACAAATAGATCACTTGGTACTGAGCAAGACATTGGAAATGACAAAGACGCATCACAGTTCCCCTCCATAGTTCTCCTCACAAACATCTGGAAGCTTCTACCAAAATTAGGAGAGCTGTCCCATAGGCTAATGAGATAGTCATACTCACTGAATCATACCTTGCAGCTAATGTACCAGCCTCCTCCATCACATTTACTGGGTGTATCCTGTCCCAATGATAGGACAGATCCATGAAAGATGATAGAAAAGAGGTATAGTCAGACAGAGACCTCAACATTGACTCCAGACGCCCTTGAAATTGCATATCATCAGATAGAGCATGCACAAGTAAACCTTTGGCTGATTTCCACCTACTGTCCTCCCTCAGATGACCAATCAGCATTCTGTGTTGACCATAAGCTTCAAGAAACACTGAGGAAAGCATGACAATAGAATGTACTCTGGGTGGGGCCTCAATTCCAATCACAAAGAGTGATTCATTGACATCACTTTTGACCCAGCGACAAAGGACATTTTTGTCATCTGGGCCAGATGAGGAAACCAATAAGAAGGGAAAACCTACTTCACTCTAATCTCATTGAAAGAGATGTCTCAGTTGTATCTGTTCATGACAGCTTTTCTTGAGAGACAAGGCCCTGCTTTCACACTGAGGATGCTGTCCGTCAAGGTATGTTGCGTTAACACCCCGCTAAATAGCATAGACTCAAATCAGGTAATTCATCAAACTAAGAATCAATCTTGGTTCAGTGCGGAATTCAGAAATGTATGCCAGGAGCAGTAGCAGATAAATTTAAAAATAAGATGTCATCCAAGTGAAGCGACAATATAGGGCAGCATGCATGTTAGAAAGTAGAAGCAGCATATGATTGACAGACCTAAGCAAACCAACAACCAGTGGATTAGATCAAAAGTCTGCAATCTTACCATTATCAGTCATGAATGGCAGCAGATAATTAAAGAACCAATGGGCGGATAGTGCTCCACAAATATTCCCATCATCAAATGATGAGGAAGCCCGATACATCAGTGCATAAAGATAAGGCTGAAGTACTCATAATCATCTTCAGCCAGAAGCATTAAGTGTATGAGCCATCTTGGTCTCCTCTTGAAATCCCTAATATTATGAATGTCAGTCTTCAACCAATTTAATTCACTTCATGTGATTCATGATTGAAGATACTGGTCACATCAAAGGCCTGACAACATTCAAGGAGTTTTATTGAAGACTTGTGTCCCAGATACACCTACATGCCTAGCTAAGCTGTTTGTGGAAAGTTACCCAGGTAAGATGTGCCAAATAAACAAATCCAATCTGGTTAATTTCCACTATATCAGTCTACTCTCAATCACCCACAAAATGATGGAAGGTGTCATTGAGAATGCAATCAGACAGAGCTGATATATCAATAACCTGCTTAATAATTTTCATTTTGGGTTCTGCCAGGCCCACTCAAATATTGACCTCATTACAGCCTTGGTTCAAAGATGAGCAAAAATGGTGAGATGAGAGCAACTACCTTCAAATATAGATTGACTGATTGTGGCATCAAGGAGCACCAAATAAAATATGAGTCATTGGAAATTGGGGGGAAATTCTACACTGGTTTGAGTCATGATAGCACAGAAGAAAATGCTTATGGTTATTTCGGGTTAATTGTCTCAATTACAGGATATCAGTGCAGGGTAGTGTCCTTTGCCCAACCAACCTCAGCTGCTTCTTCAATAACCTTCCCTTTATATAAATAAAGTGGGAATGTTTCCAGATGGTTGTACAACATGTTTCATGGGTGAATAAGAAAAAAAGAAACAAGCCATTTCACCCAACTGGTCTTCGCAAGCCTCCTCTCTGAACCTATTCTTTTGAGATAAATAAATGCATGTTTTGCACTGTATGCCATTTGTTCACAAGCCCTGAGATTTGTTTCACATTTCCTGTACCATCATTGACAAATGGGAAAGGAACTCTGGCTCCAGCATTTTAATTTATGCTGCTTTCAAGTATGAAGCTCTGTACTGTGGAGGGTATAGATCTTATGCAGTATGCAATATCACACACAGAAACTAACAGACATAGACAGGCACACTAAACCAGCAATAAGCAATCTGCATTCAATAAAATCAATAAATAAAACAGGACTTGTTTCTCGAAAACAAATATGTGCCGGTTGTATTGGTTCTCACAACTATATTATAAATACTGAACAGTTTTCAGTGAATTATGTAAAGTTACAGAGAAAGTTATGAAGATTAAATTCAATAGTCTCCAATTCAAATTGTGGGTTACGTGATTAACACTCAATGTAATACCAGAAATCTGATAATTCATTACTGTTTCCTCATTTGAAGGCTGGCTGCATCCAACTAAATGCTTTCCATGCACAAGCTCAAAAGGCAGAGGAGGGACTTAGGCAAGAGAGTCAAGGTCAGGAATTGAGCTTGAAGACCTGATGCGCTGCTGCAAAATATTCAACAGTGTAAAATGTGTTGGAGACATGTAAGTGTGCCTTCAAATGCGATCTTCTAATAAAGGATTGACTAACTTCAGCCACTGCTTCATTTTTTACATCCCCACCTACCAGCAATCTCTATCCATTAAGATTCATATCTAACATTCATTAGTTCCATTGCGCTCACACGTTTAGCAATTCTACAGCCTTAAATTCATATATCACAATTCTCACACAGAGACTGCTTTCAACTATGACAGGCACACCAGCCAGAGAGATTAGCTGTAAGATACTATTGGTGAATATGGGCAAAGGTAATTCACAAGGGCAACAGAAGTGTTATGGTTTTATGGACAAGGGATTTGCCATGTTCTAATCCCTGTGACTATTTTGGAGACACCATTGTTGAAGCAAAAGGATATGGAAATCAAACACTAAAGGAATGCATAGGGTAATTAGTGGACTTGTCTGCAATATGACAAAATTTCATTTATAAATTTGGTTTGGAATGTTAATGTTGTGGTCAGGTTTATTTTAGTGTTATGTACAGATAAATGCTGCGATGCACAGTCACAGAGGAAAGTCAAATTGTGGGGAAATTGGTGAATAGAAATCTGGAGTTACAGTTTTAGGTATCATATTCAAATAAGTTCTTCATTGAATTTGGTTAACTCCTTCCTTCCATTTTCTCTTCCTCAACTTTATTTGCCTGTTCCTCAGCATTTCACCGTACAGCTAGTAGTAAGGGCTATCTTCTCATGATCGAAAGCTTTTGCAGCATGCAATAGACCACCAGAATTTTGATACCTGCTCTGCCCGAGTACTGCAGGGCTTGCTTGCAGCAGAGGAAGCTTTGTTTGTGTATGACAATGATCTGTTCAATCACATTTCTTGTGGCAACTTAGCTTTCACTGTATACATGCTGTGTACATGTGTATGCACTGTACACTATTGCCACTGGCCAGGTAGTTAGCATTTTCTCTCAATAGGCACCTTTAGGTTTACTCTAGTGATCTAAATGGAGCTGGCATTATTATTGCTGCCATTGACGTTGACCTGCATGACTTGTTGCCTATGGTCACATATCAGCTGGATACTGAGGAACTTGAATCCTTTTTGGTTCTGGCATAAGGCAGAGTTTAACGGCAGTGCCCAAAAAGTGATGTGTGTGCAGTCAATGGCTGTTCACATGACATGGAATCCTACAATCTTAGTGAGGCACGTGCTCACTCCATCTGTGTGTCTGTAGCAGGAGAGGATGAAATGTGCTTAGATGTTTTTTCCAAATAAGGAGCTTCCATGATTACCTAGTGAATGACAATCTGCAAAACCTTGCAAATATTTTCAGCTCCAATCTGGAATGAGTCAACTCCATAAAAACTGTTTTTGACATGGTCTCTGCAGTCACTGGCTATGTAATCCTTGCTTTGCTCTGCGGTTATAGTCAGATAATGCTGCCTTTGAGGTGAAACATGAAATTGAGGCCCCAATCTGATCTCTTAGGTAGATGTTAAATATCCCTCGGGAATATTCAAAATCTGCCGGAGATCCTCGCTAACATTAATCCATCAATTTACATCACTCTATCCAAACCCGCTGCCATTTTTGACAGTGTAACCACAGTTGACTGGAGGACTGGTTTGAAATATAGAGTAATGCTAAAAGTGTGGGTTCAATTTTTGCATTTGCTAAAGTTACCATGTAGGAGTCTTTTTCTCAATCTCGCCCTCCACCTGAGCTATGGTGACCCTTAGGTTACATCACCACTACTTATTTCTCTCTAATGAGAGAGCAGGCCTATGGCCTTGTAGGATGATGATGACCTTACACTTAAGTAAGAATTAATTGGAAGGACAACTTTGAAAGGTTATGGGGTCATGGAGAGTGCAATATCGATCTGATTCTTTCTTTCTCATACATTCCTGGCTGTTCTTGAATTAGGTTGACAACAGCATTCCATTAGTGGAGAAAACCACTCATGGCATTGTTGCATATTAGCTGCATGAAACAGCTTATTTAATCTGTTGTTCCAATTTTTGAGGCACCTACCTCCTCCAGAATAATCTGAAGTAGATCTGGCACCACTCAGGGCCAATGCATATGTTGAAGTGGAGTAATCAAATGAGCTCCTATTTTTCAAGTCTGCTTCTTGCATCCTAGTTCTGATGAGCACAAGATGAATGGTCTCAAATTTTCATCTCATTTTAGCAATTCCTAAACCATTAGTTGAAAGGGAATAGCAGCTTGAGATTGAAGTCAGCAATCCATTCTCCGACCTTGATTACCATAAAATATAACTTTAAGTTTTAAATATAACTTTAAAAATTAAAATGTTTAATAATATTGCCATATTTCAAGTTATGCATTTAGCATAGAGTCATCAGCATGCGGGGGTGAGAAGAGAAAAAGGGAATATCCAGACTCATTTGCATTTTTTCGTAGAGAGAGAAAAAAAATACCACAAGCAGCTGGAAGAGGGAAGAAATGTCTTGGATTCTTTCTCAAACCACTCCAGTATATCTTTTAGACAAATCAGTGAATAACATTGACAGTATTAGTTGATGGATATGTGAATTGGAACATAGTAACCCTCCTGATTGATATCACCAAGAATACAGCTGGATAATTGGACCAGAGGAAGAGATAGCAGGCACAACACAATGGATATCATTGAAATCCAATTTTGTTTGCCTAATGTTTTGCTGAACTTCCATTATAAATCTATTATACCTGAGAACAATAATTTTTCATTCAGAATAAACATAGAGGACAATGCATCTCAAATCTTAAATGTATAGTTCTCAATTAGTCATTAGTTGCATTGTGGAATCTCCTCTCTTTAACCTTCTCAAATTGTTCACCTTTACAAACCCACACCATTATTGCAAAGGGACTTTCAACATGCTCAGAGAAAATTAAAACAAATTCTGTGTCGTCCATACAGAGACATGTACCATTCAATGAAGGGAAATGTTTGCAATTTCTGTAAAATCATTTGCAATTGAAGATTAGGCCAAACAGCCACACAATTAATAAGTTATGCAATTAGAGATCCATGCTATAGTGCATGCACATTACTTGAATGACAGCTGAATAATGAAATCCTTTACTGTAATTGAACTACATTTTATTGCACTTCCTATCAAGCCGCTTTCATAAAACAATAAAAGGAAGGATAAAACATAAAATACAACTTCTTTTTGTAAGGAACTATGAGCCCATGGGTCATTACAGGAATGTTACTTCTATAGCTAAGCTGCTTTACAAGCTGTTCCATTTCTGCTTGAAAGGCTGAATGCATCGCCAAATCACTTGACCAGCCAGAACTCATCAGAGTTTCAAGTAGACCTGGCTGTGACAGCAAAGGTTATTTATGTGGTGATACATGCCAGTGGTGGCAAATTATTTCTTTGTAATCACATTACAATGAAAGTTGGTGGCAATGGGAAATATAGAGAAGATCTGAGGGAAGACACTTAACTGGTTGGCATGTCACAGAAAAGAGGAACAACTTGTATATTAACCATTTTTCTGAACCTCAACATGATCCAATAGAGTGTTATGATCAATTAATTTCTATTAAAATAATGCTTATCACTGTAAAATGCCGGAAAATAAATTACATTAAGTTTGTAAAATCATGTGGGGCATGAATAGG
Organism: Chiloscyllium plagiosum; assembly: GCF_004010195.1. NCBI lineage: Eukaryota > Metazoa > Chordata > Chondrichthyes > Orectolobiformes > Hemiscylliidae > Chiloscyllium > Chiloscyllium plagiosum. The sequence continues at coordinate 18,894,386 of NC_057723.1, read as the reverse complement.
ATGAATATTCAAGAATATTCAAGGTCTTTTCCTTCAGGTATGGAGTCCAAAACTAGAGGCCATAGATTTAAGGTGAGAGGGGAAAGACTTAAAAGGGACCTAAGGGGCAGCTTTTACACACAGAGGGCGGTGTGTGTCTGGAATGAGCTGCCAGAGGAAGTAGTGGAGGCTGGTACGATTACATTTAATTAGCATCCGGATGGACTTGGAGGGAAATGGGCCAAATGAAGTTAAATGGGACTAGATTAATTTAAGATACCTGGTATGCATCGGTGAGTTGAACTGAAGGATCTGTTTTGTGCTGTATAGCTTTATGATGCTATGACTGTATAAATGAATGAATAATTGATCTGTTCTTGGTGGTCCTGTATTGGAAGATCTGTGTTGGCGAGAAGTCCTGCAAGAGAACTCCTCACCAAAGATGCCTCTGCAAAATCCTGCAAATCAATGTGGAATAAGTGCTTCAATGATAATGTCCCCTTACAGATCAATATTCCTGGTATCAAAGCACTGGTTACGATCAATAATCTGCATTGGCTACATCATCCATATCATGCCTTGCACAAGACTTCCAAAACAAGCTCCCCACTTGGAGTGTTGCCATGGCAGACAGTTACCAGAACAACAGAGGGAACTCTCCATAAAGGTCCTCAAAGCTTCTGTGAAAAAGTGCGGCATTCGCACTGACCCTTGCCCAACATCACCCAGCAGCCGCAAAGATGCCAACAATCTCCAACGTCTTCAATAGATTGAAGTAGATGTCAAGCACCAACAATGGACGGAGGGATTGAAAACCTGAGCATGCTAGGACATGCTTCTTCAAACACCACTGAGTTCAAGACCCTCCAATTATGAATGTGTGCGTTTCAGTTGGAAAATGTACTTACATATAAGCAAAGACAAAAACTGCAGATGCTGGAAATCTGAAACAAAGGTTGCTGGAGGAAGCTCAGCAGGTCTGGAAACTTCATCAGAAGACTTGGAGAGTCAGCATGGACTGAAAGTATTAACTTTGCTTCTTTCTGTATAGCCATTGTCAGCGTTATTGAGTTTTTCCAGCGATTCTTGCTTTCAGTTGAAGATGTGGTCATTTGATGCAACAGGCTAAATTGTTGCATATCCAATGAAATCCCAAATTTTTGCAGTCTCATTTGAAAGATAAAAATGAGGATGTATTTAATCTACACACTCCTGTTCATATGTCCTAAAATGATTTCCAGTCAAAGAAATACTTCTGAAATATAGGCGCTGTTGAAATGTAACAAGTTTGGCAGTACAGTCAGGCTTACAAGCAGTAATAAGAATAATCAGAAAATCTGTCTTTAGTGATTTTAACTGTGAAGCTGAAAGCAGTAAATCATTTTTATAGCTTAATAACCAAGATAAATCTTGGCACAACCTGAGAGAAAATTTCATTGATTTTCTTTTAATTGTTTGCTGGAATTTTCTGCATCAATGTAAGAGGGTGATGCATCCTCCATTTAATGTCAACACAAAAAGTCATCCTGACAATGCAGCACACTTTCAGTACTGCACTGAAGTGTGTCTGTAGGAGGACTTGAACCTACTAATCATCTGACTCAGAGGTGAGATTGCTGCCACTAACCCAAAATTGCTGCCACCTATTAACCTAAGCTATAAAAATGATTTACTGCCAAATCTAAAATTAAGGGCCCAAGGTCCACCATTGGGTCACTATTGCAAATAAAAGATGTATTACAGAGGTCTATTAGTCAAGTCACAAACATTAACATGAATTACCCTTTATTTCTGCAGCAATAACACAACAATGGAACAATTCCACTTGATTTGATTTTTTTTCTATGTTAGAATAAATGCTGATGGATGGGGGGATGACAAGAGAAAAGCCAAGGCAATATCTTGACTGAAAGTAAAACACAGAAGTTGTCTGATCTCAAATTGTTTTTTTTTTATTTTTGATCTTAAGTAGACACTGCTATATAGTTAATAGACATTATTTTCTAGCCTGCAAAAATTATTTAACAAGTTAACAAAAAACAAATTGAAAAATGAATACAGTCAAACTCTATTTCCATCTAAGTGCAGCTCAGCAGTGGTAATGTGATGTGGGAATAGAATTAAATGATTTGAAAATAGTTCCTCTTCTTTACCTAAACATTGCGAATAATATCCCAATGAGTTGGACTATGACTTTTGAGAACATATTGTGAAGGTTGAACAAGTCTACAAGACTAAAAAAAGCCAAAGAAAATCGCAAAATGAAGAGCCTACCTTGTTAAATACCATAAAAGAGCAGTGCGGGAAGCAAATTCCTAACTTGTTCATTAGAATTGCTTAAATTGCTTTTGTCATATTGATAAATTTTCTCTTCAAACTTTAGATCATTAATACAAGACATTAGCTATATTTTGAGCCCAGTTCCAATATCAGAATCAGGATAACAATTCCTTTGCAGCAATCCAACAATACACTGTAATCCTCCAATTCAAACAGCACTCAAACTGCATATATTGTATCGGGTGCACCGTTTCAATCATCTGCCAATCAGTGCCCTACAATTGCCAGTTCTATGCTGTGGATTCATATGCATTAGGAAAAGGATTGAAGCTGCTCCAAACTAATTTTGCTTAGGATCTTCACTGCTGACATAGGGATGAGACTTTCATCCCATTAGCCTGAGGTTAAGTTCAAAAATATGAGAGGACTGCAGCCTAGCAAGCTATGAGGACTAAGCTTCCACCTAACATGTTTTTAAGCTAGAATTGAAAACATAGAAATGTATTATAAAGCTTCATGGTGTACTATGCTATGTATGCTTCATTGTAAATCTTATTTGTTAATCAACATTTAGATATGTTTATTCATGTTTTCTGGGCAGATTTATTCTGCCTAAATAATTTCCTAATATGATAACAATGCCACTTTAAATGTAATCTAAAATGCAATACAAAGTAATTTATTTGATTTGAGTTGATTCGAAATTACACTGCCAATCTGTTGTTTCACCCTTTTCTTCTGGATAAGTCTGCAATGAATTAGAGGTTAAAGTTGAAATGAAGAACACCCCAGATTTTTTTTTCATTGTATTTTTTAAATGATTACTTAATGGGAAAGATGGCACATGGCACATACTTTACACAATGACCGAGCAGCATAATATAGCCACCATTCACAGAATAGCAAGCATGACGGCAGAAATAAGTAGACATTGAGGAAAGCAATAGTGGTAGCTGAGAAAAGTTTTTAAATGGAGAGAATTGTTAAATAGAGAATTGTGATATTGTTTCATTCAGGAAATTTATTTCATGACTAGAAATGAATATCCAAGAATACTAGAAAAGTAATTGGAGATTACAACAAAAACTATAAAGGAGCAAATTACTGCAGATGCTGGAATCTGTACTGAAAACAAAAATTGCTGGAAATCAGAGCAGGTCAGGCAGCATCCCTGGAGAGAAAGCAAGTTAATGTTTTGAGTCTAAATGATTCTTGTATAGGCTCTGATGAACATTCATCTGGACCTGAAACATGAGCTTATCCATGGATGCTGCCTGACCCGCTGCGATTTTCAGCATTTTTTGTTTTCAGAACAAAAACCAAAGCCCAGTTCTTCTAGTTATCTCCAGCCAGTCAGAGAACCGATTCAACTTGACAGGTGTCCCTTTGGATGCCATGGATATTCAGATGCAATGATAATGAAAGGATTATCCAGGAATTTTAAAATCCAACGACCAATGGCCCTGTACTTTTAACTCTTTGAAAATGACTCCACCTCTGAGTTAAGTCAGACATTTGAGGGTCCTACCTACTTGCCTGGATAGTTACCCAGGAAAAGTTAGAGGATTAAAGCTTGATCCAACTCCCAAGTGTACTATTGACTCATTCCTGAAGAAGGGCTAATGCCCGAAACGTCGATTCTCCTGTTCCCTAGATGCTGCCTGACCTGCTGCGCTTCTCCAGCAACACATTTCCATCTCTGATCTCCAGCATCTGCAGACCTCATTTTCTCTTCTACTATTGACTCACACTGAGTGCACCCCACTTCAACAATTTAATCACAGACACACAGTCTCCAAGCCTCCAAATCCTTGACCCTGCTATCACCAAACACCCAATTCAGAAACCCAAGCCCCTCTGAAAACTCAACTGCACCCATATACATGCTCCGTCCCTCCCTCCCCTCACTCACTTACCATGCACTGTACTCCTCCCCATTCACCTGCTAAGGTAACACCCTACTCTCTGAACCACCTTACAGATTACATCCTCACTCACCTAGTATCCTGACACTGGCCACTGTCTGCCTGTCCTGAATTGCCACCCTACCCTATCACCCATTTGCTGACTAATGAACCTGCTCAGCCACTTTCTTGCTGCTACTGTTGTGAAGATATTTTCTGAAACATTTTTTGAAGGTGGATGTTGGGGAAGAACTTCATTGTTGCTGCAGTTGCTGAGGCAGGCAATGCCACTGTTGTTTCATAGATTTCTTTATTGATACAATCAAAGAGTACGCCATGGGTCAATGTATTGAAGGAGACCTGTGAAGTAGGGGGACACTTTGTTAATATTATGACAACAAAAGAGAACAAGCTCTTCTCAGGGAGTTTCAGTAAAAAAAATTGTACTAGAGCTCTGTTGTTTGACATCTTCTAGGAGTTGCAAAGTGAATGAGGATGTTTGATCATCAACATTTTGCCACGGGTCTCCATTTGTTGGTCCAAAGTCTGAAGCAAAATAGAGAAGCATCAGTGACTAAGGAAAGAAATGGCAGAAGGGTCAATGAGACAAGGGCTTGGGACATCTCTCTTCCTCCAAGATCTCCAGTGCGACACTTGAGAACCAGTGTGCCTTGTCCCATGGGTCCTGAGCCATCCTAATACATGTCATCTAGATTCCAGCAAGCACGCTTTTCATCTTCAATGGAAATAGGTGAGGAAGATTCATAAAAGCCGTTGCAAGAGAATTACAGCTATTCAGTATTTGCATACTCAACCTGAAGTTATCAGCAATTCAACATTTCCAGTACAGGTTAACAAGCAATCAGGACTAAATTTTATTGACAAAATGTAACGCCCTCTGTTGTGTAATTTTCACAGTTAGGACACAATATATCTTCTCATAATGCATTAACTGTATCATTGCATGTGACCTGAGGGTGTACAGGTCTCAGACTCCATTTTAACTGTCAATTGAAACATGACATGTTGGTAAAAGTATGATCCTCTTTGTAGCCAAATAAATTTGTCAAAATACAATCCTGAAGTACCTGTGATTGTAACATATTTATAAATCAAGAATTGTAATTAATGTCTGCTGAATCTTTCAAAACCCTGTTAACCCATCTAGTTCTAAGAGAGCTAACATCAGCTTTGTTGCATTAGATACAGATACAGTAGTCCAGCCATACCCACAGGGGGATATGTTCCAAGACATACCTCAGAAGCCTAAAACCACAGATAACAGCGAACACATTCATTTAACTTGGAAATTTACCACCCCAACAGCCCCCAATCCCTGGCTTTGGAATGTTCCATGTAATATGTTCGGGCCACCATAAACGCGGGTAACTGAAACCACGGTAACCGACTCTGTGGGTACGGAGGGCGCCCTGTATATTACTAGAAGAAAAGCTCACAATATAGTAGTAGTCCATGGGTATAATACAACACCCTGGCCCAAGGTGTACCAGTTCATGGGTACACTGCATATTGTCTGTGAGGCATAATACAACACACTGGTCCAAAGTGTGTTTGAAAGTGATAGGTGTTTAATTGGATGGGACCACACTGCCTACCTCCCTCTGTTCCAATTAAGTCTGGTGTGGGAAGACATGTGAATGTCTTTTCCACTTTAATGCTAACTGAGCTGAATAGGTGGGCAATTGATGTATGCAAGGGCGTGAGCCCACTATCACTGATATTCAGAAAGCTGCAGGTTTAACAGTCACCATGACTGGGACTGTGCATTTTCCCACTCACTTTCCTCATTGTCAGGCACTCTGGTGGTGCCCAATTAAGGGTCCTGTCATCAGGTAGGGAACTTGCTGAGAAACCTTCTGTTGTTCTTTCCTTGGATTCCCTGTCACCTTCTTTCTCGTGACTCAGAGCTTAAAATGTGGGAGTTTTAACCAACTTCCACCCCACACTTCCTTTGCTTAAAATTACTGATATTTTTAAGCTTCATTAGCTGAAGATAATACGCCCCACATACACCTTTCTGCTATTGAATATGAAGAAGCACAAGTGGCTAACTTGGGCTCATTTCTTATCCCAGTTTCGTTCCTTACGAGTAAGGAATCTCTTTCAAGCAGTCAAAAGTTCCCACCTTAAAGAAAACAATGAGCAAAGGCTTGAATGTGTGGAGGGTTTCAGTCATAAGGAGAGGCTGGATAGGCTGGGACTTTTTTCATGGAGTGCGGGAGGTTGAGGGGTGACCTTGTAGAAGTTTATAAAATCATGAGAGTCATAGATAACATGAATAGCAAAGGTTTTTTTCCCAGGGTAGGGAAGTTCAAAACTAGAGGGCATAAGTTTAAGGCAAGAGAGGAATGATTTAAAAGGGATCTCAGCGCGCCAACGTTTTCACACAGAAGGGGTGCATATATTAAATGAATTGCCAGAGGAAGTGATAGATGCAGCTATAGTTACAACATTTAAAAGACGTTTGGACAGGTACATAAATAGGAAAATGTTAGAGGGATATGGACCAAACACAAGCAAATGGGACTAGTTTAGATTGGGAAACCTGGTCGGGATGTATGAGTTGGACTAAAGCGTCTGTTTCCATCCTGTATGACTCTACGACTCCTGTTCAGCCCTTGCTCACCTGTAGCCTATATCCGTCTCTTATCCTGGATCTGCAGTGGATGCATTGCCAGCATCTCAGTTAGGTGGATTAGACATGTTAAATTGACCAGCGTGTCCAGGGATGTGCAGGTTAGCCATGAGAACTGCAGGGTTACAGGGACAGTAGGGGGTTTGGGTCTGGGAGAGGTGTTCCTCAGAGGGTCTGTGTGGACTCAATGGACCAAATGGCCTGCTTCCACACTGTCAGGTTCTGTGCTTCTATAATTCTCTCTGGGAGATGTGGAAAATGTGGAGCTGCTGGTGTCTGATCTGCCAGCCCATTTTGACAGTAGGAGAAGCAGGGTTCCTGTGCTAAATTCCTAAATTCTATTTAACATGTCTGGCCTTTCTGAAAGATCTGTTGCTCGCTCTCCAGCTGGTGGGCAAGACGGTGTCGCCTGGTTAACTAAATTTCTAGTTTCAGAAAAACTTCAATCATATCAGTGAGTCTGTTCAAACACATTCTGTATCACAAATCCCAAAAAGTACAGTGCTGCAAAGCTTACCCCTAACTTTTAACGGAGAGCTAGAGCAAAATATTGTTCACAACACAGTTCAATCCCAATTCATATTCCACGTAATATCCATTACTGGAAAAAAATAGATGGCAACTGCCCTTTCTTTTGCTATTTTCTTTTCTGATGGAATGAGTACTCAAGGGCTTGACCTGGATATCAGTTGGAATAGATAAATACTTCAGATGATAAATGAAACAAAGCCCAAAGTGAAAGCACAGTCCTACCCTTAAATGGTTTTGATCGGTAAAGAGAACAAAAATATGCAGAAATGTGAACATCAAGTATTCTGAGTGTGCCCCCATATGCCTCTTCTTTCCAGAACAGTTTTGAATCTGACAGCAAGAGAGGGATATCTGTGGATTTTTTTTGGCTGCCTTCCTGCATAAATGCATATGTAATATAAAGCCTTTTCTTTCACTTGTGCATACTGTCTCTCCCACATATCATAGACGTCAGATTCTGGGTGCAACAATTATGAAAACCTGTGACTGATTAATCATGAACTGTGATTGATTATTAATTTAAAATACTACTGTCAAGGAATGAAAGACCAAATGTAATGGGATTCTGAAGGTTGACACAAATTAACTTCATCGGAGCTAGCTTCCCTAAGGATTTCATATGTGTCTTACATTACTGTATTTGCTAAAACTTCCATTCTTCACATTTGTCATGAATGCATTCATTAAAATGGCTTCTAAAACAATTTACAATTTAGCATATCTTTTATATGCTTTGGTCCTTGAGGCAATAATGTCAACTGTGCTGAAGAAGATGGTTACTTATCCAGCATCAATGTTTCTATTCAGATGCTATGCAGTTCTCCTTGTTCTCTTTGCTGCTTCAGCTTCTCCCTATATTACACCTCCTAACTCCTCTTGCCCCATCAATATGGTCAGGTTACGAACTGCACAACAATGTGGTCTTAGCTGAGTATGTGACATTCAACAACAGAAGCATAAAATCTCACATACTTAAGTGCTACACTGCGCAGAAATAAATGTTTGTGAAAAAGATGACAGCTGGATTTATAGTGCAATGTTCCCGTATTATTAGCAAGACATTGTTTATAGCCTGCATGCATTACTTTCTGATTGAAACAAACAACAGTTTTCCATATCTGGCAATAGAAGTGAAAACATATTATAACTTGTACAGATATTTGTTAAGCTGCAGAGAAATACAATTGTTGCCTCTGACTGAGACAGACATGCTTCATAAAACCAAATGTCTCTTTCACAATGGTACTCATGCAATGAAAATTGTTGGTTTGGTGATGGCTGGTTACTTGTCTATTGAGGATACACATATTCAGCCCGTCCTGCTTAATGCACCCTGTAGTGTCCCAGTTTTAAAATGACTGCAATTCACTAATGGACTACTAATGGACATTAGGATACATTTCTCTCTCTTATTTCCCTGAAGAGTACTGACTACTCCTTATTTTTCTGGTATACCTGCATACGAGTAAATGTGCTGTAAACTGTCGAAATTATAGTAATAGCAGGATGACGCATAAGCTTTTAGAATTAATGTCATCAAAGATCTGAATACATATTAATTTAGTTCCACAAATCTCTTATCAACCCCAACTGCAGCAGCAGATTTGGGTATCGCTGCATGCAAAGTGGATTTGATATAATTCTGTGACAGAAAAAGTCAATCATTAATGTAGAAATGAAAGTACAAACAGTTAACATCAAATCAGCAAATCTTTCCCCTTTGACTGTTTAGATTCAGTGTACACTATTATTTTCGCTCCAGTTGTTGAAGTTACAGTGGGCAGACTAGGCCTGTGATGCCACCCACAGAACATTTCAAAAAACTGCATTTCTCTGTGGGGTTGGGTTTTCTTCCTGACTTTTTCAGGACTTAAAAACCATTTTCAAAAAGAAAACCCCTCCACTGCAGTACAGTCACAGCATACAGTCATGGTCTACATTTTTTGTTTTGTAGAATTGTGTCTCAAGTTCATGATTGTGCTCGGATGGGTACACTAAATAACATTGAAGTGATGGGGAAGATGGAGTGAAACATCTTCTTCATGTCATCAAGGGAAGGTTTCCCCTGAACTTTAAACAAAAAATGAATGAACCCATTAAAGAATTATAGCTTTATGATTTTTTTACAAGTAACTGAAACCTTGAATAAAAATGGAAGGTACTGGAAAACACAGCAGGTTGGGCAATATCTGTGCAGGGAGAACAAAGTAAACAATTTTTGTTTGGAACAATTGAAGTTGCAGAAAACCTTGTATTCCCAGCCTTCTCAGAAATTTCAGAACTGAAAACAATTCCTATTCTATACCCTCCTGTAAATCATTTTTCTGACAGGATTACCCAGCCCTGATATAATCGCCTCAGTTCTGTCTTTCGGTGTCACTTTTAATCATTGTCAGTGCTGTTTTCATTTTATTGACAACACAATATATGACAGATGACAGACAGCAAGTCTATAAATTAATACCTTGGTTCGGATTTCTTCTTTCTTTGCTGGCAAAGCAGCTAGTGACAACTATAACAAGCATCAACATCTTGTAAAATCAGTTCTTGGGTTGCTGAGAATACAGAAAGGTTTAGGACTATCACACAGGGTGAGTTAATCAATGATTATTGGTTATAGATTTCTCCGACCTCTGTTGGAGATATCCCAACAATCCAGGTTGTAAAAAATGACAACATATCTCTCCTGCAATTGACTGAAGAATTCCAAAGGAGAACACCACAGTCTATGATAATTCCAAATGTGGAAGTGCATGAGGCTTTCATCCCAGTCTACAATACCCTTCACTAATAATCAGCATAATTTATGACAGTGACAGTTTGATAACACCGTTCCTCCCCTATTTTAAAGTCTCTATATACCCATAAGGCACAGATCATGGGGAAAAGCCTGAGATTAATAGCTAAGAAAAGGAAATATGTTAATGAGCTGCACAACCACAAATTATTCATTGCTGTGATCTTGATTCCATTGATTATTCCCAATTCACTAGAGCAGTCTCAAATATGAATATGCTTGTCAAGATGCCCCTTGTTATTAGTAAATAATATTAAATCTCTTAATTTACCCTCCTAAAATACATTCATCAAGGAGTTCCAGCAATCCTTTATTCATTTTTTCCTTTTGCATTGTTCATCTAATGCTTTCCATTCATGGGATGTGGGCAATGCTGGCTGGGCCAGCATTTATTACTCATTCTTAAATGTCCTTTGAAGCTATGTTCTTAAACTGCTGCAATTGATTTAAGTTGGTACAGCCATAATATCGTAAAAGAGGGAGTTCCAAGATTCTGATCCAGAGATACTGCAGGAACAATAATATACTTCCAAGTCAGGATGGGGAGAAGCTTGGAGGGGAACTTGCAGGTAGTGGTGTTCCGATGTATCTGCTACTTTTATCCTTCTAGGTGGAAGTGGACATGGGTTAGGAGGGGACTACCGAAGTAGACTTAATGAATTTCTGCATTCATTTTGTAGATGGTACAAACTACGGCTTCGAAGGTCAGGAGTAGAAGAAATAAATGTTATTGAATGTGGTGACAATAAAGGGGCTGCTTTGTCCTGGAGAGAGTCAAGCTTCACGAGTGTGGCTGGAACTGCAGTCACCCCGGCAAATGGGTATTATTCTATCACATTCTTGGCTTGTGTCTTAAAGGCAGTAGGCAGACTTTGAGGTTTCAGGAGATGAATTACTCATTGCGGCATTTCTAACTTCTGACCTGCTTGCATAGTCACATTATTGATATGGCTAGTTCAGTTCAGTTACTGGAAAATACTGGAATACTGACAGACCTGGATAGAGTGGATATGGAGAAGATGCTTCCACTAGTAGGAGAGGTGAGAATTTGAGGAAGCAGCCTCAGACTTAAGGTCAACCCTTCAGATTTTAAATGAAGAGGATTTATTTTCAGCCAGTGGGTGGTTGATCCATGGAAGTCATTGCTGCAGCAGGCTATGGAGGCCAAGCCATTGAAATATTTAAGACAGAGATAGATAGGCTATTGATTGGTAAATGGGATCGAGGGTGATGGGGAGAAGTAGGACAATGGAGTTAAAAAACATGTCAGCCATGATTGAATAGCTAAGCAGACTTGATAAGCAGAATGGCCTAATTCTTCTCTTACATCTTATATCGTCTTAACATGGTAGCCCCAGTGTTGATTCAGTGGCATTGAGTCTCACAGTGATGATTAGATATTCTCTTGCTGAAGATGGTCATTGCCTGACATTTATTTGGTTCAAATGTATAATGTGCTTATTGGGGGAAAAAAAACACCTGAATCTTTATGATCAGGAAGTTCACAGGTTTAACAACTAGTCTGTTTAACCAGTCAATCTCAGGTGGTATGGCAATAGAAACAGAACAACTGACATCAGTGTGTTTGAATTGAGAAGAAAACGTAATACCAACCAGGATATTTGATCAGTGTGCATATGCTCTACAAAGATAGTTTTGAGATTGTTCCTATCACCCCCAGAATCAAGATCCTGAAGCTGCTGGGATTTGTGGAAACATATTATATAAATCATGATTTCCAAGGGACAAGGGAAGAAAATAAGAAAAAAAAAGCTATGATTTAACACAAACTTCCTGATTTCTGACTGAACATCAATATTAAGGCACAGAACAAGTTAGGCACCATGATCTGTTGAACTCTTTTACAGCACTTATGCTTATGGGACCATTTACACAGAAAACCTCCATGCTAATACCGAGACTGCATCTTTGAGAGGCATAAGACACATTTTACTAAAAGCTATAAATCAATTTCAAGTACATGTACCCCTTGTTAACTATATCCGTTGTGAGCATGCATTAGCTCTATCTTTGCCAGTTTATGAAATCCCAACTGCAAATGAAAAGAAAATAAACTATGTACCTCAGCAAATTGACCAAGTAATATTATAGCTTAGGTAATGGCCAAGAAATCTCCCTTGCAACTCCCTTGTTAGGTCCATGCCCCGCACCAACCCACCCTCCACTCCTGGCACATTCCCCTGTCATCACAAGACGTGCAAGACCTGCACCCATACATCCCCCCTCACCTCCGTCCAAGAGCCCAAAGAAATCTTCCACATCCAACAGAAATTTACCTGCACTTCCATACATGTCATATACTGTGTCTGTTGCTCTCGATGTAGTCTCCTCTCTATTGGGGAGACAGGACGCCAACTTGCGAAATGTTTCAGAGAACATCTCTGGACACCCACACTAAACAAACTCGCTGCCTGTGGCCGAACACTTTAACTCACCATCCCACTCTGCCAAGGACATGCTAGTCCTGGGCTTCCCCCACTGAAAAATTCAAGCCACCCGATGCCTGGAGGAAGAATGCCTCATCTTTCGCCTTGGGACCCACCAAACACACGACATCAAAGTGGAATTTACCAGTTTCCTCATTTCCTCTCCCCCCCACCCTCGCCCAGATCCAACCTTCCAACTCGGCACTTCCCCCTTGACCTGTCCTACCTGTCCATCTTCCTTCCCACCTATCTGTTCCACTTTCTTCTCTGACCTATAACCTTCACCCACAACTTCATCTACCTATCACACTCCCAGCTACCTTTCCCCCAGCCCCACCTCCCTCCTAATTATCAGTCAGCCCCCTTAGGCCTTGCCCTCATTTCTGCTCGAAACGTCAACTCTCCTGCTCCTCGGATGCTGCCTGACGGGCTGTACTTTTCCAGCACCACACTCTTCATCTCTGATCTCCAGCACTTTCTCCTAATTATTGGCATTAACTGATAGATGATGGCACATTCATAATGGAGTGGGATTATTTTACTGGGTAAATTTATTAATGGAATTTACCACCAAGTAATGGTTGTGTTAATTTACAATGTTGCTGATAAGCTAAGATGTGAGATTTCTTGGCCAGTACCTAAGCTATAATATTACTTGGTCAATTTGCTGAGGTACATAGTTTATTTTCTTTTTATTTGCAATTGGGATTTCATAAACTGGCAAAGATAGAGCTAATGCATGCTCACAACGGATATAGTTAACAAGGGGTACATGTACTTGAAGTTGATTTATAGCTTTTAGTAAAATGTGTCTTATGCCTCTCAAAGATGCAGTCTCGGTATTAGCATGGAGGTTTTCTGTGTAAATGGAATGCAGATAGGGGTGGGGAGGGAAATATATCCCTGGTGGTGGGGTCTGTTTGTGGGTGCCGAAAATGGCGGAGTATGACGCAATGTATGTGGAGGTTGGTGGGGCGGAAGGTCAGGACTGGGGCGGGGGTATTCTGTTCTTGTTGCGATTGGAGGTGCGGGAAGTGGAGGCGATGTGCTAGAGGGCATCATCAACCATGTAGGAGGGGAAACTGCGGTTTTGGGAAGAAGTGTAGTCCAGGTAGCTGTGGGAGTCATTTCCAATTGCCGCCGGGACATTGGCCGTCTCAACCTGTCCACCCCCCTCACCCACTCCAACCTCACACCCTCGCAATGCGTAGCCTTCCACTCCCTTCGCTCCAACCCCAACTTCACCATCAAACCAGCAGACAAGGCGGAGGGGGAGGAGGTGTGGCATAGTGGTAGTTTGGCATACCGACCTCCGCACCGCTGAAGCCAGACACCAACCCGTGAACACCTCCTCCTAACTGCCCCCTGAACCATGACTGCACCTCTCAATACCAAATCAGCATCTCCCAGACCATCTGCAACCTCATCACCTCAGGGGATCTCCCACCAATGGCCTCCAACCTCATAGTCCAGGAACCCCACACTGCCGGGTTCTACCTCCTACCTAAAATTCACAAAACTGACTGCCTTGGTCAACCCATCATCTCAGCCTGCTCTGCCCCACCAAACATATCTCTACATACCTTGACACCATCCTGTCCCCTTGGCCCAAGAACTCCCCACATACATTAGGGGTATTACACATGCTTTCCATCACCTTCATGACTTTTGTTTCCCTAGCCACCAATGCTTCATCCTCACCAAAGACATTCAGTCCCTGTACACATCCTTCCGCCATGATGATTGCCTCCAAGCCCTCCATTTCTTCCTCTCCTGCCGACCCAACCAGGACCCTTCTACTGATACTCTTATTCATTTGGCAGAACTGGTCCTCACCCTCAACAATTTCTCCTTTGAATCCTCTCACTTCCTCCAGACCAAAGGGGTAGCCATAGACACCTGCATGGGCCCTAGCTATGCCTGTCTCTTCCTCAGGTATGTGGAACAGTCCATTTTCCACAATTATACCGGCAGCATCCCCCACCTTTTCTTCCGCTACATCGATGACTACCTCGATGCTCCTACGAGGAGTTTGAACAGTTCATCAAATTCACGAGCACTTTCCACCCTAACCTCCAGTTCACCTGGACCATCTCAGACACGTCCCTCCCATTCCTAGACCTCTCCATCTCCATTTCCGGTGACCAACATGACACGGACATCTAAAACAAACTCACCAACTCCCACAGCTATCTGGACTACATTTCCTCACACCCTGCCTCTGTAAAAAATGTTGCCCGTTATTCCCAATTCCTCTGCCTCTGCCACATCTGCTCCCAGATGAACCAATTCCATCATAGAACATCCCATATGGCCTCCTTCTTCAAAGATTGCAATTTTCCCTCTTATGTTGTTGACAATGTCCTCCAGCGCATCTCCTCCACTTCCCACACATCCGCCCTTGAACCCCAACCCTCCAATGCAACAAGGACAGACTACCCCCAGTCCTCACCTTCCACCCATCATCCTCTACCATTTCAGCAGAGAACCCCACCACCAGGGATATATTTCCCATCCCTATCTGCATTCCAGAGAGACCATTCTCTCTGCGACTTCCTTGTTAAGTCCACGTCCCCCACCAACCCACCCTTCACTCTTGGCACCTTCCCTGCCATCATAAAAAGGGCAAGATCTGCGTACATACCTCCCCCCTCACCTCTGTCCAAGGACCCAAAGCTCCTTCCACATCCGGCAGAAATTTACCTGCACTTCCACACATGTCATATACTGCGTCCATTGCTCTTGATGTGGTCTCCTTTACATTTGGGAGACAGGACACCAACTTGCGAAAAGTTTCAGAGAACATCCCTGGGCATCCTCACTAAACAAGCCCACCGCACTGGGGCCAAGCACTTTAACTCACCCTCCCACTCCGCCAAGGTCATGCAAGCCTTGGGCCTCCTCTACCACCAAACTCTAGCCACCCGACACCTGGAGGAGAAACGCCTCATCTTTTGCCTTGGGACCCTCCAACAACATGGGATCAATGTGGATTTCACCAGTTTCCTCATTTCGCCTCCCCCCACCTTACCCCAGATCCAACCTCCAACTCGGTACCACCCTCTTGAACTGTCTTACCTGTCCATCTTCCTTCCCATCTATCTGCTCCACCGTCCTCTCCGACCTATCACCTTCATCCCCACATTCATCTACCTATCGCAATCCCGGCTACCTTCCCCCCAGCCCTACCCCTACTTATCTCTTAGCCCCCTTTGGACACCCCCTCATTCCTGATGAACAGCGTACACTCAAACCATTGATTCACCTGCTCTTTGGATGCTGCCTGACTGGCTGTGCCTTTCTAGCACCACACTCTTTGACTAATGCCAATAATTATTAACTAATCAGCAGCATCTATAAAATGACAATATTCACAATGATTACAAATAAACCATTTGAAATAGAAATCGGAAGAAGACAGCAAAACACTCTGGCCAAAGATTTTTCAAGTTTAGTCAAAGAACTTGATTTTTCACTTATTATTGCTGAAATGAAAAAAGTGTATTTGTCTTACCGACTTTCTTCCTCAAATCTTTGTCCCTTCCTTGAAAGTCAATCAGGCTTTTCTGAGTGTCCTCAGTGATGCGTCTGTTACCTAAACAAAGGCAAACATAAAATAAAAACAATGCACCACAGATTACAATTAATTGTAAGATTTACTCTTTACAATTATTACTACATATCCAACAGGTTGTCTTCTTAACCACGCATGTGACGACGTGTTAGAAATCGCAATTTGTTTTAGTAAAAGCTATCGATGCTGTACAATGAAGAAATGTCCATTCTTTTTTCTCATAAAGGGTGGCAATAACCACTCTCACTTTGAGAAGATATTATATACCTCAAGTCACAGCAGGCTTCTGAAGTTGACAGGGGCAACAACAATGGTGTCTCAGCTGTGTTTAAGACACATGGAAATAGAAACACTTCCAAAAGCCCCTTTTCCATTGAGAAACAAGCTGTTACTTCATCTTTGCTGTCACTGAGAAACTCAGGGGGAATTGTGACCTGAATTTAGTTTCTATATTACTTTTATGTGTATGGCGCATTCAGACTAATACACCTGGAAGCAAAACTCCCTCTCTTTACTTGAAGACATCAGAAATGGTATGACAGCTGAATAATTTCCTCTGCATTTCTTAGGCCTATGTACTGTTTAAATAAATGCATTTACCTCTGTCAAGAAATTGTAAGGCAAGAGTGGGCAAGTTCTATGTCCAACATGCTGTCCACAAATAATCTTGTCTACTCGAACATTTTATTTTATTTCTGATTACCCTACCTAGCCAGATTTATGGTGGAATAAAATACCACATCAGTATCTGATGTAATACTTTAGTCAGCACTGCTATGCAAACAATGGAATGCAAGTATTGAGATATTTCATGGTATTTTACAAATAACTCTGATGTACAAGAGTTTGTACTTCAAGATACTGGAAAACAATTTGGTCTGTTTTTGTTAGCATTGCATAAGGGAGAAATGGCCATATTATCAGATGAACTTCATATATGTGGCTCTTAGGCAGCCCGGTGGCTCAGCAGTTAGCACTGCTGCTCACAGTGCCCGGGACCCAGGTTCAATTCCAGCCTCAGGTGACTGTCTGTGTGGAGTTTGCATGTTTTCCCTGTGTCTGTGTGGATTTCCTCCCAGTCCAACGATGTGCAGGTTGGGGGAATTGGCCATGCTAAATTACCCATAGTGTCCAGTGATGTGTAGGCTAAGTGGATGAATCATGGGAAATGTATGGATAAGGTGGGGGTGGTGAGTCTGGGTAGGATGCTCTTAGGAGAGTTGGTGTGGACTTGTTGGGCTGAATGGCCTGTTTCCACACTGTAGAGATTCTATGATTTAGGTTTAATACCTTGGTATAAATTGACTAAATTTTCAAATAACACAAAACTAAGAAGAGTAGTAAGGTTGAAGAAGCAAATCAGGGGTTACTGCATACGGTTTGACAAAACTTATAAGAAAGTAGAACAATGACTGCTGAAATACAATGCAGACAAGTGTGAACAACTGCGCATCAAAAGAAAAATTGGGTAGATGCCTTACATTCTGAGTGCTATTTAAATTGTTAAGAGTGAAATTGATAGAATCCTAGCAAATTCACATACAATATATCCAACACTGCAGACAACAATCATAAGAGAAAACAGAATATTGTCCTATCTTGAATTCATTTTTGCTTTGAATCTCGGATTGTCTGCATCCCTTCATCCCATTAGGCTGATTCCTGACAAGTATCTGAGATAAGACAAAACTTTGAATTTGGCTTTTCAGATTTGAGAGGAGAGAGCCAAACAGCCCATGAGACATTTTATACTGAGAACGTAAATCCAGATTAGCCCTCTACGAGGTGAGGATAAGTAGAAACAGACTCAAGCTCAGAAAGGTAAACTTAGCAATACAGAAGTTGAATATTGTTTAAAAGAGAAACTTGTTCCTAAAGAGTTTGGTCTTGCATTCATTAGGACAAATACATCAATATCAAATTTCAAACAATCACAATGTTTGAACATTAGCCAAGGCAAACTGTTTTATGTTGGTCTGATGTAATGGCAATACAAGTTATACTTTCCTCTAATAGGATACTGTCATCAGTCAAAAAGATATTTTAACAACCACACAATTGAGCAACACGTATGAATTTCAGTATCAATGTGCTGCCATGCCTGTTGGCTGTTTGTTCCAATGATAAGTTGATCAAATCAAACATGTTCTAATAGGGAGAGCACAAACCATACAAAATCAAACCATGGAGTCATTAAGCCCATGGAGTCTCTTCACCATTTGAACATGGTTGATATGTTTCTGAACTCCATTCTTTTTCTTTTTCCCCACTCTTCATCCCCTCATTAATCAAGAACCTATTTACCTCTGTTTAAAAAACACTCAATGAATTTCCCTCCACAGCTTTCTGCAGCAATAAGTTCCACAGATTCACCACCCTCTGACTGAAGACAATTGTCCTCAGCTCAGTTCTAGAGGGTCATCCCTTCATTCAGAGACTCTGCCCTCAGATTCTAGTCTCTCTTCTAATGGAAACATCTTCTCCACGTCCACTGTAGCCAGGCTCTCAGTATTCTGTACGTTTTAATCAGATACCTCTCCTGCCTCATCTTTCTAAACTCCGAGTATAGACCCAGAGGCCTCAACTGGTCTTCATGTGACAAACCGTTCACCTCCAGGATCATTCTTATGATTGTCCTCTGCATCTTCTCCAAGGCCAGCACATCATTCCTTAGATATGGCACCCAAAACTATTCACAATATTCCAAATGCAGTCTGACCAATTGGGATATTGAGAGCAGTTTTGGGCCCCATGCTTGTAAAAGTCCAACACAAAGTGTCTACTAATTGATATGACTCTGGAATTGAGTAGTATTTATCAAATAATTCTGAGTGCACCAACAGCTACATTAACAATGAATCTAAGATGATAAGTTGAAGTTGAAACATGGCTCATTTACTTTTGCTGGAAGTGGCATACATTCATGTACAGGGTCCTATTCTCTGCAAACAAAATAGACATGTTTAAGCCTTTTACCTTTCTTGAATTATCGTGCACTGGCACTCCATATTTCCCTCAAATGAAACGAAAATACCGCAAATGTTGGAAATCTGCACGAAAAACGGAAAGTGCTGAAGAAACTCAGCCAGTCTGACAGCATCTATCAAGTTCTGAATAAGAGTCATGTCTCAAAATGTTAACTCTGTTTGTCTCTCCACAGAAGCTGCCAGACCTGCTGAGATTTTCCAGCCCTTTCTATTTCTATTCTCCTCAGATCTCTGCCCCTTTGTACAAGGCAATCCATCAACAAAAGTCCACTTGCCAATCAGTCAACACCACGTTTTCCTGTAGTATACGTTGTGGAGATTGTTTGAAATTTTACAATCTTTCATTTGTCCTCATGAATGTATGATGAAAATCTTCAGCAACATGTCTCTTTTTTTCATTTGTAAACTTAAGCGAGATAACTAGAAACATATTCCTCCCAAGTGAAGGATTTAACACATGAAATAGGGTTCCACACAGAATATTGGAGGATAACTCCGAGAATTGCTTAATGAAAATTCATACAGCACAATGGATGGATGAATCAAGATGGGCTAAATGTTATTTTCCTCATCGATAATTTAAATTGATATGGTATAATCTTCAAGATCTATCTTAGAATGCTGTGATTCCACAATACTATTGGCCTCATGCCTATTATGACGATATTAAGGTAATTTCACTTTGGATTTCCACAGTTGGCAGAGGGAGAAGACTTCCATCCCATTAGCCCAAGACAGATTCAAACCCAGTTGCCAGCGGTGGAAGAAAATTGCACTAATCCACTGCTTCACACAGTTGCCCTGAAGCATGACTCAAATATTTGGAACATTGTACTTGCGGGGAAAAAAAAAAGAATTAAATATGCCATTACTAATTTAGACCTGGAATTAAAAAGAACAATATATTTCCAGTGACAAATGTAGGCTCTTGGCCACGGCAGTAGATACTGTTAAATGAAACGAGCCATCAGAATATATTAGTGAACAGGTAGACAGCTGACAAATCACTGGCTCATAATAAAGTACTCTTACAGGATTAGGAATAGAGACAGAACAAGATCTGGAGGGAGAGAGAGAGCACGCACAGACTTCTGGTACTGCTGAATTAATGCTGTGACAAGCCTTAAGCTGAGACCTAATGCAATTTGGTGATAGTGGGATTAGTGTTCAGGCCAGCAAAAGCTGTATTAAGCATGTCCCATAGTGCACGATGTAGTACATGCTGTGTAAAAGCAGACACCGTGTGCCATTTGGGAGTTAATGACATTTGTACAGGATCTTTTACTTTGATTGAAAAATCTGGTTCCCCTGATATTTTGGGAGGATGAGGTTTTTCTTTGGGGTGCCCTGCTCACACATCACTGCCTGTCCTGCTCCCAACTAGCCAAAGCCTGTTCAGAAAAACCCAAGAATGAGTCAATCTACATTACTTGCTCCATCAGGGTAAGAAATTGGCCTTGGCTCAGTGTCTCCCCACAACAAAAAGTGCTAGTGGCATTGGGAAAATTAAATCTCTAACTCCTGTCCAGTGCAGAGCAGCACTTTGATATTTTACCACATTGTCAACTTTCTACTGCCTACATGTGACATTTATACCAATTACTTGATTTTGTTCCCATCTGAGGTGCTGGACAAATGAATTCAGGAACTCATATCACTCAATACAGTTTCTACTCTCCTCAGGTATCAGCTGTTTTATACACGACTTGTCTGCACTGGAAAATACAGATGAGGCCATCTGAACATATCACATTAATATGGCACATATTCAGGGATTGTCATTGATGCATACTGAAACCAGACACTGCCATGCAAAAGTAAATAGTTTTCTCTGTCCAGAATCAATCATACAAATACAGCAGGTGTTGTAACATGTGAAACTTTGTGCTTGGAATTTGGTTTTTGTTATCCTGTACTATCTTCAGTACGATTGTGGTTTTTAATTATTTGTTTATGTTTTGAAAGCATTTAAACAGCATTTGACACAACAAGGAAGTTACAGAGTCCTGAAGTTAAATATGCTGTTCAAGCAGAATTTCTTTAAGCATTCTACATTCTGCTGGAAAAATATTTCATTCGAATTAAACAATATCTCCAATTAGCATTGCGTGAAATTTGGAGGTGGCAGTTCTCATAATAACCCCAAACCTCCCCATAGTACCCTGATCTCACTCAGTAAAGTAGTCTAATAGTCTTTTCAGAGACTGTCATAAAGTGTTGTTAGGTTAAATCTCTTTGAAAAAAAAAGGCAATAAAGTGTATTTATTTTCATGCAAACATTGTATTTCATAAACATGAAGTAAACGTAAAAGAAGTGATCAAATAGATTCTTTCTCATTTTCATCCAAATTTTCTAAAGGTCAACTTACTCCGTAATTGTACCGTAACTGAAATAATTTCTTGTGCCAACTCCCTAAATCACTTGCAAGAGTCTTTATATCAACTCTGCCTCAGAATTTTGCAATTTAATCAAATCCACCAATCAGCACTTAATTGCTCTGCTTTGATAAAAGGAGCCTCAAATTTCAAATTGATCTTTACAAATATCTTTGACAGTAACTTTTTAAACCCACGACCTTTGACACAGAGAAGGACAAGAACACCCCAGATGCCTGGGAACACCACAACCTGCAAGTTCCCTTCCAAGTCACAGCCTGCAATGTCTTCACTGCCACTTGGTCAAATCTATGAAATTCTCCCTTACTAATAGCACAGTGGATATAACTAAGCTCACTTGAAATGGTAACCTATGTTTTCTCTTTCAAATGTACATTTATTTTTTGTACAAGGAGTATTTGTACATATTATTCACACCATATACAGTGGAATCTACTTATTGGTTAATCATGTTTAAAAGGTAGAAGGATGGTGGGTGTTTACAGGATTCCTTGTAATGCTGTGTACCATGAGGATTAGATGGATCGGATGCCCCAGTGGAGCTGAGGCAGCAGCATTAGAGCTCAGAATATATTAAGGATAGGTTGGGGTTATAATTAAAGTGAAAGCCTGCCAACTTCAGCTAATTACAACCTCCACTCACCTGTACTTGGTTCATATCAATAAACAGCTTCACCAGGGAGTCATTGTACGATATACTCAAAATGCACATTTTTTTTAACCGTGTTAACTGTTTTCTGGTCTCTGAATAATGTTTGCTTGCATTCTGATTACTTTCTCATTCTAAATTACATTAGATGTGGTGCACTTCAAGTTGAGATAGGAAAAACATTGTATGAAAGATCCATACAAAATAATGCAACTTTGTGAAATTTGTCTGTGAGTGCCTTGTATTAACAATTATCATGCAGGATAACATAAGGACAGTAATTGATAGGTAATAGCATCCAGTGGGAAAATGTCTAAACCCTAAAGTAAGAACATATCTGTTGCTATCATTAAAGTGTTATTATAAATTAGTAAGTTCATTATTAGAGGAAGAACAGTCCAAGCAACAATAGATATAATAGTGATATTTGCCAACAAAATATTTAAGGCTGGGAAGGTGGGATAAGGAAACCTAATTTTAAAATAACTGTAACCAATATTTTAAAGATCAAATGTAAGTCAGAGAGCTGACAACTGTCAGATTTTGCAGTAGAATTGGGTATGGACAATGAATTGGCTGAAGTGGAAAATAAAGCAATAGGTAATTGTTTTGGAAGTGATGTCAGGGTGGGGAAAAATCATGTTCCTGAATGGTATGCTATGAAGTTCAGTGCTAGGAAGTTTATTTTTTTCCCATCTTTATGCATAGATTGAATTAGACACTGAAATCCAAGACCAGCTGTTAAATTTTCCAGATAAACAAAACATCAAAGGGCAAGAGGAGACAGATTCAATATGCAAATGGAAAAATCAGTGGAAAGCAACATACAAAACATGAAAGTACGTATGACATGATATTGGCATCAAGTAAAAATACACTGTAAATTGCACAAATGCTAAACATGCATCAGTAGAAGATGTGGGAATAGTCATAGCTTTTGCACTGAACACGTGAAATCAATGCACAGAAGTAATAGATGACAAACACTCAGTGATTTCATTAGTGACCATATGTCAAAAGGAAAATTTTAAAATGTAAGAACTGTGTTCAATTTTTGACCATTAAGATGTAAGGCACGACTTTAAACTTTGAGGCAGTGCCTCAGCTTGCTATTCTGCACTCTTGATACTATTCTTGGTAAACTGTTGACCACCTATCTCCTTCCCTCATTGGTTGGACAGGATGTACTGAGATCTGCTGGTGAAGGCATCTGGATATTAGCTGATGACTCTGGTTTGTTAAATATAATCACATCAGGCTGTTGTGTGGATTGGTTCATTGAACAGCTTTCCCAACCTTAGCACTTGTGCTGAAGGTTTCCATCTCCTCCCTCAAGGCTTATCCTCCTTATCCACCCTTCCAGACCATGTATGGTAACTGCATAATTTTGTGAATTCAGTGATGCAGTGACTAAATTCAAGTTTCTCTCCTGTGTGAATCATAACCTGCCCACTTTCCCTGATAGCAAACTTTAAATCTTTCAGAGACTGGGATGGTATTCCAACACACTGACCTGTCACTTTTAAATGTCTTCCCTTAAAACTATGTGAAAACAAAAAATATTTTGCTCTATTTCTAGCCAGAGGTAAATAAGTCATATGAGCAATACAAAGTTGGAAAATAAAAGCTAAGCCTGAAGTAAAGAAAGTTACAGTGGGAACAGCAATTCAGAAGAATGGGAGCTTTGCAATTGCTCATTTGCTGTGAAAGTTCTGCATTCAAAAGATTGTTTCAGTTCCTCTCTGGCACATGCCTCAGTTAAATCTCCAGGGAATCCCTAAAGTTGAAAGTTTTAAATTACCTTCAAATATGAACATGTTTGTGTTCTAACAGTGCCAATACAATGCACATGTTAAATTAGTGTTCTGTGATGACAAAAACATCAATCTGTAGGTTTCTTAAAATTTGTGGGAGACACAAGATAATGAGTTTGATATTCATGCCAGTATGGACTAAATGCCAGATGTCACTATTTCGGCAAGCTTCACAAATGGAGTTCTTTCATCTGTGAAAATTTCATGATGATACAATCAGTAGTTACAGAAATATTTCAGACATGGCAGACAGTTATGGGCTAATCTATATAATACTTCTCTGCTGGCCTATTGCATTTGATTGGTCTGCAATTATTCGGGTGACCTTCTCAGTTTCAGCTCATTTGCAGTTCAGCACATGCCTGACCATTCCTTCTTCCAAAGTCAGACATGACAATATCAGTCCCTTTGTATTAAGAAATTCAGAAACAAACCTCTTCACTGTCAGATCTGTATTTCGTCAATAATATCTTACGTCTTCTCAGTCCAAAACAGCTATCGATTGGTTGGCACCATTTTTCTCTTTCACAGGCTTCTTATTAATGGACTACATTGATACTGGAAAATGTCACAAAATAATCTGCCAGTGATAAGCAAAATCTGAGTAAATTGTGTGCTTATTTAGTGTGTTTGATTTTTAATGATTCTCCTAACTGCAGAGATGTATAATGCTATGAATTTATTTAATCAAAGTAAGACAATAATTTTAAGTCCTTTCTGAGAAATGTGTGCCTGGTTCAGAATGGCACACATTATAGATACATAACAGCCAATTGCCAAATTTGTGAATGATTTAGTGGACTGTGAAAAATTGTACAATGTTAAATGAGCAGTCAGCATTAAGTTCAAACACAGAAAAGTAAAAACCTAGATTATTATCCCACATGCCACTCCAAACTGATTAGGCTTTGACACTAGATGATTCTGGGAACATTTTGTCATAAGGCTGCTATATATCATTAAAAATACCCAGACAATTATACACTCAGCATACTATCACTGGTAAAAGGATGGCTTCCACATTTGATAACAAAAAAGTTACAGCACTTCAACAGAAATCTCTAGCAATAAACATTTGAAATGTTTGGCGGTTTGACCAGTCCAGTGATAATTACACACTAATATTATTTTCATCAACTTGGAAGGATGCAATTTATGATGTGGTTATGAATTTTGCCAAAAAAAACAGAGGCGGAAAGAGATTGCTCGGTTCAGGAATATCCCATGTAGATACTGAAACAATATTTTTTTTTATTTTAAAAAGCAAATAAAAAGTGGATCCTGAACATTAAAACGAAAAAAAAAACTCAGCCGGTCTGACATCTTCTGTGGATAAGAAATAGAATTAACACTTTGAATCCAATGAACTTTCAGAATACTTCTTCAAAATATTAACTCTGCTTTCTCTCTTTAAATGCTGCCAAACCTGCTGAGTTTCTCCAGAAATTTCTGTTTTTGTGTAAAAGTTTCTGTCTATTTAGTGTGCATTTATTCAGAGTACAGAATAATTTGATGCATTCAAAGGTGGGAATAGGTTTCTTACAAAAAATAAAAAATAAAGAGAAATAGGTCAATACTTATTGAATTCTAGTGGCATTATCACGTCAGCTTGCTTAAGTAACAGCTCCACAGTTTGGTACATTACAATGGACAGAGACTGAAGTCACATGCTAAGTATTTTGCCACAGAAGTATAAAATGCAGAAAGGCAGCACAATTCCAACATTACAGAGATGCAGAAAAGATGTAAACAATGTTTATGTTTTGCTATGTTCTTGATTCTCCTGTTTCCTGCAGAACAGCCAAAAATGGAAAACTGCAGCTCTTCATATGTGGGTGGGCACGCAACAGAGATCTGCAGCTGAGTGAAACACAGTATCTGACTTGTTTTTCATCATAAGCACTGTAACAGGGCTGCCTATGAGCCTTGTCGACAGCACTCGATTTAGCAGGCGGGGCACCAGAGTTGCACAACAGAGATTACTGCATTGGCCCTTCAGGTAAAAGGAAGGTTGATCATGTATATTTTCATAATAATATTTGTTGGTTGAACATTGCCATGTCGTTTTCAGTTGCAGAATCATTTCACTGAGCACATTTTGCTCATTGACTGTTGTGGCAAAGACATGGGAAACCTATATCAGTTCTGGCAGTGCAGCAGCTTGGAAAAAACTTTACAGAATGTGGAGTGCCTAATCTCAGCAGTGACCTAATGAGATGGAGATAAGTTGAGGCCAAAAGCTTCCTAGGAAATGGAAAGAAAGCTACAAAAGAAAGCCTGGCCAAAATGTATTTTTTTAGCTCCTAAGATCTGTTATAAAGTTGATTTTCATGACCATAGGAACAGATTTTAGACAAAGTCTTACCTAGTGACCGAGTTTCAGTTGAATAAAGAAACTAGAATGCTTATTTGTGTAAAATGTTGACTAATGATTGCCTGGGAATGGGTGACTGATTGTAATCTCATTAAGAGTTCAAATTATTAATTTCTAATTGTAAATATCAGAGAATCAGAACCCAGAATCTAAGTATTTTAGATTATGCTAAGATTCTGTAAAGGACAATGAACACCTGGGATGATTTGCAAAGCCCATCATTCCCGCAGCTGCACAAGTTAAAGTTGTCTTCTTTCCTAATCTCCAAGTATCGTGCCAAGCTATAAGAGGAGCATTGCAATTGTGTCCTCACAAAGTATTAACTTTATGATGGATGAATCAATGGTGCAGTACATTCATGCACGGATGTGCAGTAATGTGCACACAGAGGTGAATATCATTACTATGATTCCCTTGACAATAAGCTCCCGATTTCAACCATCTGGGACAAGTATCAACCAAAACAGGGCTCTTACCCAAAATGGAGGGAAATCAAGCAATGAGTAAATCAGGATGTCAGAGGTTGATAAATATAGAATATAATGGATACCTGTGAATGAGTGACAGCCTGTGCTTTGGATGGTTTATGCATGGAATAATAGATACCCAGGAGAGAGTTACAGGCTGGAATGCTTTTGACAATTTCTTGTTCAGTTTTGTGTCTTTATTAGCTTACAATAGCTCTCTGTGCTGTAGGCCATGGATGGGTAGTAATGACCATTCAGAAAGATCAATTACCCAATTGTTCCCAGTATTAAAAATCATTTTCTGTTGTTAATGATGCAATAATATGATCAGTGAATAATAAACATTAATTGTGAACTGTGACACTAGTGAGAAGTCTGCTGATTAATTTTCTCTTTGATGAAATTAAAGCATTTTTTCTAAGGAAGGGAACTTAATTAACACGGCACTTTAGAGGTAACAGCCTAGAAAATTAAATGTGCAACACCTTTCTTAAAGACATAAAATGCCTAAAAGCAAAATGACAGGCAGTGTGCTCATCACTTCACACTGGATGTGTACAACCCACCATATTGGCTAAAATGCCACCATATGTATTCAAGCTGTGCCACTGAAGTTGACTGCTTAGTGTCAGTGTCACTAACCAGTCTTTATTGCCAATGTTCCAACCCCCTGGACTGATGACCTTCCTCCATCATATCTCGTGCCTGCAGTTCACCAGGAAGAAACAAGTGAGGCCAGCAGACCAAAGAAATATAGAGTGGTTATAGCATAGAAGGGGGCCGTTGGGTTGTCATGTCTGTGTTGGCTCTCTGAAGGAGCAAATCTCCATGTCCTTCACCTCTGCCTTTTTTCCCAGAGTCCTGCAACTACTTCTTTCATAGGTAACAATCCAATTCCCTTTTGCATGTCTCTGCCACACTCTCATACAGTGCATTCCCCCCGCAAGATCTCACTACTTGGAAAGGTTTATCTTACATTGCTATTGCTTATTTTACTCATGGTTCAGTTTCTCCCGAATCTGCTTTGTCCAGAGCCCTCATGAATTTACGTGTTTTTGTCAAATCTCTGTGATACTACTGTAGTCACTACAGGAACATGACCGAGATCATATACAAGTTGTGATGAAACTCAACATCTTGGTCCATATTTTCAGTCATAAAGAAATAAGCCACATTTAGTCACGGCATAGTTTCCTTATTGATTCTGTAATTAGGATCTCATTGCAATAGTTTTCTCGAAGTGAGCTTACACCTCAAATTACTAGAGTTAAAGTGAACACATGCAATCAGATAGGCATGAATCAGTGTAGTGTGAATGTGATCTTCCTGATATCTGTAAATAATCAAAGGCTGACTTCTGCTTCCAAGAGACTAGTTTTTTTTTATTTATGATTGTAGCCTTCAGAGCAACAGAACTCAAAAAGACACATCTACACACTCTTCCATTAACTCCAGCATTCAAAAAGAAATTTTGAATAAATAATTTGTATGCATTTAATATGGTTTATTTTGTGTATGTAATTAACTGGTTTTAATTTGTTGAAGCCACAATGAAGAAAAGCAGTTAATTAGTACACCACTTTTTATTATTCTGAGCCTTTTCCAGCTGATGAAAGAAAAGAACACATCAGAGTTGATCAGGAAAGTCACGGATTGTCACTCAGAATCAGATAAGGCGCCATGGCAGCTGTCTCTATATAACATCTACGCGGCTAATTAACGTGATAAGACTAGTGACACGTGAATATCGTGAGGAGTTTAAGTATGTGACATCGCCTCCAGTCCTGTACGAAACCTGCCATGCTGCCTTCATCAATAGAGCATAATTTTGGATAGTTACCCATAATCAGAAGTGCTTGTAACTCTTTGGGGGCTTGGTGAGGCTGTCGTAGGAAAATTCTGACAAACTGTCAGTTTCGTCAACTATTACTATTACCGTAGAGAATAAGTTCAGTCAGTTTTTTGTAGCTGCTCAACATCTATCACAATGAGTAACCCCTGGCCCACCTACTCCAGTTAGCAATCCGAGCTCCCAATCTACTCTGATCAAAAACGCTCATTGTCTCTCTCCCAACTAGCTCCCAAACGGTAACACAATCCCTTCCACCTTCTCCAATTAGCAATCGCTGACTCTATGCCCGTCGGCAGTGCCTGACCCATCTACCCCAATTAGAAGCTCTAGCTGCCCCCACCTTTGCTGAGTAAAAAACAATTCCTTCCCCCACCCCCACCAAGCCCAACTAACAACCACATTCCCACATGCACTCCAGTCAACAATGCTTCTACTATGGAAATTAGATGTAGAGTGAACAAGAAGCATCACTTTTCATGATGTGCTGACACTAATATTACTTGCATTCATAGATGATTATGCTGAGGTACTCAGCCTTCACAGAATTTGCTTCTGCCCCCCGGAAAGTCCTCACGGAGAAACTTAAATCAAAAAATATATATAGCCATGTTCAATCCTGCATTTCCTATTTAAAAATTGATTAGCTGACAGTTTTAATGAAGCACAGTTTCACAAAGCTTAATTGACAATATTCCAGACGTGAGAAACAAAAGTGCAACAGAACTTGTTGTTTCCAAAGTAACTTTGTTTCCTACAATGGTAGCTCTGACAAAGGAAAGTTCTTCTCTCTTCCTAAGGTTGGAATTTTACTGGCACATTGCAGTTCCAATGTGGGTCCACTACAAAGAGGCTTTTACCTCTGCTGGCTAATTAAGAGGTCAGCACGGAGCTTGCTGTCCAATTGAGGATAGTGGTCAAGTGGTTAGCCCAATCGGAAGGCTGGCTCCTCTGCAGCCTGGCCAGCGCCGCCAATAAAGATGGCCGTTGTTGAGGCTGCAAGGAGCGGAGCAGGCACATCCACGTTCAGGACCCCTTGAAGGGCCACAAGGAAATGTTTTGCTATACTGAGGCAGGCTGGCTAGCCACAGCACTCAGAGGTGAATTCTCGAGTGTTGATGAGTGTCGGGTGGTCATTTCAAGAGATGAAGGCATTTTTCTGCTGGAGAACTGTTGTGAAGCTTCCTTTCTAGTGGCTTCTGCTACCACTTTACCATCTGTTGCAGCTAACCCCCAAGCATATATCTTTGCTCTTGTATTCTCCAATTATTTTTTGCCATCTTCTTCTCTTTCCTTCCCTCTCGCGACCTCTAATTTTGTTGATGTTGCTTTCAATTTTTCTTCATTGGATTCTTTATATCATTCTTTCTGTTTTTTTTTCCATCTCTTTAATCTTGTAATATTACAAGTGCCATCCACGTTCAATATCTTTCAATAGAAACGTTTTCATCATTTTTTTGTATACATGCATGTTTTTTTCCTCAAATGCCTTCCGTTTGTGACTTGGCTTAGTGGTAATGGTCTTACCTTTGAAGCAGAGACTCTGGTTATATTTATATTTGTGGGCTACATCATCAAAGCTGATGACACACTTCAGTCCTATTAATGAATGAGATATTAAACAGTGGACCAACTGGAATGTTCAAATGGACTGAAAAGAGCCCATGGTCCTTTATGAAACAAACAGGAATTTGCTTCATCCCCAGCCAACATTCATCCCTCATCCAACACCATCAAAATGATTAAAGATAAACTAGTGTTCCTCTTCTAATTGCTAAGGCCTTACCATGTGCTAATAAGTCACTGTGTTGGTGCGCAAAGTAACAGTAACTGCATTCTTAGAACTGTTTCAATGACTCTGTCTTGTGCATGTGAAAAGCACAGTATAAGTTCATATCTGTCCTCTTTCTTTCACTCGCCAATCACTGCAGCACTGAGCGGAGAAATGATGCATTATCTTTTTGGTTAAGAGCGAGGGCTTGGAGCATTAGAGGGGTGAAATCAGGGAAATTAATACAGAGACATAAACTCAGAAACATATAAAACTTGTGCAGACACAAATATATTCACTCTTACATTCAAAATCTCACAGGCAATTCAGAGCAAAGGTGCAACCTGTAAAGATAATTTAAAGGCAGAAATTAATATAATGTTTAAAAAATGGTTGCCTTCTCTATTCTTGTCATTTCTATGCATAGGATTGTCAATGCATTTATTGTGATGAATTGAGGCCATCTTTGTATCATGGGCTGCTGCCTACTATTGACAGAATTGAGAGTGTTCATATTCATTGCACATTGTGTTTTTACAGTTAGCAGATAGAATTCCATCAGCCTGGATTAGATCCCACAGGCCACATTTAACCTACAATACCACCAAATCTGCTATCTTTTCTTAATCTTTCTCTTAAAAAAATAACTTTAAGGTGATGACTCATACAGAGGTATGATTCTGCATATTTTAAAAATGGTCTAGCCTTTCTGATTGACCTTCACTGAAGCCACCGGAGAACCATCTGGAGGAGAAACGAAGGTTTCTTTTTATACTTCCTAGCCCAGGAGCACCTCAATTTAGCCAACTCAGTGAGAGAACGGAGTCATATCCTGGAATCTTCCTGATCCGCATCACAGCCTCAAGTAGAGAATGTACTTCCCTGACTTGTAAGGTCTTGACATCTTTTCATGAAAATGGATTAAGCATCCTTTACAGATGAACACTTTTGTAACTGAAACAGTCTTTGTCTCTCTTTTTCAAATCCTTGTTCTTCATGCAGATAACAATGTTATCCCCCATTTAGCCATTTTGATGCCTAAAAGTGTGCGTTGTGAACCCCAAAATTGTGAGCCTTTGGTATAACATTCCAGCCTTTGAATCAAAGTTGTAGGGTTGAAGCCCCACAGCAGAATGTCCGCAGTGTGAAGACTGGAATCTTCAGCTGTGAACTCTGGGGTAAAACCACATTCGTACTCATATCTAGTGGTGGCATTGGCTCCTTACTTTCTTATCAGCTCTGGGAGTCCATGAACAAATGTGCTTGCCATAAAATGAATGCCAGCCCTTTGAATGTAAAGGAGATGGTTACCACCATGGGAAGATCTTTCACGAAATTCTTTCACTGCTTCATTATTCTTGAAGAGGAGAGTACAGGAAACAACTGTTATCACTTACCCTTTGTTACAGTTACTGATGCATTGCATGTAAACACAGTGCTGTTAAAAACTGTAAATGCCTACACCTAAAACAATAATCTATTTCTGAATTTCCAGTATTTATTGTTATTCTTTTGTGCCATTTCTGGTATTTGGTAAATATTTGCAGCTAAATTTGTTGAACAATATTCAACCACATTTCCTTATTTTTCTCACAATATTATGTGTTACTCTGTATTTTTCAGCACTCTATTCCCCAAATGCATATTCCTTCCCAAATCACTCTTTCTTAGGACTCTCCTGGAGACCACTTTCTTTGTTTTTTTTCTTTATTATGCACAGGTTTTTATCTCAGGATCTTTTCAACATCAAAGGCAGAATATTTGTTGAGGTTATACTTAAGTACGCATTGCAATTATTTCCCACAAATCTTAGTATCATTGCAAACATAATTAATAAAGAACTTGAATTTTAATACTCCCAAAGACAATGAAATACTTTAGATAAATTGGTATTAATAACCCTGCCTCTAGTTTAGAGAAGAGCACTTAAGTGGCATGTTCTGCACTGCTAGTCACTTCCCGTGTGGCCCACATGATTCTTTGAGATGTGAAGTGGAATGGTGAAACCTTTGAATCAACACCATCCTGATGTCACACAGCCAGCTGGCTGATGTGATGATGGGATCCTAAATTTGGTTATGGCAGTAGATCACTTTGCAAACAACAACAGCTCTGTTAAAAATGTGCTCTGTACTCATAATATTTTCAATACCAGGCACTCAATTTGCAGGGAAGGCAATTTTTTTCTTGCCAAGGGTCTGGAAGCATTTTGGTTGTTTTTGGAGAGGCTATGGTTTTTCCCTGCATTTGCCAATAAGAGTTGTGACATCCTTTCGTAGATGTAGAGGATGAGGTGACCATTTTACACAAAGGCTGGATAGACAGGAAGACAGTGGTGGATGTATTTCCGGCTTTGCCATATGATTGGGAAATGTTAGCAGAGCCTGCAGAGAAGGAAAATTCACACCATTCCTGGTGCTGGATTCCTCCATGATCTTTGGTTGTAACAGGTAAGAAGCTGGAAGAACACAGCAAGCCAGGCAGTATCAGGGAGTTGGGAAACTCGACATTTTTGGGTGGAACCCTTCTGACCACCTATGAAATAGTTGTTAAGCAGGTCAATACACCCAGCAATATGGTGTGCACGTCCAAGAACACCATCCTTTGAGCATTGAGGATCTCGTTGGAATGTTATGCAACAGAACATGACAGCAACCTTACCTTCGGTAAGTTGGCAAATTTATCACCATTTTCCCTGGCATGGACCTGTCGTGTTTCTTGTGCTTTTGTGACTCACAATTCAATTCATACCTACAAGGTACATGTGAGGCTAAAATCAAAGATGGTGATCGTGAATATCAGATCAACTGGTGGGGCCTTCTCATCAATGCTGCACTGTTTCTTTCTTGTTTTTCTGCTGTGTCTGGGCAGGCAGTACTTGCTGTGTGTCTAAAAGCAAAAAATCAGAGGTTTGGTGTGAGGAAAAGAGAGTGGCATAGGGGGCAAGAGGTCCATGAACACAACATCAGCTTCTTTTTCATGTGAGGCAGTAGAATGTAGGTGTGCTGATAATTATCAACACGTGTAAGAAAAGAACATGCCATTATCCTCAATGTTCTTTCTAATGCCGGATGCCATCTGAGACATCCAAACAGGTTGTACATGGAGACAACCATGTGCTCCTTAGTGCTCAGGAGATGAAAATACCCTTCAGCTTATCGTGTCAGAGCGAAAAAAAATATCAATGATTGCAAGCACTGTGGTTGAATGATATGCCTGCTGTAGTTTAATGGTTGATTGTATATGGATTTGAACAGTGACTTGAGTCTGGTAGCACTATTAGATGTATCCTGAAGTATCTGAATGGTAGGCCTAAGTCTTGAATATCAGTGGGTGCTGCTAGTTAAGGATGTGGTGCATTGACTAGCATCAGAGTTTTATGGTGCTTTGGGAATGGATGTGTCATGTGAAGGTGTATCCATTATATTTGACCAGCACCATCGTTAGGCTTCTAGTGACATTGTTGTCAGGTCACATCGTGAGAGTTGACTTCATGATCCAGCTGCTTTCACTCCCTTTTGAGGCTGAGGGTCTTCTGGCATCCCTGCAGAATTTCTCACCTCCTGAAAACCTCCCGCTAACACCAATGGCATGCATCCAATGAGCTGGAACCCCCCTGCCCTGGCATTTATCACACCATAAATTAAATTCCAAAAATGGATTTCAGGGCAATTTCTGTTGAAGAGGGGCACTCCACCTTTAAAAAGAACAAAAGAGCACACCATACATTTGGTGAACAATGCCATGGGGTATACTGATGAGCACAGAGGCAAAGTTAGGAAGAAGGCTACAGCACATGGCACACACGGTCAAACCCGAGAAACATCCAGAAGGTAGAAATACCAAATCTGTGCCGGACCACAGCGAACTGGACAGAGCCAACAATATTTCACATTAGTCCATTGCCATTCTTTCAGTACAGTTTACTTAAAATCAAGATTATGAATAAATTGAATGAACAATCGTCAGGGATATTTTAAGGTTTAAAAATTTTAAAAGGAATCTAAGGGTCAACATTTTCTTGCAGAGGATGGTGCATGTATGGAATGAGCTGCCAGAGGAAGTGGTGGAGGCTTTACAATTGCAACATTTAAAAGGCACCTGTTGGGTACATGAATAGGAAGGGCTAAGAGGGATATGGTCCAAATGCTGGCAATTGGGACTAGATTAATTCAGGATATCTGATTGGCATGGATGAATTGGACTGAAGGGTATATTTCAATGATTCTCTGATTCTATGTTTGCTTCAGGGTCCTATTGTCTAATTCATCCTCAATGATTTATAAGGTCTTTTGTAGCTTATTAGCAAACAAGTTTGTTACTTAATTTGTATAATTTTATTACATATATAGCATACATGTGAATATATATAATTTTAATATCTATATTACTGTCTGTTGGAGAGTCACTGGGCTCAAAATGTTAACTCTGGTTTTCTCTCAAGAGGTGCAGGCAGACCTCCTGTATGTCTCCGGCACTCTGTTTCTGGTTGGAATTATTGTTTCCTGATGGCGCTATTATCTTGATCTGGGAAACTGGTGCTACAACAGAGTGGTACAACAGAGAATGGTGCTTGTGTTGTCACTTAATACATTTGTGATCTCAAATGGATCCCATACCATCGGATGAAGTGCCAATTTGCACACAGAGTTGCCTCGCAGCAGAAAGGACTGATAATTGATGTATTTAGGTTTTCTAGTTGTGGCTAATTATGTAACATTTTGCTGTAATATCAGATTGGCAGTGACCTAATTGATGAAATGGCCAAACTTTAGATGGTATTTGAGCTTACTTTCCAGACTCAGTTGAGCACCCTGTATTTCCTCAGGAAAACAATAATCAAACAACTTGTTACTTAGCCTCTCCAAATGTTGCTCCATGATCAGCAAAGTTGTAAAAGGGCAGTCTATCGCTTTATTTCTTCCTTTCCAAAGAACAAAGCCTCACTTCCACAACTTCCTGTTTTTCCTAACATCCAGAATAGAAGATTCATGTGACAAAGTCTCCACCAATCTTAGTTTGACGAAAAACATTGAGAGTGCTATACTAAATTTTTCAATTCCACATCAAGCAGGTGAAAATAATCAATCACAATAAAAATTCTAAATATTTTATCACATTCTCAAGCTGGTGGGTTAATCCACTGACAGAAAATTACTCAATTGCCTGTAAGACTTGCGAAACAAAGGACACTGTATGGATAATATTGGGAATAAAATGATGCTCTTTCAAACGTGGCAACAAAATATAACAGTATAAATAATGTCTAATGTAATGTTCATGAGATTTTAATTTGTTTACAGCAAAATGGTTACAAGCATTTGTGAATTTGGATTTAGTATTTATGACTTAAATTAGCTATACAAAGAGGAACACAGAAAGAAGAGAAATTTATCAAAATATGATCTAACATTAAAAAACTTGCAGTTTGAAACCAGTCAAAGACTTTACAATATAATTAAATCGTGCTGATAAAATAGTAAATAGTTTAAGAAAAGAGTGGTTGTTCAAATATTGATATATTAGAGTTTGAAACTTTGCTTAGCCATCTTCATTTCAACCTTGCTGAATGCATCAGCCATCACTGCCACCTCAATTCGATGCCACAGATAAATGTGCATCAAGTGACAACTAATGTGTTGGTACCCAAATAAGCTGCTTGTCTATATCTTAATATCTTTCCCTTCAAGTTCATCATTTCATCAATGGAATTGGATGTACTGGACTAAGTGTAAATGTCAGCACTAGCAAAGATGCCAAGCCCTCTCATATTTTCTGCCTGCATGCAGAATCCATTCTGTCTTGTGTACGAGGCAGACTCAGAGGCACAATGATAATTCCAAGCAGTGGAAACATTAAATGATTCATAAAATGCAGTTGGAGAAAAGAGAGAAATAGTAAATAGCTTCATCACCAACACTCCAAGGCAATGACAATAGGATTGCATTGCTGTTGATCTTACTCTAATGGGTTTTCTGTCAAATTGCACTTTCACCTGTCTCAACAAGTACCTGTATTGCCATGGTAACACAGAACTCTCAATTCATCACTGGGAAGTAGTGAAGTAATTTCAAGCAGACATGTTTTCTTTTCAATCCACGCAAAAATCTTATATTCCACAGCAACAGTTCTCAAGCCCTTACCAAAGCTATTTTTTAAGAGGGATCAAAAAGGCATCTAAGAGTGGGATGTGAATGTGGAATCTTTGAATATATAGCAGAGGAGATGTCCATCCTAACCATGCTGACTCAAAGGAAGAGCTATGCAATTAATTCCACTTCCCTGCCATTTTCTCTTGACCCGACAGATATTTCCCCTTCAAATATTTAGTCAATTTCCTTTTGAGGGCTGCTACTCACCATTCTTTCATTTTTAATTTACAAATTATCACAATTCATTGTGCAAAAGGAAAATCTGTGTCAAAACCTTTCATAATTATGATCAGCTCTGGCTTTTCTATTTACTTTTAACACTTCCAGTTCCTTCATTTACGTTGATGACCTCTTCTTGACCTGTATCAATAATCTATGATAAAATAAAAGTTGACTGACGTCACATTATCTCTTAAATTTCTCTTTATCAGATTGCAAGGATAGGTAACTTCAATGCAGTAGAGTCAGAGTGAGATCAACAATTCCATAAGTGGAGGAAATAGACATTGGATTCATGATTTTTCTTTGATTAAATCCATCAATCCAGCCATGTCCTACCTAGTTGGAGCATATTCATCATGACACAATAAGAACAATACCCAAAATTTGCTACTGCTCTGAGAATGTAGGATCTGCAGAGACTAAAGTGAGGTTATTAGTTTTTTACCTATTTAAAGTAATGTGGAAAAAGTGTCCAGTTTAAAATAAACTTTCATTTCCCCTGGCAATATACTCAGTGCTGATCATGTAACTGGAATTCTGCAATGACTGTTACATTTTCCCTAGACATAGCACTTCCTTAAAAGCACAAATACCTTACAAGATGCATTTTAGAGCTAATCAGTGCCTTATAAATGTCACTTACTTTTATAGTGCAGACTTTGAACACTCTTAAGTTAATAGCAGCTCACAATATAATCAACCCCAGATAAAATAATGCCTCAACTGAGCACCAAATTCCAATTAACTAATCTCATTCCTACTCACTTCCATTGTACAGAATCCCAGTGGATTAAACCCATTCCCATCTAATCTTATTATATGGCTCTCTGGTCTGAAGAGAACACCATGATAAAAATTGTGACTGAAGCGTGGAATGTCTCCTGATTATCTGTTGTTTTTAATACTCAGCCCATTAAATACAATCAGCCCATTGCCAAGTAGCACCTAATAAACGTCAGCACTATCAGAAATCTAATCACTATAATGCAAAATATATGTTTTAGTTGAGTATTTCTTGTTCTTATTTTGACTAAATTGCTGAATGGATGATTAAATTGTTTGTTGAAGAATGATTTGCCAGCTGGCAATTTTTGCAATGATGAAAATCTCAAAATAAATATAAAAGTTTCTGAAAAGTTTATCAGAATTGGTCCAAACCACTTGCCAGTTTATTTTGCACACTGAATAGGACATGATTACCCTCTTCCTTTGTCTTATTTCACATCCTTTTGATTATTTGCACGTTCTTCATCTTCAAAGGAACCAGGATGTTGCCTCCAAGACAAATCCTAATATCATTCTTAATTCAGCCAAATGGAAGAGAACATGCACTGTTTACAGTTTGCGATCAGTTTTGGCCCTACATTTGGAATCAATTCTTCGGAAACCTGATCTGTGCATCTAGATCTAACACTCGGCTATAGGGAAAGAGGAGACAGAGAGAGAGATAGCACACAATCCTTTCACTTTCAGTTTCTTAGTTTGAATTCAGCCTGGACTGATGAGATAGGAGTCTGCCATTCCCATAGGTTACAGAGGTCTTGGATGAAATGCTTTGGTATACCGACAGTCTCACAGCATAAAACTGCCCTTCATTTGACAACAGCTGGTTAATCTTCTTCAGAGGCCCCAAAATAGATGGTGTGGAAATATAAAATATTACATTTGTGTAATATGTAGATTTTTTTGAGGAATGGCCAGGGGAGAGGAAGTCATGTAACATGCCAGCTTCACAGAAATGAAATGAATAAGGTCAGTTTGCAGCATATTTGTTGAACGATTATGAGACCTCGCATCCTTTGATAAATACAGCATTTGGCGAGAGGATACAAAACATAAAGACCCATCCTTGAGCTATGAGCAAACAGGAAGCAAACAGACTGATCACATTTTCACAAGTGATTTCAAATTTACTGCAAAAAGATCTATTATCTTACATCTCCAAATAGATGGGGTGAAATTAAAAGAAAACAATTAACTAGATCTATTCCCTGGAAACACTCAGGGCATTATATTAGCAGGAAGTAAAATAGCTGCTAAATGGAGGAAGGGTTAATAAGACCAGCCTATTTGAAAGTCTGTGTTCAGCACACAATTTAAGATTTAATTTCTAAGGTGAGGTGCATTTGTGACAAAAATGTCTACCCAATTAAAAAAAAAGTTGTGAATTTTGTCAAATTTTAGATCCTCATATCTTTCTGTTGTCAGTGGATATTTTAATGGAAGTGTTGGAGAAATCATGCAGACACCTGGGCCGGGGTGGGGGGGGGGGGGGGGGGGGGTGCAATTGGTCAGACCCATTACCAGGTATTGGTATCAAATTATACAATTACCCTCTGCTCTGATAAAGCAAAGCTCACCTGGTCCCAGATCAAATGTAAAACAACACTGAGTCACTGGAATTTTTGCCTGGAGCTGCAATCTGATGTAAATAGCAACAATGGGATTCTATTGGGCGGAGGAAATGACAGGAATAGGAAGTGCGAAGGACATGGGGGAATTTAAACCAAGGACAAGAATTTGAACATCGAGGTATTACTTAACTGGTAAACAATCAGCAAAATATCTTGCAGCCTGCTTGATGACTATAACAGGCATTTTAAAATGGTAATCTCCACAGGCAGCCATTCCTCACACTTCGGAGATGTTGGACTGGGGTGTACAAAGTTAAAAGTCACACAACACCAGGTTATAGTCCAACAGGTTTAATTGGAAGCACTAGCCAAAAGCTAGTGTGCTTCCAATTAAACCTGTTGGACTATAACCTGGTGTTGGGTGATTTTTAACTTTGTACATTCCTCACACTGGTTTAATCTCCTTTACCAAGAATGTGCCATGTGTTAAATATAGGCTAAACCGATATTCTAATGCAAGTTCCCAAATTAACCATAATCCTGAATATCTGAGTACACTGCTGAAAAATATTCCATGGTCCTCCACAAAATATTCCTGATATTTACTCACACATTGAATTGCTTCTTTCAAAGTGAAATGTGTCTCAGTGTTAACTTGCACAGCAAGTCAGGAGTTGTTAACCAAATTTACAACATGACAATAGGAACTGGTTGGCATAGTTCCACCTGGATGCAGATTCAAAGTGAGTGGAGACTAATGAGATGCATGTCTGCTCACTGTATCAACAATAAGGGTCATAATGAGTTTAACTCAGTCTAAATCTAGATCCCAATAAACTGGAACGCAGAATACAAATCAGTCATGATGGGTATTAAATAGTCAGCAAAACATGAGCATGAAAAGTTTCCAAGGATACCTAGCTTGAGAACTGAAAATGCTCGGCTGAGATGGTGATGGTTTGGGGTCCTTCAGTAACTTTTCTCCAATTGGAAATTAAAATGCCGGCGTATGAGGTACTTGATAGAATTCAAACTGCATTCCCAAATTGATATTCCTTATTGTAGTCAGATTAACTGGGCCCTGTCACATGTAGATGTGACAGTCAAAAAAGCACAACAATGTCTCTTCTTTCTTAGGCAGTTCAGGAAATTTGTCATGTCCACAAGGACACTGATCAACTTCTATAGATGCACCACTGAAAGCATACTGTCTGGGTACGTAACAGCCTAGTATGGCTACTGTTCTGCCCAGGACTGTAATTAACTACAGAAGCTGGTGTGCACAGCTCAGACCATCACAAAAGCCAACCTTCCATCCATGGACTGCATTTATATGGCTCGCTGCCACAGAAAGGCTGCCAACATCATCAAAGACCCATCACACTCTGGTAATGATCTCCTGCAACCTCTTCCATCAGGTAGAAGATACAGAAGCCTGAAAACATGCCCCCAACAGGTTCAGGAATAGTTTCTTCCAGGCCGTTATTAGACTGATGAATGGACTCTACAGCCTCAAATAATGCTGATCTTGCTAACGTTGATCTTGCCTCATGCCTGCTCAGTGTTCTGTAACTTGTATACCTCTGTCTAAGTCTTTTTACAATCTCTGATCTGTACATCCTTACTTACTATGATCTGCCCGTACTGCTCATAAACAAAGCTTTTCACTGCACTTCGGGACATGTGATAATAATCAATCAATCACTGAATCCCCGGAACATTTCTACCACTAACCACCAAATGCTTGAAAACTGATTGGTACAGAATATTATCAGCAGGCAGAATACTCCTTTCTTTCTGTTTAATGGCGCTATGTGAAAAAGGGAAGGAGAAACTCAACATTTGCGTGGAAATAATTGGCCAGATATTGGTGGAACAGGCATAAAACTCAGTAGACCCATATTGTTTAAACAGTTCACCATCTACCATATTTCATTCCAGGGAGTGGAGCTGGGATGGAGTCAGCAATAAAGTTAGGTGGATAGTCAAGCCA
This sequence comes from Chiloscyllium plagiosum, assembly GCF_004010195.1. Lineage (NCBI taxonomy): Eukaryota > Metazoa > Chordata > Chondrichthyes > Orectolobiformes > Hemiscylliidae > Chiloscyllium > Chiloscyllium plagiosum. Next base: position 18,853,189 of record NC_057723.1, on the reverse strand, counting down.
GCAAGCTAGAATGCCTATCCCCATTCCTTGGAACAATGTCCAATTGTAGTGATAAATATCAGTTCTCAAACTCTCACTCTCCCTCCTATCCCAGATATCCCACATGCCTCATATTCTATCCTACCTTTTCCATTCCCCTCTTACATATTCCTTTTCCACCATGTTCCTACATGAAGATTTAATGGAGCTCTACTTAAATACAATTGATAGTGAAAATAAAGTTCCTTTAAGAAATCATTTAAACCAAAGATTGAGATGACTTAAATGATCAGTTTATTGTGAATAAACAAACAAACATTGATCCAATGGTCACACCAAAGACAAATGAACTGATAGCAATTTCTTAAAACTATCAATAACACCTTTTATATAATGTTCTGTTGTGATAAGTAGTTCTATAAGTTTTGAAACTTCGCTTACCTTCACAACTGTCACATTCCTGAGGAAGGGCTTATGCCCAAAACGTCAATTTTCCTGCTCCTCAGATGCTGCCTGACCTGCTGTACTTTTCCAGCACCACACTTTTCAACAAATTTTAACATGGCCACTGCTGGTAAGTTGTAGCAGTTGCCACCTCTGTCAGTATGTGGTACTGGATAATGGTTATTTGAGTAGTTCACTGCCACAGATTCTCCTCTCTCTTTGCTTTGTCTTGGCACTATCCAGTGATTGGTGATGGAGGATATGCCATTGTAGAACATGTACAAATAGGTACTGTTCTTATTTAATAAGAAAGCATATTGCATAAATGCAATCAGTAAAACTGCATTTAGTCAGGCATAGCAGCTAGGATTTTAGGAGGCTAGCCCTGATATATTGGCTCCCTCTAAAAGCTGTCTCCCTGTCTCCACCTACAGACTGTGAGTGCCATCAGTAGAGTGGATTGAGTCAATGTGACATGAACATTAATCTCTTCAGAAACAGTGACTTATTCAAAATGATGATTCCAGCTGTCAAGCCAACTCATTCCAAATGGAAATAGTGGAATTCATTGAAATCGTGGAAACATCTGGCTGTGTTTTTTTAAAAGCTACACCAGATGTTCTGTCAATCAAAGCATTCCAGGAGCAAGAGTCTGTTTTTTCTTTCAAAGTAAAAGCTGTAGATATAGACTCAGAGAGTCATAGAGATGTATAGAACAGAAACAGACCCTTCGGCCCAACTTGTCCATGCGGACCAGATATCCCAACCCAATCTAGTCCCACCTACCAGCACCCAGCCCATATCCCTCCAAACCCTTCCTATTCATATACCCATCCAAATGCCTCTTAAATGTTGCAATTGTACCAGCCTCCACCTCTTCCTCTGGCAGCTCATTCATACATGTACCACCCTCTGCGTGAAAACGTTGCCCCTTAGGTATCTTTTATACCTTTCCCCTCTCACACTAAACCTATGCCCTCAGGTTCAGAACTCCCCCACCCCAGGGAAAAGACTTTGTCTATTTATCCTATTCATGCCCCTCATGATTTTATAAATCTCTGCAAGGTCACCTCTCAGCCTGTGACTCTCAAGGGAAAACAGCCCCAGCCTATTCAACCTCTCCCTAAAGCTTAAATCCTCCAACCCAGGAAACATCCTTGTGAATCTTTTCTGAACCCTTTCAAGTTTCGCAACATCCTTTCAATATGAAGGAGACCAAAACTACATGCAATATTCCAATGATTTTCTTTTCAAAATTAAAAAGCACATGGGCATTTATATCACTTCAGATCATATCAGTAGAGTTTCCAAGCAGTGCATTTTTTTTAGTTTTCAGTATATAATTGCATTTCTCCCAATGGGCTTGCCAAGCCTACACCATTTACCTGTCTTTGGAGGCCATCAATGTTGTTGTTTTTCTGGGTCCTCTTACAGTTCCCAGGTGGTGTTGCTGTGGGCTGAAATTTGGAGATGGACTCCTCACTTTCAAGGCAGGGGGACCCTGAAGAAAAGCAAAAGACTGCCTAATTGACAATTAATCTCTTTATAATTATAAAAATGGCCATGGCTGGTGTTCTACCAGGGCGAACATTAAATTCAGCCCATGTGCAAATTCATACAAATGCTTTTTTACAGACAAGCTCTATAGCTGATAAATCCCTTAATGGTACATTTTGAGAACTCTAACTTTTCTCACACTGTCAGATTAAACATAAATCTCTAAAACTTGACTGACTGTCAAGGATAACCTTAGCTGAATTATCTCAATTATTGGCCACAGAAGGAGATGGAAAGAAAGGAAGGGACTACAGGAACAGATTATAGTGAGCAACGTGTGGAAATGGACAGAAAATATAAATCTATTTGTCATTTTCCTTTGATGTTAATTTTATTTCAGTATTTTTCATATCATAATCTTTTTTTTTCTCCATCTCTCTAACTGGGGCAGAAAGAGTATCCACAACAAATAAATGCCTCTCTCAGTTTTCCTTGAGAAATATAGCACATATCACCGTTTGATTACTGTTTGAATCAATATACAATACTAATTTTGTAATTGACGTATCATAATACTTTCTTTCCTTTTGAAATAGTTCATCATGTTAGAAATTATTTTTTTTTGTCAGATGCTGACTGGACAGTGAGGTTGTGACATGTGCTTGGTTGGGTCCCTCAGTGACTGAAGGAAACTTGACTGTAAATACAATGAGCTTATCTGCTTGGTGAACATTTTTGTTAAATGTAAAGGTGAGCGATCTAATTTTGCTGCCTTTTGTGCCAAATACTCCCATTATCAGATCGAGCAGGACCTAATTATTTGTCTCAGTTACAATCTGCTGAAGGAAATTCATGCTTTGACTTTTTGTCAGTGGATAGTACAAAAGAGAGCCGGAGCCAGTTGCTCACCCAAGCCAACTTCGGGCTAATCTCAAAACTAATTTTATCCAATCTCACATACATTTTTTTTCTCTCAATATATCTTTTATCTTCTTCTATAGCTAATTACCTCACATGAATTTACCACTCATCACCATTTATTACAAAGCATTCCATATTCCATAGCTCTTTATGTGAAACATTTTCTTCCAGTCTTCATCTTAATGCATTCAGCACTTGAGATCAGGATCTTGTACCTTTGGTTTAAATCATGAAAATTATCAATCTAACCTTGCTTTGTCTGTTCCTTCTTTCATTTTGCACATTCACATTATATTACCCTCCCCCTCCCTCTCAATATATTCAGTTTGAGAGCATGCAGCCTTAGTTACTGCAGATTTTCCTTATAACAATGATCTCTCATCCCAATATCGTCTTGGTAAATCTAATTTGTATCCTCTTGATGCTTATTATTTTCCTCTGATAATGAGTAGCCCAAAATGGCACAGATGTGACCTAATTTTATTTTGCTACGCTTCATCATAACATCTTTCAATTTACTTCAGCCCCAAACCCAAAATTTAATTTGCCTTCTTTGTATTTTTTGTTGATTTATGCATCTGCCCAATTAAATCTCTTCACTGCTGCACTGCAGTGAGGTAGTTAATGTGCATGTTTTTTTTCCTTTTTGTTTTCAGAAGGTAGGATTTCATATATTTCTCCAGGAAACATATGTGCCAATTTCCCTAAGTTATTCATGTTCTTCATTCATACTGGCATTACACTGTCTATTCCAGTTTGTCAACATCACAAATGTTGACACACATTTCTTTATACCTAATTCCAAATCAGTTATACATTTGAAGGAAAGAAAAGTGCTCCAACATTTACCATCCGTAAACTACTGTCCATCTGTCTGAGAAGCAACTGTCCATGAATATGTTTTCTCATCTCACTTCCTGTTCATGCATCAATATAATCATTTTGCTTCAATATCTATTTACTTAGTTAAACTTATGGTCTCTGATAATATTTTTCATTTGATACAAATGTAAGTAATCATTGTGATTTCCTCTCCACCTTTTGTAAAAAGAAGAAATTTTGCTACATTCTAACCCTTTGGTACTGTTCCTCATTCTAAGTATCTGAGATCTAAGATCTGAGATCCAAGTAATTTACTTTATCACTTCTTTAATACTCTCCTGTATTTTAGGGTGCATGCCATCATTTTCCACAAGTGCAGGCATTTCTCCTCTATGAACAATAATGGGATTGAACTCGTTAGGTTGTGCTTTGAATGACTGTTACAATTCACTTGCATAGTCACAAACATCCAAGAACCAGCAAAAACACCCAATCGAACAATAATTACCAGTTTCTGTTTTTCATTTTCATTTAAAATGAAAATACATCCTTGATGTATTTAAGATTGGTAACCTGGTGTAATATAGTAAGTAAAGCAGAAAATTTATTCTTGTGTTGTCAAAGCTAATATTTCGAAACAAGATTCTTCAGCCTTCCATTTGTAAGTAATATAATTTAAAAGACCTGAAATTGCTTTAAAATCAGACTGAATTGTTTTATAGCTTTATTAGTGTACTATTTATGTACTAACTACTAGTCAGATTCTTTGTAAGTTAAATATTTTCATACGGAAGCTTTTGTAAAACATGCCGAAGAGTACCCATACATTGAAAGTAATATGGGCAATTTGAGGAGTCTCCCAAAAAATTGGAAGAATCTCACAATATGCAGATGTCTGAATTGCCAGTTTTAAAATCTGGTTTGGGTAACTTGAAGCTTGTAACCAACATAATGGATGATGGAAAATATGAATTTAGATAGTCTTGATACAGCTCACTTACATTTTAAATTATGCAATATTTTGCATAAATATTTGTTCTATGTTCCAGAGCAAATTCCAGTCCCTGGAATCTAGGAATAAAATGATTAAAAACATTCCTCATTAATCTTAGGATCCCAGATTGGCAATGTATGCATCCGGACAGAATGTCCCTACAGTGTGGAAGCAGGCTATTTGGCCCATCAAGTACACAGAGACCTTCCAAAGAATATCCCAACCAGAACTGCAGCGCACCCTACCCTATCCCCATAACCCTGCATTTGCCATGGCTAATCCACCCAGCCAGCACATCCCTGGACAGGACAGGCAATTTACAATGGTCAATCCATGTAACTTTGGACTGTGGAAGGAAACTGGAGCACCCGGAGGAAACCCATGCAGACACAGGGAGAATGTGCAAACTCCACACAGACAGTCTCCTGAGGCTAGAATCCAATCCAGGTCCCTAATGATGTAAGATAGCATTGCAACGTGATGATGCTACTCTGTTAACAAGGCTATTCTGTCCTTGTTTTTTCTCGAGAAGGGTAATAAAGGCAGATGTTCCGATATGTTTGGAAATACCAATTTTAAAAAAGCTTACAATTTTTTTTCAAAAACATTTGAACAATGAAAGGGTAGTGGTCAGTTCTCCCATTCAGGGTTCTTTCTGTTTGGTTTTAGCAAGCAATCTGTTTTAAGCTGCTGGCAAATTTTAGTTGATGGGGAAGGTTCCCTGATTCAACAGAGGTTTTCTGGCTGATTGTCTGGCTCTGCAATCTCTCTCATGTAAAACCTGTGTTGAATTTACTTTTTTGCCAAGGGGGTACTGTGAGATGTTGCAGGAAATCAGAACAGCTCTTTGTTAGGATGCATTTTCATGTCAGTTGGGTATCCAAATAGTTATGTGATTCTAACTTTGGTTTTCTTTTGTTTGTGTGTAAATAAATTCTGTTTTGGTTTGACCAGCTGCGTTACTCCTGGAATATTCTCCTTACATCTGCTTAAAACAACTAGAAAAATTAGGCTGTGGTCTACCTTCTTAAAATGTTTTGAGGGGGTTTGGCCTGGTCCATAACACTAACCATTGAACTACTGTGAGATTCTTCCAGTTGTGTTGGTTCTGTAAGGCTCCTCAGATTGCACATATTACATTCAGTGGATTGGATTTTCTTACGCATGTATGAATAATATTTAATTTATAAAGAATCTGACTATTAGTTAGTACATAAATAGTACTCTAACACATCTTAGGACCCCAAAGTATCATTTCTGCTACAATACACTATTTTAACAAATGACAGTATAGTTTTTAAAACACAAGTTTGATCCAATAGAACATAGAACAATACAGCACAGAACAGGCCCTTCGGCCCACGATGTTGTGCTGAACATTTGTCCTAGCTTAAGCACTCATCCATGTACCTATCCAATTGCCACTTACAGGTCGCCAATGATTCTGACTCTGCCACTCCCGCAGGCAGCGCATTCCATGCCCCCACCACTCTCTGGGTAAAGAACCGATCCCTGACATCTCCCCTATACCTTCCACCCTTCACCGTAAATTTATGTCCCCTTGTAACACTCGGTTGTGCCCGGGGAAAAAGTTTCTGACTGTCTACTCTACCTATTCCTCTGATCATCTTATAAACCTCTATCAAGTCACCCCTCATCCTTCGCCGTTCCAACGAGGTCCTGTAGAGTTGCAACATCACTTCACGACTCTTGATTTCAATCCCTCTGCTAATGAACGCTAATATACCATAGGCCTTCTTACAAGCTCTATCCACCTGAGTGGCAACTTTCAAAGACCTATGAACATAGACCCCAAGATGCCTCTGCTCCTCCACCTTACTAAGAACCCTACCGTTAACCCTGTATTCCGCATTCTTATTTGTCCTTCCAAAGTGGACAACCTCACACTTGACAGGGTTGAACTCCATCTGCCACTCCTCAGCCCAGCTCTGCATCATATCTAAGTCTCTTTGCAGCCGACAACAGCCCTCCTCACTATCCACAACTCCACCAATCTTCGTATCATCTGTAAATTTACTGACCCCACCTTTCGACTCCCTTTTCCAACTCATTAATAAACATTACAAACAGCAGAGGACCCAGAACTGATCCCTGCAGAACTCCACTTGTAACTGGGTTCCAGGCTGAATATTTACCATCTACCACCACTCTCTGACTTCGACCGGTTAGCCAGTTTTCTATCCAACTGACCAAATTTCCCTCTATCCCATGCCTCCTGACTTTCCGCATAAGTCTACCATGGGGAACCTTAGCAAATGCCTTACTAAAATCCATGTACACTACATCCACTGCTCTACCCTCATCCACATGCTTGGTCACCTCCTCAAATAATTCAATAAGACTTGTAAGGCAAAACCTACCCCTCACAAATCCGTGCTGGCTGTCCCTAATCAATCAGTGTCTTTCCAGATACTCATAAATCCTATCCCTCAGTACCCTTTCCATTACTTTGCCTACCACCGAAGTAAGTCTAACTGGCTTGTAATTCCTGGGGTTATCCCTATTCCCCTTTTTGAACAGGGGCACAACATTCGCCACTCTCCAGTCCCCTGGTACCACCCCCGTTGACAGTGAAGACGAAAAGATCATTGCCAACGGCTCTGCAATTTGCTCTCTTGCTTCCCACATAATCCTAGGACATATCCCGTCAGGCCCGGGGGACTTGTCTATCCTCAAGTTGTTCAAATTGCCCAGCATATCTTCCTTCCTAACAAGTATCTCTTCTAGCTTACCAGTCCGTTTCAACAATACGGTCCCCCTCGTTTGTAAATACTTTATTATTCCCTGTAAGTACTTGTGCAATTGCCTTTTATTGGATAATAACCTCACTGTGCTCATTTTGAGCAAACCCATCCTACTTTTACAATTTCTTTTAGTTTCTAAATCTTCCATTACTACTGAATTATGTGCATTTTTGTGCTGCTGTTTCAAGTCCATTATGATATGGATTGAACCGTTGAGCTTAACCCAGATTGGTGAGTTCCAGTGATCACAGCCTTACCATTGTGATACTGGGTGCTCATAGAACCACTGAGTATTCTGTGAGGAAGAGATTCCCCCTGAGACCACAGACAGGCTGTAATGATTTATATCTACTATTGGTAAAATAGTGGCAGAGGTCGTGAAGTGGCCATTAATTGTCCATTCAAAGGCTGTAATTATTCTAAATGTGGGTGAGTCACTTACTACAGGTAGAATACCAGATTAGATATGAAGAGGATAGGCACAGCACATCTGACATCTTACTAAACTTTATGCCCAGTATCTCCATCTCCTACCTTATTCCCAGGGAGGCCTGTAAAATTCCAGATATAGGTGCCTTTCATCTTGAATTTGCAGTTTCCATTTTGAAATCCAGTTGAAATTTAGACAAAATACTCGGAATCTGTGCTGAAAGCAGTATGCTATGATATGTGGAACACAAACAACACTACAATCCTTTGGAGAGCCTTTGTTCTATGTAATGAGGTTGATTAAGAATTGTAAAGCTTACATTGGCAAGCCAATAGCGGAACCATTAAACAAGACCATACACTGTCATCACATGAGTTGCATCGGTGAATCATAAAAAGATATCAAGTCACTAATTGTAAATTAACCTGGAGATAATTTCGAAGTCACCCACTTTTCTAAAGTATTTGAGACTTACATAATATATTTACAACAGTGGGAAGCTGAGAGGACATTTCAACATTGGTTGTATCTATGAGAACATGCTCTTTCTATAAGTTGGCTCCAAGTTAATGGGATGTACACTTCATTACACTTTGAAAACATGTTTTATTTCTCAAAAGTATGTTGATTCTTTCAGGCTCCATGGATAAAATTATTATAGAAAATAAACAACTGATGGGTGTTGCACAAGGCTGTTATTTCATTATGATTGATGATACATTTTAAGAGAGTTTAACCCCTTGGACTGATAATTGATATTCCTTGATTACCACTGAGTCAAAATCCTGGAATTCCCTTCCTAACAGCACGATGTATGCCCCTACACCTCAATGTCAACAAAGGTTTAAGAAGGCAGCTCACTATCAACTTCTGCAAAACATTCAGGGATGGGCATTAACTGTTGGGCCTCACCAGGTGCACTCACAACCTAAAAATGAATAAAAAGTACAAAATGTGTTCTATGCCAATATGTACTACGCAAATCATTTGTCAATATTTAGAAAACTATGAACAAATTGAGGAGTAGTCTAGTTTCTGGCAGCAATGTTCTGATTTGTGATGGCTATGTGAAATGTTCTGAGAGAAAATTTAAGTGTATTTATCGTTCTCATGTATTCCTGCTGTCAGTTACTGGCCCTGCCACATCGAGGTCAGGCAGTTTTTTTCAATGGAATGATGAGGAAATAACTACATAGAGTTTCGACAAAGGACTATCTGTGTGCACCTTCTGGTGACTCGTTTTTTAGTGCCACTGGGAAAGGTCTCTCCCCAGGCCACCTGATCATAACTTATAAATTTGATATCAATGCTTAAAAACCAGAGAGATGTCAATTGATATCAGGAACCAAAATCCAACAGCGATGTCTGCTATATCCAAAGAAATACACAAGACTCCAGCAGTGAGCTATGATTTTTTTTTGTGTTCTTCACAGCAGTATTCACCAATAGTCCCAGCACATCAAAACTGGCTTTCATTCAGGTTTGATAAATATCGCACTGATCTGTCAGGTTACGTTGTACCAAGGTTAGGATTTCCATCAACTGCAAAAGCAGTCACTTTTCAAGATTAACATTTTTTTCTATTATTCATTCTTAAGATCAGAAATATAATACAACCACTTAATTTACAAAAATGTAATTCAAATTCTAGTTTGGAGTACTGAGCGTTAGGTATTTGTTAACATATTGCAACTGAATCCAAAAATTCATAAAACACAACTGCAATCAGAGGGATTGGCACCCCTGGGATTCTTTCCAATGAACAAGAATGTGACCCGCTGTGAATCTAGAAGATGGGTGTGAATGAAAAGGGTTTGAGCATTAGAATTTGATGCAGGGGGAAATACAATAAACTGTCTGTATGATAGTCTTGATATTGGTTCTGCATTTATGAAATTTTGTATTGAACATGGAATGTATGAGGAAAGTAAAACAGAAAATTATAGACCACACCTCCTTCATACAGAAAAGGAAAATGAGAAGGGGCATCCTGTTTGCTGTGTTTAATATAAAATGCCATTTAGAGAGGACTGGCAATAAATTATATGCCTGTCATTCCAATTGTGGACAGAGGAGACAAGAAAAAAAAGCAATGTTTCAGGGTTACTATTACTTATTATTGTTTTTATTTATTTTCTACAGGCAGGATTTGGGAGAATTATTTTGTTTTAACTTTGCATTTCAAAACTGGCTTTAAAGATGGGTTTTAAGAAGGAATAAAAGTCATAAGGTTATTTACAAAACATTGATAATTTTACTCAAAAATTGCAAATAGTGGGTGAGTCATTATTGTTCATATATATAATGTGTTGAACATTGAAAAACATTCAAATTAGAATTGAACAGCCTACTGAGAGGCTCGACACTTTCCTTTGTTCTAGTCCATTTGGGCAAAAAAGAAAATTAACTGTTTCAAATATTTAAAATTAAAATACAGTATTCCCTTTCATATCATTTTAGTTAAGATGATGTTTATTTGAAATATGTTTAATCTACTCAAAGGAAACAGGCAATTAAACAAACCATCAATATCATCATCTTCAAGAGCATATATATGACCATCTTCACTCTTCAAACAGAATTTTTTTATCAAACAACAAAGAAACCTTTTAAGATATTCAGTGCATTTCTTTTTGAAAGGCATATATGTCTTTGGATTTTTGATTTGAATCCTAAGCAGATCAACAAAAAAAGAATTATTTAAATATTGCTCTCAGACCAAGGACATTTCACAATTTTAATACAAAATCAGTCTTTTTAAAAAAATCTTTTAGTCTCACTCCACTGCATTTTCTCAAATATAATGCTCAAAAGAAATCTTAGGCGAAACAAATACTTGGAACTGTCATGAACTGTTTTTCTGAGCTTTGGATATTTTATTTGAAGATTAAGTAGTTGTTTTCATCTATTATTTAGTTGGACATTCCTGTGAACTTTGGGGTTTATTGGAAATAATGACTCCAGCAAAAGGATTTTGATGCACATTCAATTAAAATTGGAGCACAACCAAATAATCCACCTGTGATAGCATCTTATCTAACACAATGCACAATGTAATCATACATTAAACAGAGCAATACATGATCAGAATTTTCAGGTGATGCAAACTATTTATCCAAATTGATGCATTGGAATTCAAAGGTCGACTGTCAGTAAGTACCAGCTGAGACTGTGGAGGTCATTTAGTTTTTGAAGGAGGTGGCATATCACAAAATCATAACAGTATTGCGGCTCAGATGGAGGCCATTCAGTCCATCATATCTGCAGGCACTTTCCAAATAAGCATTGTGACTTAGAGCCATTCTCCTGCCCTTTTCCATACCCTTGCACATTGTTCCAAAATAAATAATCATCAAATATCCCCTTGAATACTTCTGTTACAGCATGTACTGTACCTTTAAGAAGGAGTGAATACAGGCACCTATCTTGTGATTGACAGCAGTCACAGAGTGTACTGGGAAATTGAAAAACACAACATATTGTGGTAATCTGGACGCTTTGTTGTTTTTATAGCAGTTTGAATTTAATCAATCAGTTTAGAATATGCCCCAAGATACTAAAACCCAACAAAATTTGAATTTTACTGTTTTGACAACATCAAACCAGTGAGATAATCTGATATTTTGGGGTATAAAAAACAGGCATTTTGGACAGTTAGGCAGAGAAAGAGCACCTTCTGTCATTGACAGACTGTTATTCAAACTCTCTCTAAAAGGTACCTTTCTCACATGCAAAATCTGTTTAGCAGAGGAATGAAGATGACCCAGCGAGATCAACAATCAGAGGAGGATGACAGCTACTGTGTGGGTTTGAAAATTGATTTGCTGTAAACTTAATAAGGCCTTTATTGGATCAGTATATTGTTACAGAGAGGGAGGTAGATAACAAATCTTTTAGACAAAGGATGCTTAGAGTTGCACATAGTTGTTGCTTAATGTTCACTTTGGGAGTTAAAGAATAACATTGCTATTTTTTCTTTAAATAGTGGAATTTGGGGTAATTCTCTGTCACTCAAACTTTGACAGATTATGAGGCGAGGTGAGCTTTTTCTTTGTGTTTGGTTTAATGAGCAGAAGGGTTCACTGCCGTGTTTTAACACTTCATCACACTTTCAGGCAGTGCATTCCAGAGCTTGTCTGAAAAGTATTTTCTCATGTCACACTTGCTTTTTTGCAATTCATTTGGAATCTGTGTTCCTCTCATTCTTGATTCTTTTCAAGTGGGAACAGTTTCACTATATTTATTCTATATAGCCCTCTGATATTTTGAAAACATTTACTAGTTACTCTTTTTGCCTTCTTCTCTGCAGTCCCAAGTTCTCCAATCGATCAATTAAAAATTTGTCATCTCTCGAAATATTCTTGTAAATCTCTTCTGCACTCACTCCAATGCATTCATGTCCTTCCAATAGTTTGGCACCTAAACTGTACACAGTACTCCATCAGGGGTCTAACAATTATCTTATGAAAGTTCAACATCATCTGCTTGCTGTTGTACTGGATGCACCAATTGTTAAGCAGAAGACACTGTCTCCTTTATTACTTGCTCTCTCTATTTGTCTTACCATTTTCAATGAACTGTGCACTTTTACTCTCAGGTGCCTCTGCTCTTACAAGCCCTTTAGAATTGTATCCATCATTGTGTATTGCCTGTCCATGTTCTTCCTGTCAAAGTGTAACACTTTCCATTTCTCTGCATTGAATTTCATCTGCCATTTATCCACTCGCTCTGCCAACTTGGGTGTGTCCTTTTGATTTTCTACACTGCTCTGTTTATATTTTACAATGCTTCCATGTTTTGTATTGTGCACTGATTAGGTTAAAAATCACACAACACCAGGTTATAGTCCAACAGGTTTATTTGAAAGTACAAGCTTTCAGAACTCTGTTCCTTTGTCAGGAAATTGTTCCCTGCACTCCAAGATCCAAATAATTTTAATATCAGAAAAAGCAATAGTGCAAATAGTGACCCCTGCAGAACTCCACCGTAAACCTTCCTCCAATTTGAAAAATATCCATTGACCATTACTCTCTATTTCCTATCACACAGAGAATGCAATTTGCATCCACATATCTATTGTTCCTTTTATTCCATGAGACATACATTGTCTCATCAACCTCTTGTGTGGTACTGTACTCAATGCCTTCTGAAGGTCTATGCACATGCCATTACCATTATTACCCTCATCCACCAATTTTTGACCTTTTCAAAAAATTCCAGCAAGTTAGTTAAAGTTGATTTCCCCTTTAGAAATCCATACTGGTTCTCGAATAATTGTTTCTAGGACTTTCTCCACCATTGATGATAAATTGAATGCTCTGCATTTGCTGGACTCAAATTCCTTACAACTTTTTTTTGTACAGTGGCATTAAATTTGTAAATGCCCAGTCTTCTGACACTTTTCCTGAGTCCAGATTATGGCTCCTGCTCCTTTAATTTTTTACTTCCTTCAATTCTGGACATGGTGTTTTGTCAACTTTATGTACCAAGAGTCTATGTTGATGAATCTGCTTTCTGGTCCCTGGGAGAAAGTGAGGACTGCAGATGCTGGATAGCAGAGTTGAAGAGTGTGGTGCTGGAAAAGCACAGCCAGTCAGGCACCATCAGGATTAAGGGCTTATGCCCGAAACGTCGACTCTCCTGCTCTTTGGATGCTGCCTGATCGGCTGTGCTTTTCAATCACCACATTCTTCGCCTCTGGACCCTGGCCCCACTTCTCATTTTACTATTCCTTCAATATTTTACTGTCTATAAAATAAATTGGGATTCCTTTTATGTTGCCTACCAATCTTTTATTTTAATTCTACTTTGCTTCTCTTGTATGCTCATTTACTGCCTTCCTGAACATTTTTATCCTCTTAACTCTCAATTCTATTTTCTACCTGACTTATTTTCTACCTACTTGTCATAAGCACACTTTTGGCTCTCCACCAACTGAATTTTCTTACTCTAGTCTGACCATGGCAATTCTCCACCATTATCCTAAACCATATGATAGAATGGTCACCTCAACAATCCCCACTGACACTTGTTTCACCTAATTTCCAAGAAACAAGCCCAATAGTTCATCCATCCTTGTTGAACTGGGATATACAGCTTCAGGTTATTCTTCTATAATGCTCTTGTGCAACTCCACATTATAGAGAAATCACACTTTAGTAACAGTGCTTAAAATGTTGGCGACATAATTACAGCCAATACACATTTTAAAAATTCATGCTTTAGAAACAGTGTCCCCAATTTGTCATTTGCGTTAATGAAATGCATGCTACAGCAGACCAACCTCCACAAGAAACTCTCCTGAACATAATATACGAGCACTTGCCCCTTGCTGCCCCTTACACTACAAGTATCTCAATCTATATTTGGGTATTTAAAGTTCTCCATGATAACTACTCTATAGCATTGTCATTCCTTTGTAATTGCCGTGCAGAATTGTTTGGCTACAACCTCCCTATTAGTTGGTGGTCTATGTACTACACTGAGCAATGTCCTTTTTTGTTCCTTAGCTGTCGGCAAGTTGATCTTGTCCTTGGACCATCTGAGATGAAGGTTTACCAGACTGATTTATAGGATGACATATGAAGAGAGACTGGACCGGTTAAGAGCATATGCATTATAGTTTCAAAGAATGAGGAGAATCTCATGGAAACCTGTAAATGCCTAACAGGACTGGATAGGGTAAATACAGAATTGATGATGCTGATGATCAAGGCATTCAGAACCAAGAATCACTGTCTAAGGATGCAGGGTGGCCGTTTCAGATTGAGAAGAAGAGGAATTTCTTCGTCCAGAGAGTGGTGAGCCTGTAGTATTTTCTGCCAGAGATAGAGGTTGAGACCAAAACATTGAATGTGTTCAAGAAGGAGTTAGGTATGGTTTTTAGGGCTAAAGTGTTCAAAGGATATGGAGAGAAAACTGGAACGGGGTACTGAGTTGGATAATCAACTATGATCATATTAAATGGCAGAACAAGCTGAAAGGACTGAATGGACTACTTCTATATTCTCCAGCACTGCTCCTCTTTTTCTTCTAATTCTGTACTTCCTGAACACCTTGTAGCAGGAATTCTTAATACAATCTTAACTTCTTTGAGTCAGTTCTTTGGTATTTTGCATAGCAGTCTGTGCCTGGAACTCCTCAATTTAATTTACTATACTCAATGCATTCACATACATGCACAGTAACCGTGATTTAAACTTCATTATTTTTGACCTTACACATAACTTACTGATTAATTTGTTCCTCTCTGTGCTGGTGCTATTTGTCTGACCAAGCACACTAGCATTCTTCTTGAATATTCTCACGTCGTTCCAACAATGCAGGCAAATTACTTAAATCCCTTCCAACAGCTTTAGCAAAGCACCCTACAAGGAATTCAATCTTAATTCTACATGAGCCATTTTCACCAGAGCCAGTCCCAGTGCCCAAGGAAACGAAAGATCTCCTTCGTGCACCATCTTTCCAGCCATGCATTTATCTGCTTTAACCTTTTAGTTTTGTATTCACTGGCAAGTGGCACTGAGAATAGTCCAGAGATCACAACATTTGAGATCCTACCTGCCAAATTTCTGCTGAGCTCCCTAAATTCTGATTGCAGGATTACAGCCCTCTTCCTAATGAAGAAGTTATTGGTACCAATGTGGAAATTGATTCTGACTGTTCATTTTCGCTCAGAAGAATGTCTTGTAGCTATTCCAGGTATCCTTAACTCTGGTGTCAGGTGAGTAATATATTATCTTGGAGTTAGGTCTATGGCTATAGAAATGCCTGTCTGCTCCTTTAACAAATTAATACCCTATCATAATTGCTCTTCCTTTCTCCCTCTCCTCCTTACAGCCAAGCCTATCATGGTGCCATCAATTGGCTCTGACTGCACTTCCTTTTGGAACCAATTTCCTCATCAGCTTCCAGAACAGAAAACTGAATTATGAGCAGGGCTCCGTGGAACTCCTCTGATCGCTGCCTATTTCTATTGGACTTCCTGGTAGTGACTCATTCCCTTTCTGCCTCCAGACCCTTAAGTTTCAGGGTGACCGCCTTTCCAAATGAGGGTCCAATGAAGCACCACAGTGACTCCAGCCGCTATTGGAGCTCCAAGACTCAGAACTTAGCCTTCTGTAACTTTCTGGTCATTTCAGACATAGGTAGGATCCATGACTGAACTGTGCTGCTTAACTTTGTTCTGCTTTGGATTATTCAGATTACTTTATATTTATTAACCCTGACTTTCCCACATTCCTCGTGCTTCTCATTTAAGTCCAAGTACAGTTACTTCTTTAAACATTATGTGCTTTTCAAATTTACAGAAACTTAAACACAGTCCAAGATAGCTGTTTCTTCGCAACTAGTGTACTTACTGAGAAAGAGTGGAGCTAAACACAAACACCTCCTCTCCATCGTCAACAAGGTCCTCATTCAGTACACATACCTTTATGCAGCAAACCTCTTTAAAGCACCCCTTTCTACTGCTGCACTAAATTCCTACCTTGAATAAATTCCCAGATATCCTCACTTGGACTCTATCTTACTCTTTCATACTGACTGTGCATCCTTACCGTATACAACAAAGTGGTTAAGGAACCAAGGATGGCAACCTGATCAATGAGACTGATTCAGAAACATTAATTTAGATGCGAATATAAATTTAAAAATAAACAAAAGAAAACAAGAAGTGTGTTTCCAATGCAGGTAACCATTCACTGAAAACCATCCAGATGTACAAAGTTTATTAATGTTAGTTCCTGAAGACAGTTTCAGGTATGCTCAGTGATGTCACAACTGGCAATATTCACACAGGTATGTCTCTTGCGACTGCACTGGGACGGGACATCTGTGTGCTTGACATCATTGGTGTTCACCTAGAGCTGGATACACTATGCGTAGGAATTCAATAGTGTTGCCCACTGCACCCTTAGCTACATTAGTGTTCTACTCCTCAATCCTGCCACTGCCTTGCTTAGTGCTGTATTTATCATTCTGGTTACCGCTCAGTTCACTCCATATTATTAGTCATGGAGGATTATCACTACTTTACTAAGTGGGACAGTGATTGAATTTTTTTTCCCTTTCTCACAGGATTTTGAATCTTCCTGACAATACCACATTGTAAGATGTACTTACTAAACAATCAGAAGAAACTCAATTTGTCATAGTTTTGGTTGTCAGTTCCTGAAACAAGCAGCTTTGCTAAAAGTAATGTCACAAGCATTGTGAATGTACAGGCAGTATGGAGGCAGCTGCAGTGGCAGCAAAAACAGAGCCAAAAATGTCTTTACAAAACAGAAGTTGTTTCAATAATGTGTGTGGTACTGCTTTTCTTACCCATTCCTGGTTTCTCTGTGAACTGTGGTTCAACTTTAGTAGCGTAACATGGGTGATAACAGACAGTTAAGAGAATTAAAGGTGAGGAGATTTGTATAAAAGGAAGCCAATATTATCCTTTTCATACAATTGTCTAGAGGTAAAATTCAACTGCACAATATGACAGTCACATTTCAGCTAAGCCTGATAATTATGGCAAACACCCTTTTCCAACTAGGTATGGGTTTAAAGGAAGCAATTTTAAACATGACAATTTTTCAAGATGCCAGCTTGCTAACTAACACAGTGGGATTTGAACTCACTATCATTAGGTTGCTACTTCATTCCTATAACTACTTGACCATAACATTCCAGGGCCTATTTCCTTCTCCAACATAAACTCACTGAGAGCACCTGCAAGTTTGTGTGAAATTCTATGAATATTTCATTGATCCTGAATCCAACTGAAGCACACACAACCACTAGTCCCACAACTTATTATTGATTTAATGGTGTCCTCAAAACCAAAACAAAACCTCACCACCAGTGCAACCAAATGACACAGGTTTATGAAACCTATGACATTCGCAGTAGAATGCTGTCACCAATCTTATTTTCCATATCGTGTCTAAAGGTCTGGTCAGTTAATATTGAGGAGGGATAAACTATTAGTGAGTCTCAACAAGAAGAGGTATTTGTCTTAACACCAATATATGATTTATTGTATTACAGCAATAAGTACAAATCATACAATTAGACAGAGTTGTTAAGACCATGAAGAACCACAAATGACAAGTCTGACCACATTGGGATTTAGAACTGGACTCCACTATACTTCACACAGGAATGTATAATATCATCACTTCAGGTGACAACGAACATTGTCTCCAACAACCTCCCTTTCAGAACTTTTATTCATTCAACACTAAAAGATAAATGGCCAATAAAACAGTAGATCATTCTAAAAGCTTATGAAGCAGCCACCTTTTAGCACTATATTAGAAGTCTGAGGGCAATGGTGGAAATTAAAGGGTACTTCAGTGCAGATTCAGGTGAATTCCCAAGACATAGTAAAATGAATACATTGCATCCATGTTAATTCCAGCAGACTACATTCAATTAATATTAAATCAAAACAAGTGTACATATAACTCCGGAAAGACAAAAGAGTTTCAACACAGATTAGGCTATTGATCCTGACAAAATTTGTACAAGTGGAGTCGCAGGTAAGTAGGACAGTGAAGAAGTCATTTGTCATGCTTGCCTTTATTGGTCAATGCATTGAATATAGGAGTTGGGAGATCAGGTTGTGGTTGTACAGGACATTGGTTAGGCCAGTATTGGAATACTGCATGCAAGTCTGGTCTCCCGGCTATAGGAAGGATGTTGTGAAACTTAAAAGGGTTCAGAAAAGGTTTACAACAATTTTGCCAGAGTTGGAGGGTTTGAGCTATAGGGAGAAGCTGAATGGACTGGGTCTATTTTCCCAGAGTGTTGGAGACTGAGGGGTGACCTTATAGAGGTCTACAAAAACATGAGGGACATGGATAGGGTGAATACACTAGGTCTTTTCCCAGAGGTAGGGGAGTCAAAAATTAGACAGCATAAGTTTAGGGTGAAAGGGAAAGATTTAAAAGGGACCAGAGGGGCATATTTTCATGCAGAGGTGTGTGTGTAGAATGAACTGCCAGAGGAAGTGGTGGAGGCTGGTACAACTACAACATTTAACAGATACCTGGATGGGTATGTGAATAGGAATGGTTTAGAGGGATGTACATCAAATGCTGGCAAATGGGACTAGATTTATTTGGGATATCTCGTCAATGGGGATGAGTTGGACCATAGGGTCTGTTTCCATGCTATATATCTCCATGACTCTAAAGTTCTTCAAGAAAATGTGAACAAAGGTAAATGAGACCTTTGAATACAGATTTACCTGTTGATTCGAGTTAAGGATGGCCCTTGAGAGCTGTAATGAGATTCACATTGTGCTAATGCTAAAACAGAGCAACAAACCAGTACAAGGAATTTATACATTCATGATTAAGCTTTATTTCAGTCAAAGCAAGTTGCTTTTTATGATCATCAATCAGAATAAAGGTTATTAGAGGTTCCAAGCATAGCTCTTGGAAAGATAATTCCTCTTTAACACCAATAGAACTTTATGCTTGAAGACATGAATTTTGCTTTAGCTTTTAGTGGGGTTATTCTAAGCCATTGATTAAACAATTGCCTTGTAGTCACAATAAACTATCCTGTATCACCCATTTGCATGCACACGTCATTCTACAGTTTAAATTATTGGGCATATTATACATATATTTTAATGTATCTTTTCACATGAGTCATTGTTTGTTCAAATGAACATTTTACTGACTTGGAGCTACATTTTGGCAAAACACCAGTGGTCGAATTTCATTGTCCATCCCAGTATTGCAGAAATTCCATTTAGTCCAAAACGGAAAATGACCACAATAGAAAATGGTCAGAACCTTGCTTCACCCCACAGATGTAATTGGAAAATATATATCCTCTCTCACGCTCTCACAGATATAATTTAGATTTCAAATTGCTTTTTCAAACTGCTCCACTTGTGACAGTCTCAAACAGATGCACAATTAAACTGGTCCACAAATCATTCAAGAGAATACAGCTGAGTGCAATACACTCCCATTTTAATGTATTTCAAATTCATGACCTGCGACTTCAAGCATTTTCTCCAGATATTTGACACCAGTAGTTTGATTTCAGTTGCAGCTATATTAAGGCGATTGCTGAAGCAAGAGTATGGTTATAAAACTGCTAGAAGTCAGTGAGTTTGAGTGGTTATTTTTCATCTGTTAACCAACCCAATTCAAAAGCTGTATAGCAATGGTATCCCTCTGTCGACATCCCCATTCAATTATTTTGAATGGTGAGAAAATCTTGCACTTATTCATAAATATAGACTAAGCTGTCAGGAAAAATAATTAATTTCCCCATGAGTACTTTCTTACTGGTCTTAATTACTACTAAACAACCTCTTTGGCACTGAACAGTAACTTATACAAGTGCAGAATCCCATTCCTTTGGATTTTAATTGGTGCCGGGGAGATTTAAAGGAATATTTTCTAACTTTTTATTTATGTCTATTTTAAACTTCTTTTTTCTTAATCCAGTCTTATTTTCTCTCTTCCTTTCTCAACTTCTGATATGGCCAGTGTATTCAATATTTTAATGGACACATCTTGGTTCAGTCTCCTTCTGTCTACTGCTAATTCATCAAAAGATTAAGGAGCTAACCAATTGCTTACCATCCTTATCTCTGTCCTAAAACATTGACAAAAGGCATTGTGTTCATTGAATATTTGGCTAATAATGCAAAAAGGCATGGAAAGTTTTTCATACAATCATAGAATCCCAATAGTGTGGAAGCACGTCTGTCAGCCCATCGAGTCCACACTGAGCCTCTGGGAGCATCCCACCCAAACCAACACCCCTACCCTGTCCCTGTAACATTGTAGCATTTGCCACAGTTAATCCACCGAGCCTACACATTCTGGGACACTATGGGCAATTTAGCATGGCCAATCCACCTAACCTACACATCTCTGGACACTATGGGTAATATAGCATAGCTAATCCACCTTAATCTGCACATCTTTGAACAAGTGCATGTGTGAGCCTTACGGAGACAGCAGGTTATTGAAGTTTATGTGAAAAACCAACAAATTCTTGTTTTCTCACCAAAATTCTATCCATATGAATATTTCAAGCAGTCACAGAATAAAGATCACAGATTGAAAGAAATATATGTTATATTGGTTGCCCTCTGTAACTCATTGACTGTTGCCTGAACTGCGACCAATTCATTTAAAGATTGATTGTATTAAATTGTTTGATCTGCATGATTTAATACTGCACTCCATATTTCATTCATGCAATAATCTTTTAATGGAGCTCTGAATTCAAAACCTTTGCTTGCATGACAACAATGGTTGTTAATCAAAAATAATCCATTGGTTGTAAACAAGTTTGAAGTACACTATAATGCTATATAAACGTAACCACTTTCTCCTTCATTCTGTCGAAATAAACATCTTGTCCTGGAGTTTCTTCGTTTACATTTTTTGTTCAGTACAATTCCCTGATTAGGTATAACCAGCACAAGAATCTCTAGATCTTTTAAGTGCAAATTACGCTCAGTTATTTTTATGACTGTTGCATGAAAACAGGCCCTGCCCAGTAAACTGACCACATCCCCAAGGTGACTTAATAACAGGAGCTTTCAATAACTGCACTAATGTGCAGGCCTTCGATGAGGCTCCAATATTAAATTGAATATTTGGCATGGACACAACTAGGTACATTTTGAAGAATCTTTTGAAGATGCACTGAGGGACTATTGACTGTTTAACAATCTAACTAGGAAGTAGTGGTGTAGATTTTTCAACTTGGGTTATCAATCACTTGAACATCGATTGGTCATGAGATGGGGACTGGCACTGTGGTGTAAAGGGCCGAACTTTCTGAGAAGTGACAATCACACATCAATTGCCACTGCACTTCTTTTGAAAGCAACAGAAGAGCTCCACATTTCTGACAGGAGATTCAGATCGGAGACCCTTCATGAACGCAGAGCTATACTTCCATTCTGACAGGTCACTTGTAGACCATGACAGTCAGGAAAGGTAAACTGTGCCTCCTCTTTCACAGCAGTCAGTTGCCAGAGTATCAATTTAAATATTCTGCATCATACTGAGTCATTTTCACAGCTCCTGTGAAAGGTAAAGTACGTAAGATAAGTGTGAAATTAGGCTGCCAGGTGGGTAGGGTGCCAGATAAGCAAGGTACATGATGGGTATGGTGCCAGGGTGTATGATGGCAATAGGGTCAGGTGAATGATGGAGGGTTTAGGGCAGGTTGAGATGGACTTATCGGGTCCTTTGGGGCTGGAAAGATGATGTCGGGGTCTGGGGGTCAAATGGCATGTCTGGGAGTAGGGGCACTGGATGGTGTCAATTTTGGCAGCACGGTGGGGATGTGGGGTCCAGAGGGAGAGAGCTTTGTCAGGTGAGGGGCTGGGGGAAAGTGGGCACTGTACAGGGTCTGAGGTAGGTATATTTGAGGTATGCGTTGTAAGTTATGGTCAACTGAATATTTACGCAGGAGATGGACTGGCGTTTTAATAGTCAAACTTTTCATACTTTTTTTTAAATGCAGCAAAATCCTCCGAATTCTCCAATTTAAATGGATACATTCAGAAAGCTCCAGGCATTGGGAAATTGCTCCATGGGAATCTTTGATTTCTCAGGCGATTCCTTCGGTGTCTGTTATCTCAGGAACTCCACAGAGTCACGATGCACCACCCTCATCTATGTTTCAGAAATGATTATCAAATCCTCCAAAAATCTGGGCAAGAAAGCTTATTTTCTTTGTGGCAAGTCCATTTTCAGGAGCGTTAATCAAATTTTACCAAGTTGACACAAACCTATGCGGAAGAATATTTAAATGCATTTTTAAAAATAAAGTTATGATTTACAATGCTGCCCAATTATGTTAGGTAATGACTGATATTGCCTTAATTTAAAAAGTCAGCCTTTACCCAGGAAAGTAACACTTTTCAAAATTGTCACAAGTTTTGATGCAATTGGTGCTGGAATTGCTCATCGTGTTCAGATCATTCAATGCCTTATTGAATATATTATAAGCAATTAAATTTCCTCAGTTAGTCCTCCATACATTAAATATTACAAGTTATTCAGTAATCACTTTTCCAACAAAATAGTGACAGTTGACTCAATTGAACCTGATATTCTGAACCGTGGCTTAAGGACAATCCTAAAACATGTTAGCACAATCTGGAAATATCATATACAAGCCAGCATCAGCAGCAAATTAATGGAGTGCATTCACCGTCATCATCATTGGTGGTCCCTCGCAGACGAGGATGACTCTCTTCTACTCTCAGAGTGAGATCACACTTGGCTATACAGACCCATGCAACTTCTGCAGGTCCTGTCACACTTGGGACAGTAGGTGGTTGTGGGAAGAGGGTAGGTGGGGTATTGGCGTGGCAGCACACTCCTTACATTGTTTTTACCTGGCTTCTGCTTTTTCTTGACAGCACGACTCAAGGTGCTCAATGCCTTCCTGAATGCTCCTCCACCACATTTCCTGTGTATACACCAACCATACATCAAGACTCCAATAAAGATATTGCCAAATCCACTTTGTCTTTTGTCTAACAACTCATGGCCTGAAGATGTCAGCGTTGGAAAGATTGCTTCAATTTGGAAACAAACAATGGAATATACTGTCATGACTATATTATAGAAAGGGAGGAAAGGATAAGTTTCAGGAATGAAACGGGGAATGCCACATTAAAAACCTTTGGAAACACAGAAAAGGCAGAGAGGGCTGGAATGTGCACTCCCCATGTAAAGAATATGAGCATCACATTCCCGAGTGGGAGTGAGCCCACCTTCCCTCAGTTGGCTCACCTGCTTCATATTTTTTCGGACAACTGCCTTTCAATTGTATCACATGGGATTTCAGTTTATCTGCAAGAGGACGTTCAACCACATATATATATTGGCCTAATGGAAGCTGGCCTCTCTACACATTGACAGCGCCAAGGAGGAGCAGTGGCCATTGCCAATATTGCAGGAAGGACAATATTGGACCTTGACCTTCAGATTAATCCAAAATCTTGCTGGGGCCACGCCGACAGACATTCCTGATCTCCCCCATTTCCCACTCCTTTTTCTGCCCAACATCACACTGGGCAAGTTGCACACAGACCTTCAGCTATCTTTTCCCATCTCTCTCTCTCTTCTCTTTTTCTCTCTTCTGTAGTCCCTTGGGACCAGATGAATTTCTCCCACTTAGAGTTGCAGGTCCTGCGGTAACAAAACAGTCCAATGCAGGATCCCTGCGCACTGCCAATGAGAGGGTAAATGTTGTTTGATGAGGCAGGTAGATGGGTTATCAGATTCTGCATTCTCCCTTTGTGGTCTGTGCGTGGCCTCCATCTGGGCAAGTTGAAGGCCCTCCAAATAGTCAGCACCATTGCGGATAGTTCTTCCCAAATTTGGGAGGTCTCAAAAAAGAGATTCCTGTGAATTGGTTTGGATTTCTCAGGAAGGCTTTGAGAATGTTCTTGAACCATTTCTTTTGCCTTCCAGCTCATCATTAGCTGTGACAAAGTTTGGAGTGGCGATATTGCTTTAGGGGTCTTGTGTGAGGCATCCAGATGATATAGCCTACCCAACATCGATTAACCATAGTTCAATGTCCTGAAGCTCAAGCTATTCATCTCAGGTAAGAGAAACCTGTACCAGAGTACCTACCTTGCCACTGAATTTGCAGGAATTTGCAGAGGCATTGCTGGTGACATTTCTACAAGGATATGAGGTAAAAACAATGACTGCAGATGCTGGAAACCAGATTCTGGATCAATGGTGCTGGAAGAGCACAGCAGTTCAGGCAGCATCGAGGAGCTTCAGCAAAATTGACGTTTTGGGCAAAAGCCCTTCATCAGGAATAAAGCCTGATGAAGGGCTTTTGCCCAAAAAACGTCGATTTTGCTGAAGCTCCTCGATGCTGCCTGAACTGCTGTGCTCTTCCAGCACCATTGATCAAGGATATGAGGTGTCTAGTGTAAATCCCCCATATTTCCAATGCACCCAGGAGGGCAGGTTGCCTGCAGAGCATAACCATATGTAGACTGTCCATTATAGCAGAGAAAAATTGCCCACTTAAGGATCTCAAGCAGGCATCAGATGATCCACCCAATAGCTCAGCACTTTCTGTTATATCATGGCAAGGCAATTGGTTGGGGGTGGGGGCGCGGAGGGGCGGTTTCCAAAGGAGTGACATCCTACTCGACAAGTCCACCCTTTGTTTCCTCCCTGTGGGTGACCTCTAAATTCAGCGCATGGTATGTGGTTGGGACAGTTGAAAACTTGGGGTCTGTTTTAGATATGATTTTGAAGTCACAAGTAACCATTTCTCATAAATGGTTTAAGAATCTTAAAAAAAGTTTATTATGGTTTATTCCATATGTAGGTTGGCTGTAGCAATAGTATGAAATTGCCAACTCAATTCATGTATTTTGCTCATTTGCTTCAAACTAAAGGCACTGACAACACATTTGGTCAGCTGAAGTAATATGCAATGTGAGTCTAGATTAGAGTGGTGCTGGAAAAGCACAGCAGGTCAGGCAGCATCCAAGGAGCAGGAAAATCGACATTTCAGGCAAAAGCCCTTCATCAGGAGCCTCGGATGCTGCCGGACCTGCTGTGCTTTTCTAGCACCACTCTAATCTAGACTCTGGTTTCCAGCATCTGCAGTCCTCACTTTTGCCTACTTTGCAATGTGAGTTGCTTTACTTCACTGTAAGGTGAGTATGCAGGTTGACAATTAGGATTGGACCCAGTCATTACACTTTTTGTTGAGTACCTTTACAAAATAAAGAACACATCATGCTTCTTTATATCAGTGGGTTAGCTCATTGGAATCAAATCAAGTGATTTCTGACTGTCCACTAGCATTCTTCAACTGGGGTTGAATGCCTCACAGCTTCCTGCTTGCAAAATCTGATTGACAGCTCATATCGATCTGTGTTTTTCCTTTCCTCTATTAGTACTAACGTAATGGTTACAGGGCAGTTTCCCACTTCTGAGATGAGCAGACAAATTGCATACTGCTCACAGACATTTGGAAAAACAACTATCATCAGCATTTTAAATTTATTATCAGGATACGGGCATCATAAGCAGGGCATTTACTTCCCATCGCTACTTGTCATTGAAAATAGGGTAGTGAACTTTTTTTAATGAACTGATGTAATATGTGGAAATGGTACATTCAGAACACAATGACTATCATTGCAGTGATGCATTTCACACTTTCTCTAATATACTTTCCTTCAAACACCTGTCATTTAAATATAACTGACCTCTTCCTGCTGAAAATTCCCAAGAAGTATCAACAGGAAGAAGGGAGGTGTGAAATCTTGATTGAAAGCTTCATCAAAAGCATACGTTGGATGAATCAAGATGTATGTATAAATAATAGATCATTGGACTGATCAGCCATATAGATTGAGAGAAATGAACACACCAACATGTCTACTGTAATTACACTCAGGCAGGTCCAGATCAATGTGCTGACAAGTCCCTGGCTGCAAGATTTCCCAGCCTCAATAGAACTGAAGATGAGAGAATGTACCAGACTGGAGAAGGGGAAATGAAATAGCAAAAAAATCTTCCGCTGTAAAAAAAAATCTTCAAACCCATAATTACAGCAACTTCTGAACATATCTGGGAATTACGATGAGGTTACAAGGTTCCTGCTATCTAATTGTTTATTCCAAGAAATGTTAAGAGTTTGTCTAAACCAAAATTGAAGCTTTACGCATAGCAGCTCAGGGTAATATATAATTAGAATTTCCAGTGTGACCTACACAGGGATTTACTTATAAAATGTTTGAGCAAATGACGGTTCTGAATATATTTTTGTTCTTAATTCACCTTTAACTCCAACATCATGTAGCAATATATAAATGCAAATCACAGAAAGATATCACAAATGAATTATCCATGTTGAAGATGAACACGGGTGAAATTCTTACCATGAATAGCTTGATTAAAAGCAAAACATGATATTCCATTTTTACTCACTGATCATGTTTTTTGGAGATGTAACCCTAGATTGTCTTTTGTTCTTTGATTCAAATTGATGGCAGTGGACATGAATAGTCAGCTTCATAATGATACATGGTTACTGTCAATCTCAGGCTCAACAACCTATGCTATTCATGGAGAAAGATAAGAATTGCCATATGCCTGGTACTCTAATAGTTCATGTATGATTCAGGATCTGTGTACATTCAGCTTAAACATGGCAGGCTGTGTATTCAGCACAGCAGATGGTGAGAGTGGAAAATTTCCATTGAGTTCTCCAAATCTGCTACTGTAACTTTGGTGGAAACCCTGGAGAAATGGCATGAACAGCCTTTTTTTTTTAGAGCTTTTTGCATCATTTTCCAGCTGTTGATTTGACACCAAAGAATGGTCGTAGAAATTCTAGTCAGTAAATATTTAAGAGCAGGACCACTTGTACTGTTGATGACTGAGGAGCAAGCAGCAAGTGAATATTTCTGTTCAAGAAAAATGCAAGACAAGTGCCAATCTCAGTATTAGATTTGCACTATGTACGTGTTGCTGGGGACATTTCACAGCCCAATTTGTAAAGAAAGAAAATAAATAAAGATTCTGGGAACCAGAAGGGTAGAAGAATGATTGCTTGACATGTGAGTCAACCCCAGCAAAGAAAAGGCTGATTAGCTCATCAAGAGGAACTTTACCTCAAGAATTCAGCCTTCCTTTTTTCAGATATTGCACTTCCAGCATTCCCTTAAAGCCACCCTTATGAATGAAAAGCTGTTTAGGGCTGCTAATTGCAAATGTGATTTCTTTATTTAAGATTTGTTTTTCTCATAAGGAATTAATGTCTTTGAAGGAAAAAAAAACATGGTGGAACATTAATTTGGAGGAGGCCCTACTGTTTACTCTTAAAGGCATTTTTTTAATAGCATTGAACTACTTTGCAGAAGGTTAGAAAGGCCTTGATTATTAGAGGTTAGCATTAGCTCTACAACAGACAATTCAGTTTGGCAAACCTATTTAAGCAAAGATGTCATCTTTACAGTTCATAGTACTTGTGGGAGAAAGCTGAATTCTAAGAAGGACCTCAATTATATCCTGACCTCAGTGTCTTCCTTTCATGTACACAATAAAATTGCCTCTCAGTAAATCTGCCGACGGCTTTCTGGGTCACTTGAAAGGTTAGCGAGATGGTAATGTGTGAATACTTCAAATGCAATTGTAATATTTAAAGGGATGGAACATTCATGGGCAAACTTTATTTTGAACTCCGTTTTTAAAAAAATTAATCTGTATTCCTTCCTTTGAAGATTACAGAAACATTAATTTCCTGTGTTTAATGGTGCAAGCCAGAAAGGATGGGCTTGTAGTATCTATTGAAGGGGATAACCAGACTCAGAGTTAATATTTTCATCATTTTGAATAATCATTTCCTATTAAAATTAACCATGAAACTATCTGCAAGCTCAGAACTTAAACTTTGTACAATGACAGACTTTAACGTTTTGTGTTGCCTTACTCATCCTGGATACGTTAATACTTGAAGGTAAAGGGTAGCTTCCAAACACATTGCCAAAGTGACTCCCTGCTTCTTGTCATTCACATTTCCAAATCTCATTAAAGAGACACTGGCAGAGGCCTGACTGCCTATCACCAAGAGAATGATTGCCTGCCAAAAAAACCGAAACTTCGTGACTGAACTTTTATTCTGAATTTTATGGTATGTCTGTTAGAATAATGTCAACCTGGGCTTAGCAGAAACAGTCTCGGCTGGGAAAGAAAGTCATGGGTTCAAGCACCACTCCAGAAGCGTGAGTACACAATTCAGGCCGAAGTGCATGATTTCAGATAAGATTTTCAAACACAACAACCTTCTGCTCAAGGCAGATACTAAAGATCCTTATGCGAAGCAGAGCAAAGATCTTCTCCCAATATGCTGCCTGTCAACCAACATCGCAAAATCAAATGATCTGTTCATTTAGGAAAAGGAAACATAGAAACACGGGGGCAAGTTATCGAGCCCCTCAAGTCTGTACCATGTCAGTCATAGCTGTTATGTGACCTCAGTCCATATACATGCTTTACCTCTTATTCACAAATACCTATCATTACCAAACGTCTATCATTATCACTATCAATTTCCATTTGGGAAGGGAATTTTAAACTTCTATCACTTTTCATGGAAAGAAGTCGGACATAATTTTATTCCTTAAAAGACTGCCTCTAATTTTTAGATTGTGCCGCCGCACCATAGACTTTTTATTCAGCAGAAATTGCTTCTCTCTGTCTGCCATACACATTCGCCCTAACGTTTTGAATATTCCAATCAAATCATCACTCCATAATCTGGCATCTAAAGAATTAACTCTTAATTTGTTTAATTATGCTTTGTTATTTAACCCTTGGAATCCAGATAGCAGTCTGACAAATCTATGTTGAACTCTATCCAAAGTCCATAAAGCCTGCATAATGTGTTGTCCCTACAACTGCTCACAGTTCTCCAGGTATGACATGATTATTGGTTTGTGTAATAGAAGCATGGGTTCTATTCCATTCTGTTTCATTTTTCCAAGTTTTTCTATTTTCTCTAGTTTCACCCAAATGGTGATGAGAATTGTATAGAGTCATCCTTCTGGTAGTGTGGTGATCCGAATTGTTTGCAAGGAGATCATCACTGATCTGGTAATCCTCAACTTACCTGCCTTTTCTCCATAACCCTTGATTTCCTTTAAGAGTAAAAAATCTGTCCATCTCAGCCTTAAATGTACTCAACAACCCAGACTCTATATTGCTCTCTGATAAAAAGAGAGTACAGATTGACTACCCTCTGACTAACTTATGCTTCAACATCGCCTGGTCTTATGATTCTACCATATTATTCTTAATTATTTGCTACTTTCCAAAACCTGCAATTATCGCAATGTTCAGAATTTAATTGACATCTCAAGAAGCTTATTAAGGGATTAATTATCTTTGATGTGGATTTACAAATGTAAGTATGCTTGCTTGGACAAGTCATTGTACTTAATTAGCTATTAAAGTTTTCAATGAGCTTTCATGAATGGAAGAGCTTTTAATTGTATTGAAAGTTGTAAGAGATCTTTAAGAACTTGATTTAATTTCAGATCAACAGACTCCTAAGGTCTGCCCATGGTGGATATCAAATGAGTTTGCCTATGTATGTACTGTACATAAAAAACAGGGCAAATCTAACCCAGCCATTTACTGCCCCATTAGTCTACTCTCAAGCATCAGTAAAATGATGGAAGGTTTCATCAATTGTGCTATCAAGCAGCATGTGTTAAGTAATAAACTGCCCAGTGACGCCCAGTTTGGGTACCACCAGAGCTACTCAGCTCCTGACCACATTACAGCCTTGGTTCAAACATGGATAAAAGAGTTGAATTCCAGAGGTGAGGTAAGAGTGATAGCCCTTGAGATCAAAGCTGCATTTGACCGAGTTTTTAAAAATGTATTCATGGGATGAGAGTGTCGCTGGCTAGACCAGCATTTATTGCCCATCCCTATTTCCCAGAGGGCAGTTAAGAGTCAACCATGCTGTTGTAGGTCTGGAGTCACATGTAGGCAGACCAGGTAAGGCTGGTAGCTTTCTTCCCTAAAGTTTATTAGTGAACTAGATGGGTTTTTCCAACAATCAACAATGGATTCAGGGTCATCGTTACATGGTTAATTCCAGATATGTTTATATTCATCTGCCATAGTGGAATTTGAATCTGGGTCTCCGGAATGTTATCGAGGCATCTGGATTAACAGTCCAATAATAGTCCAGTAGGCCACTGCCTCCTCAGTATGGTAGCAAGGAACTCTAGCAAAACAGGAATCAATGCATATCTGGGGCATACTGCCAGTGGTTTGTCATTCCTGACACACAGGAAGGTGGTTGTGGTTGTTGGAGGTCAGTCATCTCAGCTCTGAGATGTCTTTGTAGGAGTTCCTCAGGGTCCAAGGCCCAACCATCTTCAGCTGTTTCATCAATGATCTTCCCTCCATCAAAAACTCAGAAATGGGGATGTTTGCTGATGATTGCACAATATTCAGCATGATTTATGACTCCTCAGATATTGAAGCAGTCCATGTTCAAATGCAACAAGATGTGGACAATATCTAGGCTTGAGCTGACGAGTAACATTTGCGCCACACAAATACCAGGTTATGATCATCACCAATAAGAGACAGTCTATCCTCCACCCCTTTGCATTCAGTAGTGTTACCATCACTGAGTACTGGGGTTATCATTGACCAGAAACTCAACTGAACCCACCACATAAACACAATGGCTGTAAGAGCAGGTCAAAGGCTAGGAATACGGTGTTGAATAACTCCTCCCGAACCCCCAAAGCCTGTCCAGTATATACAAGGCACAAGTCAGGAGTATGATGGAATACATCCGACTTGCCTAGATGGGTGCACCTCCAACAACACTCAAGAAACTTGACACTCTCCAGGATAAAACAGTCCTCTTGATTGGCACTGCATCCACATCCTGCATCCACTCCCTCCACCACTGATGCTCAGTAGCATCAGTGTGCACAATTTGCAAGAGGCACTGCAGAAATTCACCAAAGATCCTCAGTCTGCACCTTCCAAACTTACAACCACTTTCATCTAGAAGGACAAGGGCTGCAGATATATGGGAATACCAGCACTGCAAGTTCCCCTTCAAGCCACTCACTGCCCTTACTTGGAAATATATCACCATTCTTCACTATTACTGGGTCAAAATCCTGGAAGTCTGTCCCTAATGGCATTATGGGTCAACCCACAGCAGGTAAACTGCAGCAGTTCAAGACGGCAGCTCACCAGTACCTTCTCAAGGCCAACGAGGGATGGGCAATAAATGCTGGCTAACCAGTGATGCCCACATCCCACAAATGAGTAAAAGAAAAAAGATGGCATGCACAGTATAATGGCAATGATTGAAGGCAGGATTTAGTTGGCACTAAGTTGTCATGAGATGTGATGGAGGCTTCCAGTTGCCATGTGGCATGAGTTGATGTTGATGATATGAGAAGTATGGTGGTCAGAAGTGGGGTGGCAAAATTTGGCATGGAAGATATGACAGGTGATATGGTGAATGTGGAGGACATGTATTGGCATGGATGGGTGTGGGGAGAATTGGGGGTGAGGGGATTAGATTAGATTAGATTACAGTGTGGAAACAGGCCCTTCGGCCCAACAAGTCCACACCGACCCGCCGAAGCGAAACCCACCCATACCCCTACATTTACCCCTTACCTAACACTACGGACAATTTAGCATGGCCAATTCACCTGACCTGCACATCTTTGGACTGTGGGAGGAAACCGGAGCACCCGGAGGAAACCCACGCAGACACGGGGAGAACGTGCAAACTCCACACAGTCAGTCGCCTGAGGCGGGAATTGAACCCGGGTCTCTGGCGCTGTGAGGCAGCAGTGCTAACCACTGTGCCACCGTGCCGCCCACCACTGAACACTTATTGTGTGAGGTCCTAATATTTAAGAAAACAACTGTGACAAAGTACTGGAGAATAAAGATGGGCCTTTAAAACTCCACACCTCGGCAACTATCAGCCTCTGTGGCCACTTCAGTCTGTATTCGGGAGCACTTGGCCCAACTCTATCCTGAACCATCCTCCAAACACCCCCATCCCAACCCCCTCAGTGAAAAACATGCCACTCAAGCATGTTTCCAATGAGGTCAGTGTACTGAAACAGGACATTTGAGCTACCTGTCTCTGGAGTGAAAGCCCAGGCCATTTTATCAGGATGATGCCTATCATTTTGAGAAGAGTATGAGTAATTTTTTGAAGTCCACACTTCAAGAAGGAGACGGGAAAGGAAACAGCTAATTCTATTTTCAGTAAGGCCCCAAACAGGCAATAAATCACGCAGAAAACCTTCTGACCAAGTAGGAACACAAAGGGAAAAATAAGCACATGGGCAGTCAGCCAGATTTCAAACAAGAGACAGTGAGGGCAAGCTTGGGTTAGAAGGTAAGTTCTTGGAGATCAGCTTTTGCAGGTGGAAACTGTCAAGAGAAATAGGTAATGCCACAAAAAGATGTCAGCATGCAAAAGGGAATACATGTATAGTTTTTTTTTTCATTTCTTAAGGAGGAAATGAATAAATAATTGAGTGAACAAGTGAGTTTTATTACAAGTCTGTGTTCAATTGTTACCAATATATCAAAGCAGCACAATTATTCACATCCAGCTTAATCATCTCTGACATTTTGTTCACACTGCTTCTTACTGAAAAACTGGAGTGTTACATCTGAGGTACATGCAGCAGTTAGAATATCCATCCTAATGGAAATGTGGCAGAGATCTAATAATATTGGATAGGGAGTGCAGACTGGTAGCACTGGATCAAGAAAGGTGGGGATCCATGAGAGAGGAAATGGGTTCACTTGGACTTGCGAGCCTTAGATTAAGTGTCAGCATTATACTAAGTTTGCATCAAATATTGGATGAGTAGAAATTCAATATTTCTAAATAAAGTCATCAGTTCCTGCAATTGAGATCACATGAACTCCCAAATGATGTTAATTTTTGAAATCTCTGCTCTCAAAACAAAGGAATAAAAGTATGCTATATAAAAATTGCCAGATGTTGCCCTGTGTAAAGCTCCACCCTCCTAATTGTCACAGGGCTGCCTGTTCGCTTAAAATTAAATTGAGGTATATTCAGAATCCAGGAAATTTTGGAACAAAATGCCAGATCAAGATTATAAGCATTATGAACCTAAATAGTATTGTGGTCTCAAGAATCAGAGAAAAGTCTAGCTGGAAGGAAAACCAAAGTGGGATTTCTAATATAATTTTTTTAAGTCTGTGGGTGAATTTACAATATGAATTTTATTTGTCATACATCTCACTCAATTAGCTTTTGAATACATGGGTTGAGATTTTTTTGGTCCACATTGAGCTTTGTGTTACTGGTGTTACTTAAAATTAAGTAACTTAAAATTAAATTAGTGGGCGGCACGGTGGCACAGTGGTTAGCACTGCTGCCTCACAGCGCCAGAGACCCGGGTTCAATTCCCGCCTCAGGCGACTGACTGTGTGGAGTTTGCACATTCTCCCCGTGTCTGCGTGGGTTTCCTCCGGGTGCTCCGGTTTCCTCCCACAGTCCAAAGATGTGCAGGTCAGGTGAATTGGCCATGCTAAATTGCCCGTAGTGTTAGGTAAGGGGTAAATGTAGGGGTATGGGTGGGTTGCGCTTCGGCGGGGCAATGTGGACTTGTTGGGCCGAAGGGCCTGTTTCCACACTGTAAGTAATCTAATCTAAGTAATCTAATCTAAAAAAAAAATGTCAAATGTGAAAACAACTTTAAGTGGAGCAAAGTAGTTTGAGGAGTTCCTTAATTCATGTTGTGGTATTTAGTACACACAATAGTGTTAGAGGAAAATAATTCAGTCATAGGTTTTGGGTTGTTTGTTGATTCAAAGATTTCTTTCTATCAGTATTACAATTGGAACTTTCCTTGATTAGAACTAATCAACGCAGCTAAACTAACAGATAGTGGTTGTGTCGGTGGATCCAGCAGCACATGCCACAATATGGACTCATAAAGTGTTTTTCAACCAAATAAAGTCATCCTGAAGTGCAATTACAATTGTCATTTAGGAAGCATGGAAATTCATTTGCTCTCAAATAAACAATAATGTAACACTGAAAATAATGTCTTAGTTTTAGTGACAAATATTAATCACAACACTGAGAAAAACTATCCTGCTTTTCTTCAAAATAGTGTCATGTGACCTTCTATATCCACCTTTGAGGGAAGATAGAGCCTTGGTCCCATTCAAAAGATGTCACCATTGAAATTTCCTCAGTATTACATTTGTGGTCAAATGTGTGGATTATGACATGAATCCACAGCCTCTGACTCAGACGATAAGAGTATTGTCAGAGCTACCACTGACAATTGCAGTTCTGATTGAAAAACAATACTCCAAATGCATGAGGACAGTAAGTGAATTCATTATCAAAAGGCCCCAGATTGCTTCCAATCATTCAGAAGACTACTCAGAAAAAAAAATTGTGACGAAAGAGTAAACTTTTTTTCCCTGAAAAGTTGTAGGGCAGGAGATTTCAATACTTTTAAATCTTAACATCTGCATTGACAGTTCTGTTGACCAAATCCTTGATGATTCCAGTCAGCTTGACAGTTCCAATTAGTTTGTCACAATTCTGGACTTTCAAAACTAATTAGATGACTTTTTGTTAGTGGAGACACTTTTCAGTTGAAATACACTGTCAGGTCCCTATCAATAAAACTGTAAGTAGTAGCATGCTTCCACTATTAATTGTGTTAAATTTTGGCTCAGTCTGTGACATTCAGTGACAAGTTCTTTTTGTATGTAAATCTATAACATCACTTAACTGATTTTCTAAATACAAAATTGGTTATTTTGATTATCAGTGCCACTTATTCTATTTTATCTTTAAAAGTTTATTAAAGGGGGAAATCACTGATTTGTCTGTCTCTGGTTCTAAATAAATGCTGGAATCATGAACCTGCCAAACAATAATAATAAGTCTTGTGTGAGGGGGCTCCGGACAATGTATTACTTGAAAAGACACATTTGGTTCCCAGGTCATTTGTCAAAATCTGTCAGTGGCTCTTTTCTATGACTTATCACTCCAGGCTTTAGCTATGACCTTAGCTTCATTCTTTATTTCATTCAGAATCCTCTCTTCATTCAGAATCCCATCTATTTGCAGAAGCCATGCAAAAATCCCGAAGTATTTCTATCATAGTGATCCCAGGCAAAGGTTTTAGTGGTACAATTTGGTAAATCTGCTATGCTTCAGGATCTGATGGATTTGAGCTAATCTGATAATGGGTTTCTTCATTAATCTAGCATGGAACAATCATCTAAGGATTTCTTGAGAGTCCAATGCTGTGTAGGCTGAAGCCAATTAAATAATGAACATCTAGAGCTGCAGAATGTGTCCATACTGGGACCCCATACTTGTAAATATCCTGTGTAACAACCACTCTTAGTAAGCTATACTTTCTGACCAGCATGCTCCTTAGAGCACAAAAATCAGTTAATGAGACTCCTGAGTGACAGAATTCCTTTGGGCTCACGCTGCTTCAATAGAGAGTTTCCTTTGTGACAGAATTTTCCTGAGCTCGTGAGATAGGTTAAACACAACTACATCAAGTTCAATGTTGCCACTGATACTTCTCCACGATCTGCTCATCATGCCTGACCAACACAAGTAACAACCTGTTTTCCCGAGAACTTCACATTCCACTTCAGGATAACCCAGCTGATCAGGCAATCAGCCCCTCTGGAGGGAAGAAATGATTGTTTGCAGTCAAGACTGACATTCAGAATAGTGAATAATATATTTATTGCACAATGATGGTTGACCGTTGAAGGATAATTCAAACAGCATGAAACACTGCCCCCTTCCATGCTGAAGTTCAGCACAATTTATACGATATATCAATGCATTTTGATTTGAAACATTCTAGTTATTTAAAATAAATGGACAGCTGGCATCACAGCTAGTCTTTTCTGCATTCACACCTGTCATAGAGAATTTAGTGGTCAGACTTCACTAGAAGATAACTTCTGACACAAGGCTTTGAATTTACCGTGCCTATATTGTTCAATGAATGGAATAACACCAGCAGCAACACAGAGCCAGTTGAAATTAAGACATGGATGGAATGTTTTTGAAGTTCATGTTCAAGTCAATAGATTTCATGTTATTAGGAGAATATGGAGCTTTAGTCTTAAAGCTTTATTGGAATGGAGCACATAGCCAATCATATGGAGGTCGGACTGCATGGAACATGGTCATTAGATCTTCATTGTCATTGTAAGCAGAAGAGAGGTTTTCAGCATCACTTATCTACTTTTGGTTTCCCCAATTTAACAGCAAATTTGGAAAGAAAATTCAAAATACTTAATTTCAATCTCACTAAGAATGAGTATTTGGGGATCTGTACCACTGAATGAGGGAAAAAGCAAGACCAGGCTTTGCATCCCCTGAATTTCAAAGTGTGGAAGTGACATTTTGTACCTCCCTGTCTGACAATGGCTCCGTTTTAAACATTTCACCTTTGCTCTCAAATGCCTCAATGGTACTGTCAGGCATCTGTAATCACTTCCAGCTCTACAATTACTCTTCAGGATAAGTGTGTTCACCTCTTGTCTCTTGCCAATTTTAATTACTCCACTTTGCTTGTGGCTTCAGCTAGCAGGGCCTTGCATTTCCTTCTTGAAACCTCTCCCCTTTTTAATCAGCTTTCGTATGCTCATTCAATCCTACCACCCTGGCTAATCTTGTTCTATTTTTCCTTGCATGATTCACTGTCAAACTTTAATAATATTTCTGTGAAGCATTGAAGGATCTTTTTCATGTGAACAGTAAGCCAAAAATCCATCCTATTGTTGCTATTGAGTGACAGGAAAGAAGGAAAGGGAGAGTAGTAGACAGGGCTGAATGGGTCAAGAGTGTGGTGCTGGAAAATCACAGCAGGTCAGGCAGCATCCGAGGAGCAGGAAAATCAATGGTTCAGGCAAAAGCCTTTCATCAGCAATGAGCTCATTCCTGATGAAAGGTTTTTGTTTGAAATGTTGGTTTTCCTGCTCCTTGGATGCTGCCTGACCTGCTGTGCTTTTCCAGCACCACTCTAATCTTGACTCTGATCTCCAGCATCTGCAGTCCTCACTTTCGCAGAGTTGAATGGGTGTTCTTCCTTTTGGAAACTGAAGTCCTTGAGCATCGTTTGAAGAGATATGGCTGAAAATGGGATATGTTGGGGAATAGCATTGAAAGGTGCAGCTAGGCGTGGAGTAAAGGAATCTTGGGTTAGTTGATTTGTACAATAGGACTGAAAGTTACCACACTTGTTAAGATCTCCTTATTGAAATGCATAAAAACTGCTTTCAATACTAGCAAAAATATTTGAAATGGAAAATATTGCCACATTGACAAGAAGTTAACTTAAATCTTCATTTAAAAACCATTTGGATGCTACAACTGGGATTCTGAATAGATACAACAAAATGGGCCAAATATTTTCCCTCAGTCGTCATCATTTTATGATCTTCATAGTGTGTAAAACAATAGTAATTATACAATACAAAATCAGATGACTATTAATAGAACAACAGATAGAAGATTATGTGACTTGGTTCTGGGTAATTGCTTTTGTTAAGTCATCATTGATTTGGTTCTAAACATATCTGTTCTATATAAGGAAAATTCTAATTTCTATCATGCTTCGAAAGCTTTTCATCTTCTCATAGAACTTGCAGTAACAATATACAATTGCAGTGCCCTTTGAACAGGGAGCAGAACAATTCTGTTCGATCAACTATCAAAATGCAGAAGAATTCCATCCAAATACTCAGCTATTAACTCCTTACATGACTCAAGAAACATTTCGCCTAGTTAAGTTTTATTATATAGATGAGTAAATTTGCCCGAAGTGTTGTCTTTAGTAATCTCACAAAATATCTTGGATGGCTGATTCATACTTAAACTAAAAAAAACCTTTTGCATCAAAAATAGATTTCTCGTGGTTAGACCTAAATACAACCCCATTTGATCTTTTGATCAAAAGTTACAGTTTGATCTTTAAAGAGTCAAAAGAAGCAATTCTTGCTTTGCAGCATCATATTTATGACAAGTTTGCCTAATTTTAATTAAGGTGAGGCAAAAATTTCAAACAAAATTAAATGGAACAAAATAAAATCTGCACAGTTCTGAGGACAGTTTTTTTGATTATTTCTGCAATATGATTAAACCCTTTTATTCATTTCCTCAAGTCTTCATCAAAAGAATTCTATAACATAATCTAAAAAAAATTAATAAATTGCAGACTGGTCCTTGCATTCCTTACTGCCTCGCACACAGAAGCTGCTAAGATCTCTCTTTCATCAGTCAGAGCCTTGGAACATTGCTGTATGTGCTGCGCAATTCCATAATCTGCTCTTGGTGCAATTTCTATTTTAATACACTTTAACTCATAAAATATAGATAAGCACCTAACATCAATAACACATCAAATAGTCAAGTACCACTTTGTTTAGCTTTGAATTTCTCTTCCCTTAGGATACAAAACGTTGCTGATTAAAGAAAAAGAAGAGGTGGCTTTCATCGTCATCTATTAACTATTTCCATGTCCTCTTTCCAATCTCTTGTGGGGTTCTTATAAAAGAACCTTTAATTTTCTTTGTTAACTTGATTTTATACTGGGATGATGCTGCAATATTACAATTTTGCACACCAAGTATGTCAATTTTAAAGACATTAGGTAAGAAAACCAAAGCGTAAATTATTTCATGCACTAGTTAAAAACAAATTCCCCAAAATTGTTTCTCCTATAATCAAACTGCACAAGTCAAGTTACTCTGTGTTGGAATCAGTCACTGGGTCTGAAAATATTAATTGTCCTGAACAGGTGGCCACTTCTTTCATTATTTTACAATTTGACACTTTCCTGCATTACTAGGCCATAATGACAGAGTATTTAGATTCAATCTGCAGGCTATTCTGAATTAGCACATCTCAGCCAGAGATACATTTGAGTTAAAACAGTTGGCCTTTTAGCAATAGTGGAAATAGATGTTTGTAAAAAGAAGTTTATGCTCCAGTTCAGCAACAAACTAATTGAATTTTCTATTGTGGATGTATATCTAGGCCATAGTAAGAACCAACTGGACTTTGATGACTCTCCACAAGTGAATACTAACAAATCTCAATGTTTAAATAGAGAATAACCACTAGGACAAATGATTCAGCTGTAACCCTGTAAGAATCTCCACCCTCAGGTAAAAAAGACTGAAACAACAGTGGAAATCTAATGGAGATAGTGAAAAGGAAAGGTCATCACCTCTGTGAATTCA
Source organism: Chiloscyllium plagiosum (assembly GCF_004010195.1). NCBI lineage: Eukaryota > Metazoa > Chordata > Chondrichthyes > Orectolobiformes > Hemiscylliidae > Chiloscyllium > Chiloscyllium plagiosum. Next base: position 18,813,502 of record NC_057723.1, on the reverse strand, counting down.
ATGCAATATTTAAGATTTATGGCAGCCACAAATTAATTTTGGGCTGAAATTGTCTCTGACATGCTTCTGTTTACACAAAATAAATGAGATATTTATTTATAAATGAATTGCATATGACAAGCATGAATGTTCAGCTTAAATATTTGAAGTGACTTGTCCAAAGCATTGAACATTGCTATAACAGTTTGCAAGGCCTTGGCTTCTGTATGCTAATCTCGACAGTAAAAAATAAAAGTATTCTGTCATTGCATGTACAAAGACCCTCAGGCAGCTGTGAGATATAGTTCCTTTGTCTTTGATAAAAATCCTCTTTGAGGCTATGACTTGTTTTAAGGCTGCAAATGCTAATCTTCTGTCAGATGTTCAAAGGACCCTGACTATGGGCATCATATGAACCAAAAGCCCTCATGAATAAATTGGAACAGTTTTCTCATTCTCTCTTTCTTTTCCCCCACATCGAGAAATCAGCATGATATTGGAACCATCTGATTTTACTTGTAGAATTTATGCTATCTGCTAATTATTATGTGCATCCTTGAAAGTCTAATGAGAAACGTATAACTTTTGAAAATTAATTAATTAATGCTACTTCTGGCTCCTGGTTGGTTTTACGTCCATACACATAGTTTTACCCCTCCTTGTGCTCATAGATCTTGATCTTGTATTTTCTGTGGCTTCTGGTGTCTGGCTTTTTGACTGCTCAAAGTTTATCAAAGGACTGGATAGGGCAGGGAAGAGCATAGAAGTAAATACTCAACAATTCATGGAAAACCTGACTGATTACTCACTCGTGGTAAGACCTGATTACACTTTTTAAATAGTCAAAATGTTTCAGTTTGACCCAAAGTTAAGTAGTTTTCGTGAAGTTACTTCTGTCAAGAAGGAAACATGAGTGTTTTGGAGATATTAATATTTTGCCAAGTTTATTTCTCCTAATGCTGCAAATAACAAGGTATTCAACAATTTTGATGGAACTTGAAGCAAACTACCCCAAAGTTAATTTTGGATTTGGGTGACCCATTCACTCTAAACTGCATCTGAACTCCTTAGGATGCCTTTGATGGTAGTAAGACAATATTGTGACATCATATCATATGTACTCTGAACATCTCAGTGCAGAATACACTGAAGTAGGGACAATAAGGTATAAATTATTTCTGGCATGTGGAGAAACATTAAGCATACAATCATGACTCTGTAGATACCAGTTCATGTGAAAACAAAACAAAGATTCTGTGAAGTTGCTTAGGCTCTATAGGCTCTGTCCATTTGTGTACAGCTAATGTGTTTCTAGTCTCTTAACAGTTGCTCAATTGACAATGCTGCTTCTGACCCTGAAAATACAAGACAGTATTTCAGAGTTGGATAGAAAAACAGAATGCTAAATTCCCCTTTCTGGTATCTTTACAACACATCACGCTCCAAATATTTTTGCTGTATAATAATGGAATTGGTATTAAAAATGATCATTTTGTCATGATCCTTTACAAATAGTAAAATACTTAATTGTTCTTCTACTGATTTGATAACTTCCAACATAATACATAAAGTTGGTCCCGAAAACTAAAAAGCAACCAGAAATAACTTCATGGCAATCCATGTCACAACCAGATCATCAACTTGAAACCAAACTTCACAGATAGACATAACATGTCTCAATATCAAATGACCAATAGCAATCTTTAAATGTGTCCAGAGTCACTCTGTCCATGCATTTTATAATGATCTTAAAAATGGGCTAATATCAGCCAGACTGCATACATTTTGTAATGCTGGAAATATGAGTGGTGATGTAGCGACCCCAATTTTCTTCCCATTGTATTGATGAACAGGGATTTCTTATTGCCTGCAATTCAAATATCATTGATAGAATTTACAGGTGGCCTCTCAATTTGTGTTATCAATGCAAATTCCTTGGCCATTACGTCTTGGGTTGGGGCTTAAAATTAGAATGTCTGGCTCAGAAGCAGACATTCTAATATTGCACAAGATCACTACCAAGAGCAGTGCTTGTGCTGAATATAATCCCCACTTTTCCAGTGAGGTGAAATGGAATTTTATGGAAAATGGAAGTGTTGGTATCACTCCTAATTCAAACTCATTATACTTCGATATGTCTAACGCTGTGGTATTTTTGGACATCTGGTAATAGGCAGTCTAGTCAGCTTGGAGAAAGTGAGGACTGCAGATGCTGGAGATCAGAATCGAGAGTGTGGTGCTGGAAAAGCACAGGCAGCATCTGGGGAGCAGGAGAATCAACGTTTCGAGCAAAATGTTTCCTGATTAAGGGCTTATGCCTGAAATGCCGATTCTCCTGCTCCGCGGATAGTGCCTGACCTGCTGTGCTTTTCCAGCATCACACTCTCGAGTCTGATCAGCTTGTAGCTTGCAAAGGTATTGATGGACAAACTGGAAAAAAAAGATTTCTATTTAAAACTGCATTAAAGAAAAGACAATTTGATTGTTCTCGTCATGAACTTGAAAATTTGTATGAAACCAAAGTCTCTGGTATCTATAAGCAATAGGCACTGACTATCTTGGCTTGCAGTTCAGAAACTGAAACAAGCTTTGTGAGCTAACATCAATGACCCTGGTAGATCACAGTCATACAATCCCGAACATCTCTTTCAACTTCAATTCATATTTTACAATTGTATATCAACTTGAAGATAATGCAATACTTACTCCAATATAAATCACAGACAACAATGTGTTGCACCACTGATTCTTTCAATTTGACAGGCACCTGTCTTCATACTAGCTCTGCACTCCAATCTATTTATGAAGAGTAAAAACAGCACAAGCCAGTTCACTCAGTCACTAAATGCACTACCCACTGCACCACATGAGACAGGCAAAGTAATTTCAGTCCTTTATTCTATACAGATCTTGCCCAAGAAAGGCTCCATCAGATTTGAAAGTAGCAAATAAGACTCTATTCAAGAAGGAATGTAGACAGTAAATAGGAAAGTATAGGCCAGTTAGCTTGATGTCAGTCTTGGGATAGGCATCAGAATCAAATTTTTAAGGAGGTTATAGTTGGACATTTAGAAGGTTCAAGAGAATTGGATGCTTCAGCATCATTCAATGAGAAAGAAATCATATTTTACCAATTGATTAGAGTTCTTTGAAGGAATAATGTACTTTATGGATAAAGGAGAGCCTGGAGATGTTATTCTGAATTTCCAGAAGGCCAGTACTTTGCACAAGATTGTTATGCAAGGTAGAAGCTCATAATGCAGAAGGCAGCATATTAGGATTATTAGAAGATTGAATAGCTGGCAAACGTACAGAGAGTATGTATCTTTCCATGGACTGGCAAGTTGTGAGGAATGAAGTATCATAAGGGTCTGTGTTCGCCCCTCAGCCTTTTACAATTTATATCGATGACTTGGATGAGAAAACGAAGGCACGGTACCTAAAACTAAATGACATAAAGATCAATAGGAAGTGAGGCTGTGAAAAAGGCATGAGGTGACTAAAGTCTGATAGGTTGAATGAGAAAACAAACATACGTCAAGTAGAGTATAATGTCAAAAAATGTGAACCTGTTCACTTGAGCAGGAAGAATGCAATGCAGGGTTATGCTTCAAAGGAGAAAGACTGCAGAATTCAGAGGTGCAAATGGATCACATGCATAATTCACAAAATTTCAGTACATGGGCAGAACAGATAATTAGGAACTTTCATGGAATACTTTCCTTTTTTACAAGAAGAAATAGAACTACACTTCAGTTAGACAGGGCACAAGTGAAGCCACGTCTTGAATATTGTGCAGTTTTGGTCTCCTGACTTAAGATATAAATACATTGAAGCTAGTTCAGGGAAAGTTTACTAGACTGGTGCTTGGAATAAGTGAATGGTGTTATGAGGAAAGGTTGTACAAACTGGGCTGATTTACACTAGAGTTCAGAAGGTAAACTTTCACAGCAATCTTTAGCCAGAAATGCCAAGTGGATGATCCATCTCGGCTTCCTCCAGTAGTCCCCATCATTACAGTCTTCAATCAATTTGATTCACTCCACGTGATACCAAGAAATGGTTGGGTACATTGGAAACAGCAAAGGCTCTGGGGAAGAAAAACATTCCTGCAATAGACTGAAGACTTACGCTTCAGAACTTGCTGCTCTCTGAGCCAAACAGGTCCAATACAGTTAAAACTATTGACATATTTCCAACAATGTGGGAAATTGTCCAGGAATGTCCTCTCCATTAAAATAAAACAGGACCAATTCAACACAGTTAATTACCATCTCATCAGCCTATTCTCAATCATCAGTAAAATGATAGGTGATATCATCAACAGTGTTATCAAGCAGCACCTGTTCACCAAAACCTGCTCAGTGATGCCCAGTTTGGGTTCCACCAGTTCTACACAGCTCCCAACCTCATTATAAACATGAATAAAACAGCTGAATTCCAGAATAGAGTTGAGAGTGACAGCCCCTGATATCAAGATTGCATCTGACTGAGTGTGGCATTAAGGAGCCCTCACAAAACTGGAATCAATGGGTATAAGAGGGCAAACTCTCCAGTGGTTGGAGTCATACCCGACATATCGGGAGATGGTTCTGGTTTTTGGAGGCCAGTCATTTCAGCCTCAGGACATCTCTGTTGGAGTTCTGCAGGGCAATCATTTTCAACTGCTTCCTCAATGACCTTCCCTCCATCAAAACGTCAGAAGTGGGGATGTTTGCCGATGAATGCTCAGCACCATTCGTGACTCCTCAGATACTGAAGCACTCTATGTTCAAATGCACAAGATCTGGATGATATTCAGGGTTGGGCTGATGAGTAACATTTGTGCCACATAAATGCCAGACTATGGCCATCATCAATCGCGACAATCTAACCACTGCTATTCAATGGTGTTACCATGACTGAACTCCCCCACGATCAAGATCCTGGGGGTTACCACTGACCAGAAACTCAACTAGATTTGCAACATAAACATTGCACTGCAAGAGAAGGTCAGAGACTAGGAATACTATGGCAAGTAACTCACCTCCTGACTCCCTAAAGCCTGTCTACCATCTGCCAGGCACAAGTCAGGAGTGTGGTGGAATACTCCTCAGTTGCCAGGATGGGTACAGCTCCAGCAACAATCAAGAAGCTTGACACCAGCCAGGGCAAAGCAGCTCGCTTGATTGGCACTGCACCCACTCCTCTACCACCGATACTCAGTCGCAACATGTGTACTATCTACAAGATGCACTGCAGAAATTCATCAAAGATCTTCAGGTAACACCTTCCAATCCCACAACCACTTCCATCTAGAACGATAAGGACAGCAGATACATGGAGACACCACCCCCTTCAAGTTCCCCTCCAAGCCACTCACTTGACTTGGAAATATATCACCGTTCTTTCACTATCCTGTAATTCCCTCCTTAATGGCATTGTGGGTCACCCCACAACAGATGAACTACAGCGGTTCAAGAAGGCAATTCACCACCACCTTCTCACTAGCAAATAGGGATGGGCAGTAAATGCTGGCCGGCCAGCGACGCCCACCTCCCACAAATGAATAAAGAAAGGAACAGTGAGGGGTGCGTTGTTTGAAGTAGGTATCATCCTAGAAGGTATTGAGACAGTGGACTTGATAAAGGTGCTTCCTCGTATGGGTAATTCAACGAACAGAAAATGCTATTTTGAAAATAAGAGTCTTTCTCGAAGGATGAAACTGAGGAGGTCTTTTTTTTCCCGAGAGGAATATGTGACATTGAACTTACTACCTCAGAATGTGGTTGGAGGGAGGATTTAGTGGGGGCGGGAGTGCAGTGCTGGTGGTCATTGAATTGTATTAGCACAATAATAGATTCTTGTTCGGCAAAATAATCAAAAATTATCAGGGGTAGGCAGGAATGTGGAATTTAAAACACAGAACCATCATGATCTTATTGAATGATACTGTAGGCTTGAGGGGCTAAATGGCTTACCAATGTTCCTAATCCACATGTTCCTACAGCAGAATGTAAAAATCAGTAAAGCCAGCGTGCTGTTCTCTCATTAGAGAGAGAAAACCAGTGGCAAATTTAACCTGACAGTCAACATACCTCAAGTGAGTGGTGAGATTGAGCAGGCAGAACTTTCATGTTGACCTCAATTGATGTGGGAATTGAACAGATGCTATTGTATCAGTCTACATTGCATTCAGCTGTTCAACCAACAAAGCTAACCACTCCCCATCAATATTGGGGTGCTAGAAGAATGATGGATGAGATGTAGAGCTAATGTCCTGTAGGTCTTTTCAGGTGACAATAACGTCTGCAGTATTTTTCGGAGAGGAGAAGAGAGATGTCCATGTGATCTAGTCAATGTTCATCGTATACCACTAAAAAATTAATTAACTGGCTTTTGCTGGTGAAGAACTTGCAACCAGTGTTCTGTTTATTGTGTTTCATTCTGCACAGAATATGGGTATTAACTTGACATCAACTCTGTCGCTTAAATCGATGCAGACTGAAACTGTCATTGTAGAATTAGAATATTCATGTTTATAATGTGCAACTCTGTAAATAAATACTTACAAATCATGTAATCATTGGATTCAGTTCTATTTTTCACCATCTGGCTTTCTAGCATTTAACACAGACTCCTTTGGCATAGATCTGCTTTTATTTCCAAGGTATTTACACAAAAGAATTGAATGCTTTCACCATTTTACATTGGTCCTCAGCTCCAGGGATGGCGAGGAATTGCAGTGTTATATGGAACTCAAGAGACTGAAGACTCCCTTTATTTTGCATAGCTTGCAGTTCATAGTGTCAAGAGACTTTCAATGGGGATCCTTCTCAAAAGCTTGGTCTCTGAACCTTTGAACATCTCATTGCAGGAAAGGGATTAATACCAAGATCTGTGAAAGCTCCTGAATCTGCAAACATGACTCAGGCAAAAGTGTTCTTTATGATCAGATTTTTGTTCTGGGTGGGGGGCGTTTATGGGAATCAGGCCCACTAACTATGGAAAGAGTGCAGTTATGTTTACAGGTGGCCTGTGTGACAGGCTGGTCTCAATGCATCAGGATGGATAAGGAAAAGAATCAAACAAAAAGCATCCCTCCGACCCTCACCATCCCAAATTCTACACATACCCTAAAGGCACCAACCTATATCCCAAGTCTCCTCATACTCTCCATATGAACCCATGAATCCTTGAACACATTGGAAGTCCCAGAGGACTGGAGAATTCCTTGAACATGGAGAAGTCCCGGAGGACTGGAGAATTACTAATGTTGTCCCCTTGTTTAAGAAGGGTAGCAGGGATAATCCAGGTAATCACAGACCTGTGAGCCTGACATGAGTGGTAGGGAAGCTACTGAAGAAGATACTGAGTGATAGGGTATACACCCATTTAGAAGAAAGTGGGCTTATCAGTGATAGACAGCATGGTTTTGTGCAGGGAAGGTCATGTCTTACAAAACTTATAGAACTCTTTGAAAAGGTGACAAAGTTAATTGACGAGTCTATATACATGGACCTTAGTAAGGAGTTTGGTAAGGTTCCCCATAGTAGGCTGATGAAGAAGGTGAAGTTGTATGGGATCCAGGGTGTTCTAACTAGATGGAGAGAGAACTAGTTGGGCAACAGGAGTTAGAGAGTAGCAGTGGAAGGGAGCTTCTCAAAATGGAGAACTGTGACCAGTGATGTTCCACAGGGATCTGTGCTAGGACCACTGTTCTTTGTGATATACATAAATGATTTAGAGGAAAGTGTAGGTTGTCTCATTAGCAAGTTTGGAGATGACACTAAAATTGGTGGAGTAGCAGATAGTGAAGGGGACTGTCAGAGAATACAGCAGAATATAAATAGTTTGGAGATTTGGGCAGAGAAATGGCAGATGAAGTTCAATCCGGACAAACACGAAGTGATGCACTTTGGAAGATCCAATTCAAGAGCGAACCATATAGTAAATGAAAAAGTCCTGGGGAAAACTGACGTACAGAGAAATCTGGGTGTTCAGGTCCATTGTTCCCTGAACGTGGCAACGCAGGTCAGTAGAGTGGTCAAGAAGGCATACAGCATGTTTTCCTTCATAGGACGAGGTATTGAAAACAAGAGTTGACAGGTCATGTTACAGTTTTAGAAGACATTGGTTCGACCACATTAGGATATTGCATACAGTTCTGATCATCACATTACCAAAAGGATGTGGTTACTTTGGAGAGGATGCAGAGGAGGTTCACCAGGATGTTGCCTGTTATGGAGGGTGATAACTATGAGCAGAGTTTGAGTAGATTAGGATTATTTTCATTGAAAAGAAGGAGGTTGGCGGGGGGGAAGTGATTGAGGCCTACAAAATCATGCGAGGTATAGACAGGGTGGATAGCAAGAAACTTTTTCCCAGAGTGGAGGACTCAATTACTCAGGGTCATGAGTTCAAAGTGAGAGGGGAAAAGTTTAGGAGAGATATGTGTGGAAGGTTCTTCACACAGAGAGTAGTGGGTGCCTGGAACACATTGCCAATGGAGGTGGCAGAGGCAGCATGATAGCTTCATTTAGCATGTATCTAGACAGATACATGATTGGGCAGGGATATAGATCCTTAGAAAATAGGCGGCAGGTTTAGAAAGAGGATCTGGATTAGCTCAGGCTTGGAGGGCCGAAAGGTCTGTTCCTGTGCTGTAATGTTCTTTGTTCTTTGTTCTTGTTCCATGACAATCTCACACTTCACTGTCCTTTATAGTCCCTGTGCCAAATTATGTTTGTCTACTCACTCCTCCATAGCTCTTCATAGCGCCCAACACCAACTTGTTGCCAACTCATAGCTGCCTACCCAGTACTCTTTGTGCTTATACTGTCCATGCCAATTTACCTTATGTCCAACATGGGTAGCACTGAGAACCCATGTTGAACTGAAAATAGTCTCTGATAATTACACTTTTTCATGCTGTTATTCCTTGAAAATAAAAACTCCTTCACTGGATTTACAATCCGCCAACCCTCAATCACTGAAAACCATATAAAAAGAAGCATTTTTACGTATAGTTGCATATCAAGGACTTTGTAACCACTTGGATATCTCAAACAAACTGTGAAATGAGGATACCCCACTCTGACAATGAAATGAGAGGAAATCAGTTATGCCCAAATCCTTTAATGATGTCCTCACGCCAACAGAGTGAAAAAACAAGCACCGATTTTACTCTAATTCAAAGGTCGGGAGATTTAAATGCTTTGACAGCTTTAAATGCATTTATCTATTTTTATGCATATTCAAGCCACTCTAAATAATCACAAACAGCATTTCTCCTCTCCCACAGGGCACCTTAGCTCTCTGACAGGTGTCTCTGGACTGAACCAAAGGGCACCTCGCCCTTCCAAAGAATGCCAATAAGTTTAGACCTGCTCTTTAATCTTGTAAAACCCACGCATCATGTCCGTGACATCCCAATAATAAAAGTTAGATCTATTTGAATGTTTTTGCATGCCCAGCTACTCCATGAACCAAAGATGGGCCAGGGTATTCTATCTCAACAAAAATTATGTGTGTTGTTTTTATGAGGGTTTGGATTTTCAGATTGGGATTTTGAGATAATTTGGTTAGGCTGGAGCCCCACTCCACCCCAGTGACCAAATCTGACTCCAATTTGTTCCAGCTGTCCCAACCATGAGAATTGTTGGAACTGTATTTCCCTCATAATCCCAGGAATTTCACGACCATAGTTTCTTGCCTCCTATTTAGAGGAGGCGATGGCATAGTGTTATTATCACTGGACAGTTAATCCAGAGACCCAGGCCATGTTCTGGGGACCTGGGTTCGAATCCGCCTCAGCAGATGGTGGAATTGAAGTCAACAAAAATCTGGAATTAAGGGTCTAATGATGACCATGAATCCATTGTCAACCCACTGGTTCACTGAGGTCCTTCAGGGAAGGAAACTACTATCCTTACCTGGTCTGGCCGACATGTGACTCCAGGCTCACAGCAATGTGGTTGACTCTTAACTGCCCTCTGCCTATCCCTAATTGCCCAATAAATGCTGGCCTAGCCAGCGATACCCTCATCCATGAATGAATAAAAAAACGTGGAGACCACGTGAGTGAGTTCAGTTATGCATATATGAACTACAATGCAGCAATTTGATTCAGAACTGGATGTAGTATTTGTTTTAAATAGAGAAAAAAGAGCAATATGTTGTTCTGCAGGACCACAAAAGCATTAGCACAATCAAACAGAGGAAAACAAACCAACTTCTGACAATCAAACCATAAGTTGCAAACATTGCACCAGAATTAATTAAGATCATTTTAACACACAATCAAGTAAATGAATAAAGACATATTGATGTGAGAAAGTGTATATTTGCATACTTCTATATTTCTAAACAGTGCATAGTTGATTATCAATTGATCAAAACTATCCCTGCCCATTAACGTGTCAAACTAAAACATAATTATTAATCTCACATTGTTGCAGCCTATAAAGTGTTTTAAGAAGGCTGTCATTTTGTAGTTGAAAAATAAGTGGAGAGAAAGAATAAATAATGAGAGGTTTTAAGAAATCATTCCCTGAGCTAGACATAATTGCCCCACAACTCACGATAATGCATCACTATTTGTAAAAACATTTACAAGATGTCATTTACATCAACAGTATGCCCATAACGTAACTGATTACTCAGAAATATTGGAAGATAGTTTTATGATATTGCTTGTTTATAATCAACTCCTATCATTTGTGATTGCCTTGATTCAATCCAATGTGAATTTTCTTATTTTTGTTTACATAACAGAGATGTTTAAATTCTGTGGAGGAGAGCATTCCTTTGAGGTTTGCAATGTGAAATAGCACAATGCTGCTGTACCACCAGACTCTTGCTGCCGTCAACATCTCTCACATTGCGATAAGCAAATTAAAACACAAGGTGACACATTAAAGATGGCAATACTTTGAAGGAGTCATCACTCAATGTATGACAAACAGATGATGTGATATCTGCAGCTGAGCATAGTTTTTCAAATTAGATAACATTTGCCAATATGGTAGAGAAGAGAGGGAAAAATAAGTCCTGAATTAGACTAACTGTAGTTATATTTGCATATGCTTTGTTATATTTGTATTTATGGCAATCAATTGTCTTTTAGATTGCACAAACATGTTCATTAGCTGGAAGAGATCTACATGACAAAGTATACCAGTGGAAGCTGAGAGTCAAAGCAGAGTAACTGACAAAGAAGACTATGCTACCTTTCCTTTTTCTATCATTCATTTCTTTTTTATTATACACATTTTAGATGGAGGCAGAGGCTGTTTATCATGTGTATGTTTTCATAGAAGCCTATGACAGCAGACTCTATGATATGCGTTATTTCTTGCATTTATAATCTCCCAAAGTATCCACTTCATAGGTCCTCTCTGTGGCTTTTTGATTTCACAGAATCCTAATTAGCCTCCAAAGCTATGGTCTTCTTGACTATTTCACAAACAAAATAGTGGTGTCGATCTGACCAAATGCATAAAGCAGTTTCACTATAAATTGTCAGTTTTCTGTGTTTTGACTTTGGACTTACACAGTTTATTACACAGACAAACATGCAATTCCACATCCTAACCATGTCATTTGGGAAAACAGTTAGTGGAAGGAGTGTTCTCCCCTATTGATTTAGTGAAACTGTAAAAACGTATTTGTGCAGTCATCACAAACCTACCTCCTTCTGGCCTTTATAAACTATAAGACAGTTATTCAGAATACACAACAAATAGAAAATACGAGTTTTATATTTAAAGGTAATATTTTCTGTTGGACTTTTACGAACGGGCTCCCTGCCTTCATTCCTGATGAAGGGCTTTTGCCCAAAACGTCAATTTTCCTGCTCCTTGGATGCTGCCTGACCTGCTGTGCTTTACCAGCACCACTCTAATTTAGACTATAATTCCACAAGTTTACTCAATTCAGTAGGTTATGAATGATTGATTTTTTTAAAGTGAGAGATATCAGTATTGACTTTTCTTAAAACTAACTGAAAAGCTCTGAAAACATCTCATTCCATCTAAATTTAAGAGTACAATGGACTGAATTTTCCCAAAATTTGGCAGTGTCAAGAAGGATTTCTCTCTTTCTCACTGCTTTTCTCACTCACTCACTTCACCATCTTTTCTGACTGAGGGCAAACCAATCCCCTGACTGACCACAGTATCTCTTGACTGGAGTAAGGATGGTTCTCTTTAAATTTCCAGAAATGGCCATTTGGTTAAAACATGTGCAGTGTGTTTGCCATATAAGCAGTTGGTACATGCTGTCAGTGTGGCATTGGCATTACAAGCCAACATGTCTACCCCCTTGACTGGTCCATGTTGGGAAACACATAAGCTGCCTGATTTTAGTGCCAACTATCTATCTGCACTAAAATGCAAGGCAAAGTAAGAGAAAAATGCCATGAGCAACCAAGTAAGTATAAGATGAATGAGTATTGAAAAAGCAGAATAAGAGCCCTGAGCTATTCAGTGCATGGATGGGTGACTGTGATTGCATGCAAAGCAATCTGGCATTGCAATGTCACGTATTAGAAAATTTCAAAACACTGTATTGAAGTGGTGAACTGCATTGCAAGTAAGTTGAAGATATGCCATGATGATATAATAAGACCATCGTTTTGTTGCTGCCAACAAAGAGGGTGAAGGTGGTCAATGCTTGTGGAGTGTGCCTGAGGCGATGGGTATTACTGGCCAAAACGGATGCTTGGAGAAGATGCCGGTGAATGTTAGCTTTAAATTTCATGTCCGGAATTGGGGCCATCTAGTTTCTCTCTACTACCTGGGAAAATAACAACCTGCGTACAAATGAGGTGAGGTTAGGTAATCAGAAAACAAAAGCAAAAATTGCTGGAAAAACTCAGCAAGTCTGGCAGCTGCTGTGGAAAGAAAGCAGAGTTAATATTTTGGGTTCAGTGACCCTTTTGAAGAAATGAAACATTACTGTGCTTTCTCTCCATAGATGCTGCCAGACCTGCTGAGTTTTTTCCAGCAATTTCTGTGTTTTTTCCTGATTTCCAGTATCCGCAATTCTTTTTTATGTTTGGTTAAAATGAGGCGTTTATACATAAGCCCCTCACTGCACAGTAGAGAAGTTCTGTCATCTAGCCATTAAATTCTAGTGAATGAAATTGGATTTCTCTTCCCTTGACATTGAGAATCTAATTTTTCTATCCTTGCCATATTTGCCAAACTGCCTTATCATTCCCCAAGTTCAGATGCTTGGAAAAGTTCTAGACATTGTTATTTTGTTTTTGGATGATTCTTAAATCAGCAGTCTACATAAAAGGGAAATTGGGTTTTCCTCCCTGAACTGTGCAACAGACATGTTGCAGCGACACATTTATGGAAATAGTGTTGTGCAATTTCTACCATCAATACTGCACCTCTGTTTTAAGAGTATTTGCATAAAACATATATTAAAGAATACAGTTTAACAGAATATATTATTGGTATGTACTCAGTTTGCAGAGTTAGAGAATCAGTACACAATTAACAATATCACAGTGTAAATAGGAGCCATATTCCAAAGTACTTTACAGAGTTTGGTCACTTTATAAATATGCAATATACTGGTATAATTTGCATTGCTAAAAGGTGATTTGCATTCTGTGCAAATATGATAAATGCTGACAGAAACACTCTTTACTCCCAAACTAATAATTTTAGCATTCCTTGCCAAGTTACTAATGATTCTAACTTTGAGAACAAAGGAGGCTTGATGAAGGTCATGCCTGAAATGTTGACTCTCCTGCTGGTCTGATGCAGCATGACCTACTGTGCTTTTTCCAGTTCCACATTTTATTGATTCTAATTTTGAGAACATATTCTATAATAGTCCAACTCTTCACATTAACCACAAACCAATCTGATTTCATATTTGCAGCAGATGTGTTGCATGTCTAAGAATGGGCTAGGTCATCAGAATCGCAACACTTGAGCTGTGGTGCACATTGGGACCCCACAGAAGATCTGTGGTAATTACCCCTGGGAGGCTTTAACCTCTAATGGCAATACTATTGCTTACAAGGTCTACCGTGAACATCTCTGACTCTGAGTTTAAGTTGGAAAGCTCGAGAGAGTTCCACTGCAAATCTGAACATTTACCAGGAATCTTTTGACTAAAAATCCTTGTCTAACTAGGAAACTACACAACTGAAATTCTATTTGCTTATATTGATCTCCCCTCAACCCCAACTAGACCATCTGAACACCCCTTCCCGTTCTCAACGTCTTAAACTTGACTAGCATTCTTGACCACACTAGCCTCCAACCACCCAAATATCTCCCTTGACCAGACCAGGCTATCACATCACAAACCAACTTTAGCCTCTAAACTGACTCGCCCTCTAACATTTCCTGAACATTCACAAATCCATTTACTCTCTCACCACCAGTTATCCCGCACACTTGTCGGGCTAGCTGTCAACAACCTATCTACCTACCATCCTAACCAGCCGTCAACATAACCCATCACCTTATCCACACACCTCCCACACCTGAAATATGGCACATGGAGTTTGCAAATTGAAGACGTGGTCTAAATCTGTCAGAATTCTTTGGGGTGATTAGATGCACTCGGTAAAGAGAGGTTAGCTACTCCATTGGGATATCAGACATTAATGTGCTTAAAAAGTGGTTAAAGTCTATGAAACTGTCAAGCTGTCCATTCATTTAAATCTCCTATTCTTAAATATTCAGAATAAAGAGCTTGATGTTGAAGGAAAATCAGTGCTTGCAATTTATTTTCATATTTTTTACCTTAAACATGAGGGCTTTGATTCTAGTATTACTACTTGACTGATTCCACAACCTACCATGTCATAATGGGAGTCTTGTCAGCTCATAGCTTGATTGATTGGTCTAAGAGGTTACAAAAGGATTGGCTATCTTTGATGCAATTTGATTTAACCCCTCTCTTCTCTTCAAACTTCTCGTAATTCTATGATAAAACCAAAATACTGCAGATTATTCAATTTATTCACCATCCAGTACTTTGCATCCATTTGCTGCACCAGAGAGAGCTGTTGGTGAGTAACAGGCATATATTGTACTTGTAATAAATAGTTGGTATGGTTAAAATTTGACACAGCAAGTGGAAATGTACAGCCTATGAAATTTGAGAAGTCATGGACACACACGTGTGTAAAACAATGACAACAACCAAAAGTGTCACTATCTGCACAAACTGGAGCTCTGGATTTTGGAAACACTTTTGAAAGCACATCTTTGGACTGTGGGATGAAACCGGAGCACTCGGAGTAAACCCACCCAGACATGGAAAGAATGTGCAAACTCTACACAGACAATCATCCGAGTGTGGGATCTGAATCAGGGTCTCTGGCACTGTGAGGCAGCTGTGTGAACCACTGAGCATTGTGCCATCCACTGTATGTTGGCATTGCTTTCAAGAGGAACTGAATACAGAAAATGTTGCAATTTCATTAAGTCATGGTGAAACATCCCTTGGAGTACTATGTACAGTTTTGATCTTTTCATCAAAGGAAAGATAGATTTTCCATTGAGGGAGTGTAATGGAAGTTCATCAAAATAACCTCTAGAATGGCAGGATTGTCTTACGAGGAGAAATTAAGAAATCTATGTTTCCTTTTCCAGAGTGTCAAAGAACTGGAGATGATCTAATTCAAATTTACATTATTACAGAGTATGACTGGATGGATATTTCCTCTGACCGGTGACTGAGGATAAGGGTAAGCCATTTATGACTGAGATGAGGAGGAATCTCTTCACTTGGAAAGTGGTGAATCTTTGAAATTCTCTCCCTCAAAGAGGGCTGTGCAGGTTCAACCACTGATCAGGTTTAAGACAGAAATTGATAGGTTGCTGGAGGCCAAGAAAATGGAGAAACGAGATGATCAGCCATGATCTAGGCCTTGATGGGCTGAATGGCCTCATTCTGTGCCTTCTACAATTCTGTGAATAGTCAAGTCCTATGTTCTGATGCTGTGAATCAGAAATAATAAATATTAAATTGCTCAATTCAAACTAAAATTCATTTCTTTTAGGACTATTTTCCACCTTTCTATTTTTTACTTTGTTTGAGAACGAATTAATGGATGACTCAATTTTGCTCAGAACAAAATTATACTTTACATCTCAGGGGGTTACTTCACAATATCCCGTCAAAGCAGTTATCATGAAGCGAGCCCCAAAACCAGCAAAAGAAGCAACAAATGATTATCAGTTGTGTTCATCAACTGGATATGAGAAGAATTCCTAACATGACAATTTCAATGTCCACCAGAACAGACATATGCAGCCTTATTTTAAAATGTTCTCTGAATGATTTCAAGAAAACTGGAAAAGAAAAAAAATGGTATTAAGTGGATAGATAGTTTGAAAGAATGAAGATGAACTTGCTGCTGAACTGCATATATTTTACATTTTTATGCAAAGAAATGTTTTTCTCATGACTCCATAAACCTTCTGCTCCCTCATGAGAACTGACCTCTAAAAAAGGAATGAATTTTTAATTCAGAATTTCTGTCAACTATGTTTGACAGTTGAATAAATTGCATACACCACCAATGCATAATAGCAATGAAGCCAAGCATCAGGCAGGGACTTTAACTCCAACTACAGAATCAACTGGCTTTGATTTGAGAATAATAATGTTTTGATTGGATTAATATTCAGAATAAAAATATCAAATGTGCTTTTTGAGTAAAGGTGTATAATTCCAAAATGAGTTTACTGAATGTTGTTTCTTCTTGCCCAAGCCTTAAGGTCACATATTGAAATGTCTTAGGGCTAAAAGCTCCAACTGCTTTTTGCCACCAAGCACACCATAAACAGATCGGCAATTTAGAAACAATTTAGACTCTGTTCTTATATTTGTTAGGAACTGGACTGATTCAACCCAAATATAAGTGAAGTTTTTACTACGTTAATTTGCGTCAAGTTTGTTTTGGATGGATCTCCGCTGCTAGCTTTCTCACTGTATCTAACTAAAATCACCTCATTAACCTCCTACCCAACCCCTATAATGTACATCATATCCAGTTGCAATCCCATCTTATAATACACGCTTCCTGAACAGGTCACCACTCAGTACATAAACCAGAATTCACCAGCAACCCTGCAGCTACACCATTTCTAAAGCCTGTTGTGTACTTAGATAAGCAACATCTGTCCAAACCTGTCCAGAAGTTCCTGAAATTTGTCCCAATCATAGCAGAGAGGGGGGATTGATGGCCAACTTTGTGGGCAGGGACCCAGAGTTTCTTTTGGACCCACCCATCAAGGCTCATGCTCTACCATTCTCACTATTGCCTGCAACATCTTTCTCAATCATCCTCACCCCTTCACCCTGTCTAATCCCTGACACCTCCAACCCTTAGT
This sequence comes from Chiloscyllium plagiosum, assembly GCF_004010195.1. NCBI lineage: Eukaryota > Metazoa > Chordata > Chondrichthyes > Orectolobiformes > Hemiscylliidae > Chiloscyllium > Chiloscyllium plagiosum. Next base: position 18,796,166 of record NC_057723.1, on the reverse strand, counting down.
GGCACCTTATCACTTGCTTGTAACACCTCCTTACCTGCATTAAAATGTTACAGCTATGCCATCCATAGTTATCTCCCGTAATATCTGCTTTTCTCTCATTCCAGGAGGAAAGCAGTCCCGTCACTGGCAGAAAGACTCAAGACAGTTGTTGGACTGCCAGACATTTAGCTCCTCACCCCTTATGTGGAAAGCATCCTGACTCTGAGTGGCTGATTGATTGTTTCTAAGACTCTGGACTGATATGTGAGGATGCCTTCGACTTAATGTGCTGGGACCCCACTGAGCGAAGGATACCCCCTTGACTTGACTGGGGCCGAATGGCCACCATGATTATCTTCCTTCCTTTGTATCTGTGCTAAATGACAAGACATGGCAGAGGTTTTATGAACCTTATACCTCTGGCTGACATGGCAAAGAGCAAGAAAGCAGGGAAAGGCACTGCAAAGCAGGGAGTATCCAAATAGTGGCAAAGTGAGTCAGCACTAGTACAGTGAGTGAAGAGTGCAGAGATACAGCTTGATCTAATCCAGAAGTCAGGTGCATGTCCTTAACTATACAGAGTATTTGCTGCAGAATTGCAATGATAGATTCTGTTGTAACTGGAATGCAGCTTTGTAGGGCACAGGCATTCGATATTTTTGATTTGGAGATGTGCCACCAGAGTTCTTAGATGTTGGCACATGTCAGGTGCCAATGTTTGTGATTGTGTGGTGGGTGTGGCCACTGCTCATGGAGCAAGGCCCTGAGATACTGTCACTCAGTGTCAGAGGTCGTTTGGAGCAAGCTGAATTCATCAGGGTCCCACCAATTTTCATGTTACGTTTTCTCAATATTTAGCTTGTTCAATGAGTTTACTAAGATAGAAAGATGAATATTAATGAGGTGACTTGAGCAAACAACAAGGTGTTTAGCAAGTAATAATCCCTGTTAATTGATAAATTGCCTCACAAGAAACACACCACGCCACTGGTGCAAAACATAAAAGATAGCATGAGATGATCCCAAATTTGAGATGGGCCTCACCAGACATGTTTGATTCAGCCACAAATCATGCTGTAGTCCATGTTAATTCTTAGAAGATTCCATCCCAGGTTATTCACAATAATGTCTCTGTTTATTCTGGGATCCATTCACTGAGCACAGGGGCCACCAGGGGTGTATGCTTAGTCCACTACTGTTCATCCTGCTGACACATGACTGTGCAGTGATGCATGGGTCGAATCACATCATCAAGTTCGCTGATGACACGAATGTCAGTAGGAATGACAAGTCAGCATACTGAGAGGAGGTACAGCGGCTAACGGACGGTGCAGAGCCAACAACCTGTCTCTGAATGTGGACAAGACAAAAGAGATGGTTGTTGACCTCAGGAGGGCATGGAGTGACCGCTCTCCACTGGACATCAACGGCATCCTGTGGAGATTGTGAAGAGCACCAAATTTCTTGGCGTACACGTGGCGGAGAATCTCACCTGGACCCTCAACTCCCGCTCCACAGCCAAGAAAGCCCAGCAACATCTCTACTTTCTGTGTAGGCTGAGGAAAGCCCACCTCCCACTCCCATCCTCACCGCAGTTTACAGAGGGTTCATTAAGAGTACCTCGAGCTGCTGCATCACTGCCTGGTTCAGGAATTGCACCGTCTCGGATCGTAAGACCCTACAACAGATAGTGAGGACAGTTGAGAAGATCATCGGGGTCTCTCTTCCCTCCATTACAGACATTTATACTACATGCTGCATCCAAAAGACGAAGAGCATTGTGGGAGACCCCACACACCCCTCACTCAAACTCTTCTCCCACCTGTCATCTGGCAGAAGATACCAGAACATTTGGTCTCTCATGACCAGACTGTGCAACAGTTTCTTCCCCCAAGCCATCAGGCTCCTTAAGACTGTATGATCGGATTGTTGCCCATCTGAGTTTCTTTGCACAACTTTGATTTGCTGCTAAAAAATGTCTATTAATTATATTTCTTCTATTACACTGTAACTTGCATGTTTTGCACTTCTTATCCACTTTATGCCATGTACGATTGCGTAGTTTGTGCTGACCAAGTAGCACTCTGAGTCCTGGAGGAACGGTGTCTCATTTTTACTGTATCTGCTGCACACGGTAGAAATGACAAATAAAAACTACTCTACTCTCGACTCTATTCTACTTCATATCTTCCTTATTCCTTATCACTTAGATGCCTCTGACCTGTGGTGGAGGCATCTAAATGATAAAGGCAAAGTCAATCATCACAATCCTTACAAATTGAGCAATATTTAATAATGGACATATGAAAAGACTCTCTTTACTGACAGAAGATCTCATAAAATGTACAAAGTTTACCAGCTAAATGAATCTACATACAGTTGGGCAGGTTTTCTCTGTATTCAATTTTTACAATTTCTGCTGAGTGTAAAGTGTATAAGTAAGGGTGATAACATCCCTGAAGGAGTTGGCTAATGTCACTTTCATTTTGTAGCTATTTCCTTTCTATGTTTTGCCGTAGCTCCATATGTTACCACCAGGTATGGTGACAGATGATCTTCACCACAGTTTGACATTGGAAACTAGGGTCAAAATGGAATGGACAGCTCTCAGTCTCTTGCATATGCATTGTTCCATCAAACTTATTCACTTTCTTCACCAGTTCCTTCAGCTTTCACTCTGCATAGTCATAAACCTTTGTATGAAGCAATTAAATCAAAACAGTGGTTTTAATGCCCTCTTTATAGAATAATTGCATAAATGCTTCTAGTTCACCTCACCGTATAATTCCTATTCATTTGAAATGGATATCCAGTTGGCATCATCCCCAGATCAGTCAAAATCTATAACAACTGGGTTGCGTTTGAATTTGAGGTTGTAATTTGAGAGACAGTGTTCTTGGGCCAATACTCTTGCAAAGTGAATTACTAGAGAACATAAATTGCACAAACAAAAACACATAGAAAGAGGTTATATTGGCTCCAAAAGTCAAACTAATTTATGATTAGATGGTTTATTCAAAAATAAATTCAGTCATTTGTCTTTCAAAGTCATGTAAGTATGACTTACGTACCACATGTCCTTTTGCAGCAAACAAGCAACTTTTCATCAATAGCAATACCAATCCCCCACAGGTCACCGACACAAAAATCTATAGTAACAAACAAGCATTTTCATGCCTTTAACAACTAGTCCAAAGTGCATTAAACAAATTAAGTGGCACACTTTTGTGAAGGCCAACTAATTTCTTGAGCCAAGGATCATAAAGTACAGAATCACAGGAGATGAATGGCATTCGATATTAGGTCAGCCTCATCCTTCATAGAGAAAAAACAATGGATTCTATCTATTTTCTGGAATTCACTGCTTGAAAGGGTAGTAGAGGCAAAAAAGGTTTAACTCATTTAAAGGTGCCTGGATATACAGCTCAAGTGCTCTAACATGTAGGTCCATGAACCAAATGTTGGAAAGTGAGATCAGGCTGGGTAGCCTTTTGTTTTTCGGACGGAGGAGACTCGATAGGTCAAATGGCCTTTCTCTCCGTGTTGTAAACTTCCTATTATTGAGTGATTCTCTAACTAACTGGAATCTGACTTTCCTGAAGCTTTTAGCTCATGGCTTCCATGACCCTAGGATGTTTCTCTTTTTGTGTAGGCAATGCGCCCTTTGTTCATTGCAAGGTACCACAAACAGCTTTGAGTAAATGACAACTTGATTTATTCTTCCTCATTACTTGAATAAACAAATGTTGTTTAGGTCATTAGGAAAGCTTCCCAGCTCTTTTTTGATCCAAACAGGCAAACAGGGCTTTGGTTTACTGTCTCATCTGGAGAACAGCACCTCTATCAGCACCAAACTCCCTCAGTGCTGCTTTGAAGTGTCAGTCTTGATAATGTTCTCAAATTCTGTGCAATATAATTGTAGAACCTGGAGAACGTGACAGAAAACCACGTGGATGAGTGAAGATGACAGATTCTTACAATGAATAGCAGCAGAAATATTGAACTTCCAGGTATGGATTAGATTGAATAATGAATTCACAACTGGTTAAGTGAATTCTTCCCCCCATTTGTTGTTTAAATAATAGAGTCTGTCACAGGAGTGATATTGATATTTGATTTTAAAACACTTAACTATATTGATTTAAACAACTGAAAATATTTCACTCTTTGAAGCAAGAAGCATAGTTTCCTTGTTTTCCTTATTCAGTATCCATTGTGCTGTGATTTTATTAAATATGCATTGTCTCTTGTTTTCCCATCAAAAGAATAATTAACATCTGAAATATCTGCATTTTTGGTGCTTATAAAACATATTATTATTTTAAAAGAATTGGCTTGAAATGAACAACTAACCTTTGTATGGTGTTGTGCAAGTTTTAATACTGGCTTCAAGTGATGTCTCACACACTCATTATCAAACTATTCATGGTTCAAAGCAGTACTGCATCAATGCATGTTACTGTAAATATGTTACATTTGTATGTTCAGCACATCAATGTCTTCAAATATATTATTCTGTAGAAATTTCTGCACATACTCAAACTAGAGCTTCAATCACAGTCCTAATAAAAGACTATTGCAACCTGCATTTTTTAAGTTTCAAAAATTACTTGCAATTCTTTAGTCTCCTGTATCAGCAAATGGGCTAAAATTGATAAATGGAGTTAGCAGGTGTTAGGAATGTGTTGGCTCCTTATTTGGGGGGCTTGTGAATTGTGACATATCTATGTCAGTTCCACTTGGTGCTCCCACATCATTAACAATGATTATAGGTTGAGGCTGAGCAAATTCCTGGCTGTAGTCTTCTCCAGGCACTGTCAGCTCTCTCTGTGGTCAGCATTGGAATGATCAACATTATAACACTTTCTCCTGAAAGACAGGCTGCCCCTCTTATGGAGAAGATATATTGAATAATATTGTTGGAATGTAAAAAATCCAATGACGTCGTGAGAGTTTTCCATGAGCATAGAGACAGCACTTAGAAATGTAAGTGAGCAGAGGAGAACTATCATAAACCCACGTGGGACCAGGGACTTACAGACCACTGCCAGAAGTAACTGTGAAAAGGCAATTTTAGTTGCATTTTATTTGTGTTAAATTGTGTGCAGTTGGTAGGCATCGCCTCACTTGGAAAGAGACAGAGACTAAAACTGTCATTCTTGGATTAAGAAAGTGTCAGTCGAAGTAACTATGAATGTTTGCCAATACTGGCTCCAGTTCACAAACTGGCTTTCTCACATACAGTGGGTGGTCAGGGAATTTAATCCCCAGAGATTGGATTCAAGGTCCTAGCAGTTGTTCTAGAAGAAGTTCAGTGACTTCACACAGGTGGTCATGATCAGTGGTTGCATCTTGATATGACAAAGTCACAGTGATCATTGGGCTTCCATGCCAGAAAAATGGAGCAAACACATTCCTAGCACCTGGCAACTCCAATTCGTCTATTTTAACCCACGTTCTGATACAGGGGCCCAAAGAGTTGAAAGTAAAAAATGTAGGTCACAATAACCTTTTATTAATACTGCGACTGAAGCTCTAATTTGAGTATATGCATCGACAGGATAATATTTTTGAAGACATTGATGTTTTGATAATATAAATGTATCATAATTGCAGTAGCATGCATTGTTCCAATACTGCTTTGAACCATGAATAGTTGGATAATGACTGTACGGGATATAATTTGAAGCCAGTATGAAAGCTTGTAAAGTTACAGTGATCTTGGGGAATTTCAATATGCAGGTGGACTGAGAAAATCAGGTTGGTAGTGGATTGCAAGAAAAGGAAATTGTGGAAAGTCCATGAGATGGCTTTTTACAGCAGCTTGTGGCAGAGCCCAGTAGGGATCAGGCAATACTGAATTTAGTGTTGTACACTGAGGCAGACTTGATAAGAGAGCTTAAGGAACCCAAAAGAGGCAGTGATCAGAATATGATTGAACTTACTCTGCAATTTGAGAGGCATGAGGGAGAAGCTGGGCAGAACTGACTGGGAGAGGGGTCTAACAGGAAAGACAGTGGAACAGCAATGATGGGAGTTTTTGGGAGTAATTCAGGAGAAACAGCAGAGATTCATCCTGAGCAAAAAGAAGCACGGTACAGGGAGGATGTGGCAACCCTGGCAAACTAGGGAAGTCAGGGATAGCATAAAAGCAAAAAAGAAATAATATAATGTGATGAAAGGTTGTGCAAAACCAGAGGATTGGGAAGCTTATAAAGACAAACAGAGAATAACAAAAAAAAAGAAAGGAGAAGATTAAATATGAGAGTAAGCTAGCCAATAATATCAAGGAAGGCTGTAAGAGTTACTTTAGATTAAAAAAAGGGCAAAAGAGAGGCAAATGGGGATATTGAGCTGCTGGAAAATTATGCTGGAAAGATAATAGTGGGGAACAGGGAAATGGCTGAGGAACTGAATAATTATTTCACACCAGTCTTCACAGTGAATAATATCCTGAAAATTCAAGAGAATGAGGAGGCAGAGCTGAGTATGGTGGCTAGAAAAGGAGAAGGTGCTAGAAAAACTGAATGGCCTGAAGGTGGATAAATCACCGGGACCAGATGGACTATACCCCAAGGTTCTAAGGATATAGTTGAACAGATAGTGGAGGTGTTAGTGGTGATCTTTCAGGAATCGCTAGAATTGGGGGGTCCCAGAGGATTGTAAAATCACTAATGTTACACTCCAGTTTAAATAGGAAGTAAGGCAAAGGATGGAAAATTACAGACTGATTAGCCTAACCTCGATCGTGGATAAGATCAAGATGAATCCATTGTGAAGGATGAGATTTCTGAACACTTGGAAGTGCATGGTAAAATAGGGCAAAGTCAGCATGGTTTCATCAAGGGGAGGGTATGCCTGACAAATCTGCTAGAATTCTTTGAGGAAGTAACAAGCAGATCAAGGAGAGCCAATGGATGCTATGTACCTGGACTTCAAAAAGGTCTTTGACAAGATGTAGCACAGGAGGCTACTGAGTAAGATGAGACCCCATGGTGTTAGAGGCAAGGTGCTAGCATGGATAGAAGCTTGGCTATCTGACAGCAAGCAGAGAGTGGGGATAAAAGGGTGCTTCTCAAGATGGCAGCCAGTGAAAAGTGGTGCTTGGCAAGGCTTAGTGTTGGGACCGCAACTTCTCACTTTATACATTAACAGTCCAGATGAAGGAACTGAGGGTATTCTGGCTAATTTTGAGATGATACAAAGATAGGTGGAGGGACAGGTAGCATTGAGAAGGCAGGGAGGCTGCAGAGGATTTGGAGAGGTAAGGAGAGTGAGCAAATAAGTAGCAGTTGCAGTACAACATAGAAAATTGTGAGATCATACACTTTGGTAGGAAGAATAGAGGCATGGACTATTTTCTAAATGGGGAGAAAATTCACAAGTCTGAAGTGCAAAGAGACTTGGGAGTTCTAGTCCAGGATTCCCTCAAGGTAAACTTGCAGGTTGAGTTAGTAGTTAGGAAGGCAAATGCAATGATGGCATTTATTTTGAGAGGACTTGAATATAAAAGCTGGGATGTACTTCTGAGGCTCTATAAAGTTCTGGTCAGACCACATTTGGAGTATTGTGTGCAATGTTTTGGACCCCATATCTCAGGAAGGAAGTACTGGCCCTGGAACATTTTCAGAGGAGGCTTATGAGAATAATCCTAGGAATGAAACAAATGAAGAATATTTGAGGATGCTGGGCTCATACTCGATGGGGTTTACAAGGATTGGGGTGGGGGGATCTAACTGAAACATACAGAATACTGATTGGTGTGGATGCTGGGAAGATGTTTCCATTGGTAAGACAGACAAGTACCTGAGGGCACAGGCTTAGAGTAAAGGGAAGACATTTTATAACAGAGATAAGGAGATCAGCCAGAGAGTAGTGAATCTATGGAATCCATTGCCACAGAAGGCTGTGGAGGCCAGGTCATTGAGTATATTTAAGATGGAGTTATTTAAGATAGGTTCTTGAGTATCAAGGGGATCGAGGGTTATGGGAGAAAGCGGGAGAATTGTGTTGAGAATCATATCAGCCAGGAATGAATGGTGGATTAGACTCAATGGGCTAATTTCTGCTCCTACATCTTATAGTCTTATGACTTCTTCTTCTCATACGTCATCAATCCCACCTATTCATTAAAGTATCACACCCCATCACAAACGCAGCACCACAGATTCATTGGCACTCAGGACATACACCTGATATCCAGATACTCAAGCTCACTCTAAGCATTGCTGCCAGCCTCACACCCAACCTTTACACTCTCCTATGGGCCCCTGTATTACCTAAGTTCTGAAGAAGAAACAGTTATCAACATCATGGAGGGAACTGCGATAGGAGTATGTGTCATTTGGGTTACTGATGTCTTTGAGAATGATAGCCTGTTCCTGCTTTATGCACCTTCTTTTATCCAGTTACCTTTAATACTTTCATCCAGCTGTCTTACATGATAATCAACTTGTGTGATCAATGAGCACCTGCTTTCCATCCCACTCTGCTTTCCTCTCAAAAACCTTTCCTTCCAACTTCCAATTCTTAGATACTCAACAACAGCTACTGTCCCTGCCACAACAGTCCAAGGTGGAAGAAAGTGAGAAACAGGATAGCACCTATTGCCTAAGGGCAGAGAAAGGAATGGTTTTTCTTTCCCAGCTCTCTGAGGGCTATGGTCACATGGAATGTATGGTCTTCATTGGGCATAAGGACAATATTGATGATGAATGCTTTTAGTCATTTTGCCAGACAATCTCCCATAAGAGTGAAGGAATATAGAGGGATTCAGCAGAGAATGCCACATAGAGTTTGCATTCTCTGTTTCATCTTGCTACCATGCTGCCCAATCAATGGCAATGCTGTGGCAGTTCACATCCTACATACCTTCCTGCAGAGAGTACACTAAAACTTCTGCCATCCCTGTGACATCAGATTGTAACAAAATGAGGAGCACTTTCCAATACAAAAGATCACGGGAATTTAGAACTGCCTTCACAAAAAGATACAGGTGCGACAAAGGTTGGAACTTACTAGACTGAGTTTGAGAAAGTTTTGTTAGATTCACAGAATGTGGTGTTGGAAAAGCACAGCTGATCAGGTAGCATCCGAGGAGCAGGAGATTCGAAGTTTTGAGCATAAGCTCTTCATCAGGAATCTCCTGCTCCTTGAATACTGCCTGATTGGTGGTGCTTTTTCAGGACCACACTCTGCAACCCTGAGCTCAAGCATCTGCAGTCCTCACTTTCGCAAAGTTTTGTTAGATCCTTTGTAGATTCAGTAACTTACCACAAAACCTTGATAAACACTTGAAAGTACTTCCAGACACTTTGCAAACACAAAGATCCTTAAAAATCACCATGCTAGTGACAAAGACCTCCTTTGTTGGATTTTTGCTTTTGCTCACAACGGTATGCCTTTTTTTCCTACTGCAAACATGTTGGAATGTGTCCAAGGACGTCATTTTACAGGGACATTCACAAATCATAATGGCATCATGAGGTCCAGTCACCCAGTTTTTCTTTAGGAAGAAGAGTTTCCATTATGTAAACCATCTGAAAATCCAAGTATGTTCAGTACTGCCCTGTGGAATTGGTTTAGCTCAGTTGGCTGGAGCATTGGCTTGCAAAGCAGTGTGATACCAACAGCATGCGTTCAACTCCCAATTTAAATTACTGTGAAGGAGTGTCCTTCTCAATTGTTTACCTTGTCTGAGTTCTGGTGGCCCTCAGTTTAAATCACTACCAGTTGCTTCTCTTGCTAACAAGAGAGCAGCCCTTATGGTCTGGGAAAACTATGGCAACACAACACATACTTCACTGTGAATATAAGAGCACAGCACATCCTGAACAGCATTATTGGCAATCACATTGGATAGGTAGATTCTCATTGAGAAATGCTTTATTGCTGGAGACAAATAGAAATATTGCAACAATTATCACAAAAATGAAAGACAACTGTGGCCAAGTGAATGGATAATCCAACAGATGTTAGTGTTCTTTTTCTAATTTATCAATGAAATCGAAAGGGAGTTTTGCTCATCAAACAGTTCTCTTTTGCAGAGTTCTAAGTTGAAACTACCACCTTGGGCTGGACTATATGATCCAATTACAGGCCCCTACTTGAGAAATGCTGTTAGGTTGGAGCAGACATCTTTCAGTTAAAACCCTATCTGATGACTTGCAAAATAGCTCATGGCAGTAGACATAGTAACATACATTTAAAAGAACCAAAATCGGCTTTTCAATCCCTTGGGCCTGTTTCATCATTCAATGAATGCAGCTTGACTCCATACTATTGACTTTCTTGGATATAGTTTGATAATTTAACAAAACTTTCTCAAACTCAGTCGATTAAGTTCCAACTTTTGTTGCACCTGTATCTATTTGTGAAGACATTTCCAAATTCCTGTGATCTTTTGTATCGAAACGTGCTCCTCATTTTTTTTTACTGTATGGACTAGCTCCATCTTCTTCAGGTGTTGCTCCATTGTTCTTGATTCCTTAACTAGAAGAATTTGTTTCATTGTATCTACCATGTCGAATCTGTGCAACATTTTAAGCACCTTCATCAGATTTGCCTTCACCCTCTTATTCTCAAAGGAATAGATGACTTAAAGAGCAAGGATGTCTGCTAGAATCTGGGAAATATTCATCCATCAAATAACATCACCAAAAACATTAACTAGTCACACATTTCATTTTTTGCTCCTGTGAACTTTGATTTGTGTAACTTGGCACTGCTTTGCCTGCATATCAGGAGTAGGTAACTGTAAAAACAAATAATTTGTTGGCTATGAATCACTAAGAACACAAATATTTTATGTGAATACATTTCCTGCTTTTCAGTTTGAAATTAACATGGATAAACTGTGAAATATGACTGTTGGTGATTACTGCTGGAAACTAACATACTGTTTAAGTTAGCTCGTGATTTTGTGTAATGTCAGGACCACTGTGGATACAGGTACAATTCAATACTTCCCAAGATTTCATGGGTAATGGCTTTCTCTGTAAAAACTCCAGTCTGCCATTTTAATAATCAGATTGTAATGATCAAAGGTTACAATTTACCCGAGGTTGTGGGTATAACAATGGAATGGTTTTATAATTTGCCACTGGATTCCAACAAAAAAATTAATTAAGTTAGTGTCAGCACATACCATCATCTTCCGTTCCTACCCAAAGTGTTGGTTTTAAAATTATATGTGCTATTTCATGGTGATGCAAAATCAAATCGGTTCCTTGGCAAATTATTGAAATATGTAATTTTTGAGCTTTTACAACTGCAGATTAACTCAAATTTTAAACTGGAATAAATTCAGAGAATTAGTTGAAAAATTGAATTCAACAGTCTCTGGAAAAGTATTCTCTATTCTAGTACAACTGAACTGAAAGTGAGAAATAAAATTACTTGCCGCGGAGTTTCCTGCAAATATAATTTTGGTTTTGATTATCATAAGTTAGATTATGACTACTAGCTATCCTGCTCCTCAAGGGTAAATTAATACCAAAATCCAAAAATAAACCTTTTTGAAAATGAAACAGTGAGGATCAAGATGAATTAGAAGTAGGCCCCTAAAGACAAATGAAGGTCAGAAATCACACTATTCCCAGAATACATATGGATGGACATTTCACAAAACACAACACTGCTTTTAGGATTAAAAAGATTGGAATTCTTTGCTTAAGACTTCAGAAAAAAAAAGGTCACTGCAGCATCAAGCCAAATGGAGCTCCCAGTAATTTTGGCTAATTCAAGATTGCATGTTTCAGCATCGATGACTGAGGTAATTTTATTTAAAGTAGTGTGCCTTCCAATATGACAAAACTAGATGAAGTCAAGAAAATATGCAATTAGTGGTGCTTTGTATGGATACATATAGAATATAGAACAGCACAGGAACAGACACTTAGGTCCATCAAGTCTGTGCTGAGCATGATGTTATTATAAACTAATGCCATCTGCCTGCACATGGTTAATTTCCTTGAGAGTTAAATGTAGATGCAACAAAGCCAGATAATAATACACGTGGTTAAGATAATTCACGCATATCTGTTCAGCCAGTAGTGCAAACAGAGACATGCAAGTTACAGGAATATTTGGAGCTTCATCTTAACTCGCTTATTCCATAACTTCCTGGATATTTCATGCTGGGAATGCTGAGCCATGAAGACTGCAGAAGGTTTTTGTGAAATTCTGAGCCATTAGTTGAAAGGAAATTTCATCAGGTTCTCTGGTTGAAGGTTGTGCAGCTTTCTTGCAACTGAATGACCAATACTTTCTATTGGAACTGATTGGCTGACTGCCAGCAGAAACTCAGGTATCTGCCAGATACATTGCAGAACCCCATGGGTGAAGGGAAGCTGTTAAGAATGATAGAACAACTAAATAAGAATGTAATAGGTTTTATTAAAATTGATCTCAAGGCACGTAATGATTTTTCAACCAATTTCAACAAAATTTGTTTAGCACCTTTAACACAGTCAGGCATCCCAGAGTGCTTTGCAGGAGTGTTAGCAATATAAATTGGACACCAAAACACAGAGAGAGATAATCAGGCAAAGGAAAAAAGAAAGGTTTTAGGAACCATCTTAAAAGAAGGAAAGAGAGAATGTAAAGAGATTTCAGAAGCAATTTGCAGAGTATAGGAACTTGGTAACAGAATGAATGATCATGCTGATAAAGTTGGAGTGATTAAAATTGGGAATTAGAACAGTGTTATGTCAGAGGGTGTGCACCTGAAGGAAATTACAGAGTTAGGTTGGACAATGCCAAGACTACATTTGAAAACAAGACAGGAAAATTAAAATCATGTTAAAACCTCATGTAGACTCCCTTTTGAATATACCTCAAAAGCCTTATGCATCTTTTCCATGTCCAATAGCCTGTCAGTGCTTTGTTGGACAGAAACATCAAAGGAAACAAGTGGAGAAGATGCATGTAGAGTATGCTCACACTGAACATATTCCAGAAAAAGAAGAAATTAGGGTCAGGTGTTAGGCACATGCTATGTAGATAATGGCTTTGTGATGTACAATACATAATCAGCTTAGACCAGTTAAAGGAAGACCATTCTGATAAATCCATTCTGCATTTAAAAATCAAAACCTCACATTATTTTTCCCATGAGCAAGCCATACTAATTACATCCCTGCTTTTTTGAAAATATTGCCACAACTGTGACTAATTTGGCAAATCCAAGAATCTTTTTCTCCCTCTTCATGAATTCAGAATACATTCAAGTATTCAGTAAGGGGAAGTTTTTACTACATGTGAACAGTTGAGGCTACGATAGCATTACACTTAAATGGAAGCATGAATGTGAAACCAAAGAAGGATTGATAAGGTACGTTGAAGAATTGGAGACTCATGTAGAAAAAAATGCCAACACCTGAGGGCCTGTTTCTGTGCCGAAAAATTCCATGTAATTCTTTGTGGGAACAAGAAAGTCTTGCAGTGGCACTTAGTTAAACAGCCAAATTTAAAGCAGAGAATTTAAAATTTAGTAGTGAAATTGTTGACAAAATTAAATTTACTTTCTTTAAAAAAAGAACGTGCTGTGATTAAATCTTCTTCTTATCACAATCCAAAAGACTTTGCAGCTAATTAAGTACTATTAAATTATCATTACTGTAAAGTCAACAAATGAGCAAAGTAAGTTCTTAGAAAGAGAAATGAGATAATCAACTGAACAATCTGCTTTTCATTGTGTTGGTTGAGAACTAAATTTTGGTCTGTGTATCAGGAGAACTTGCCTGTTGTTCTTTGAAAAGTGCCATGGGATTCTTACCATTCACTTAGGGCAGCGTGGTGGCTCATTGGTTAGCACTTCAGCCTCACAGCTCCAGGGACCTGGGTTCAATTCCAGCTTCAGCTGACTGTGTAGAGTTTGTACATTCTCCCTGTGTCTGCATGGGTTTCCTTTGGGTGCTCCAGTTTCCTCCCACAATCCAAAGATGTGCAGGTTAGGTGGGTTGGCCATGCTAAATTGTCCACAGTGTTCAGGGATGTGTAGGTTAGGTGTGTTAGTCAGTTGTAAATATAGGAGAATGGGTCTGGGTGGGTTACTCTTTGGAGGGGCGGTGTGAAATTGTTGGGCCAAACAACCTATTTCCACACGGTAGGGACTCTATGACTCTAGATACATGAGTGCTAGATTTAACGTCCAAAAAAAAAAAGTGAAAATCCTTCACCTCCTTAGTATCACACTGATCTGTACCTAAATGACAGATTTGGGTATCTGGGGTGGAATTGAACCCACCAACATTGACTCAGAGATTATGCAAAACACAAGCTTTTAGTTGAGACTTCCGAAATCACTACTAAAATAGGTTTGCCTTTCACTTCTGATTCCAGTTTACATTTGCTCGTTGCATTTGATTTTCCATTGGTGTCTATCATCAGCCGTTCATTGTATTATTTGTTGCCACATCCTGAACTGGGTACTTTATAGTCCAATCAATGAGAAGGCAAAGTTTAGGTAAGAACTGTCTTCAAGTTTAGGTAGGGTGAGGGAAATTGACAATTTCTGCTTCTTTTCTGTGACCCTTCACTGTAAGACAGATTCAATTAATCTGGCTGAAGAAAATTGTCATGATGTAACTGCAGAAGTGCATGAGAACGACAAGAGGTCATACTACAGCTACTCCATTATTAATAGTGAATATGAATTGTAATTACCCGAGGAAGAAATGTAGTAGTTTATCCATGCAATGTTACTTTTCGTTGTGGACCTTTTCTTCACAATTCTGTTCCAAGGCATAAACGTACACATTGGGTTGAGAACAATGTGATTTGCTGCTTGGTATGTTATTCAGGCTGCAATACATCTTTGAGAAGTGATCTTTTTACTTCCAATGCGTACATGGTTGGTGTAGAGTTGGACAATTTCTCTTTACACATGTATGATTTTGAAATCACACTTCTGAGAAGACAGATAGATTTGGATTGCTTAGAATTTTATGTTGAGATTGTCACATGTATATTATTCAAATGAAAAGTGTTATGGACCAGGTCAGAGCCCCTCAAACATTTCAAGAAAGTAGCTCAGACCCTAACTTTGTTAGTTGTTTCAAGCAGGTGTTAAGTGGATATTCCAGGATGGATGCAGCTGGTCAAATCACTAAAGTTTTAAACAAAACAGAATTTATTTAAAGGATTACTGAATGAAACACAAACAAAAGAGAACCGAATACTTATCCAAAAACCCAACAAATTATCCCAACTTAATGATGCTTCCAAATACTTGCAACAATCCCCATAAACACCTCTTGGTACAAGAGGAAAAATCAAACACAGGGTCTTACAGGAGAGAGAGAGACAGCAGAGAGACTCAGTATGGAACACCTTCATCCATGGAGCTGCTTCTTGCACCAGCAGCCTCAAACCTGATTGCTTGCTTTCAGTGAACAGCCAGACTGCTAAAACCCAAACCAAAGTAAAACTGAGCTCAGAGAAATGGCCACTCCCCTTTCATTGTACAAGTTTTTTTCACCTGAAAGCCTTTTTTCCTGAGGCAATTTCTGTTAGCTTTTATCAAATTGGACCGAGAACCCTTCAAATCTAATTTTTTCGAAATGCTGCTTTTACGACCACTCTGAAATAAAAAGCCAAGGGCAGCATAACCTTATTAAAGGTGCAGCGTCATTACAAACGTCTGCATCCTCTGTTCAGTCAGTTTATTGTGCTTTAAGTAAGCCAGATGTTTGAAAGAAGACCTTTTGCTATGAAATGCTTCTTGAACAATTTTCTAAACTCTGTATCTATTATTATTTGAACAGCTCATGCTATTGTAAGATCTTCTTTTGAGTGAACTTCAGTGGCTAACTTATCAAAAAGGTCAATGACAGCTCTGTTGCAAATCCACACTTATTGTATATTTCCATAGTTCTTAGTTCAGATAATATATAGATCATTAATTAAGCTTTCGACAAGTTCTCCTGGAAATTCATATTGAAGCATGATAAACATAATTTGTTTTTCATGGATCTTTTTGTCCAATTTGCACACAATCGGATATTGTTTCCTCCAGTAGAGAGATATATTAGCCTGCTCTCCATTTGATCTAGAGTTGATTGCTGAAGTTGTTCAAAATTTTAGGAACTGTACTTTCCACATTTCCCAATTTGCTGATCCATCTAATGTCTCTGAAAACGGATTTTTTTTTTGGAAAGTTTGCTATTAGCAAATTTTGTTATATTGCTGGAGTGATGGTAGATATCTGGAGTTGTGATTATCTTCCTGATTTATATAATATTTGTTAGGATTTTGAACTCCTTATAATATAGCCAAATTGGTGGCTTGTTGTATTCTTTGATGATAAAAGATGCTGTTAAATGTTTGTTATACGAAAGACTGGTGTAATTTGTATGTAATCTGAAAGCCATTTCTGATACATTTTGAGAAAGTGAGGACTGCAGATGCTGGAGATCAGAGCTGAAAAATGTGTTGTTGGAAAAGCGCAGCAGGTCAGGCAGCATCCAAGGACGTTTTGGGCATAAGCCCTTCTTCAGGAATGGGCAGGAGAATCGACGTTTCGGGCATAAGCCCTTCTTCAGGAAGAAGGGCTTATGCCCAAAACGTCGATTCTCCTGTTCCTTGGATGCTGCCTGACCTGCTGTGCTTTTCCAGCAGCACACTTTTCAGCTCCGATACATTTTGATTCAAGTGTGATGACTAATTTATCTAAGAGACCAATGAGAACTCTGTAACAAATGAGCTCTTGTTGTTAGTTTTCATAGTTGCTTGGTTCAGGTACAAAACAGATTAGTAATGAAGCTCGCTACAAGTTCTCCTACTTTTCAATGTAAAAGTTGCATTTATTTTACCAAGGTGACTGAAGAATTTCCCAAAGAATTGTTTTCAGAAACTTTCTCAAAATAGCTTCACTCAGTAATGATTCATTAATTTTCGACCATCAGAGATGTCTACTACAATGCCTTTTAGCCAACCTTTCTCTGCATCCAAGGTATTTTCACATTGAATTCAATGCCACATCACCAGGTTTGTGCTTGTTTCCTTTGTTCAATTTTTAATATTTTAATGAATAAAATTAATAAAATGTCTCATTTCCTTAATAAAACTTGAACCTTCATAGAAACTGTCAAAGTAACAAACATTTCACTAACTTTGATGTTAGGGCTCTGATACTTTGAATTGCAATAAGAATTCTTATTTTCCTGATTTATTTCCTTTTTCAATCAATTTCCTTTAAATCTGTGTTTGATGATAACCTTGCCTTGCTGCTGTTCACACTTTTATCATGAAAGTAGTTCAAACAGCGAGTTTGGAGAAGATTTGTAGCTCAGGTTGAGGATCTGAATGTAAGTTGGCTCACTGAGCTGGAAGGTTGGTGATGGTGATGAAACATCTGCAAATGATACTTCCAGAGCAGCGAGCAAGCTTACATCCAACAGTTCAAATATGCGTTAACTCATTATTAATGCTTTTAACTGTAGCCAGACTTGGACAATATCCAAGCCTGGACTGACACATGGCAAGTAAAATTTATGCTACACAAGTGCCAGGTAATGTCCATCTCCAACAAGAGAATCTAACTATTGCCTTTTGACATTCAATGACATTATCATCCCTCAATCCCCCACTATCCACTATCTTGGGCTTACCATTGACTAAAAACTGACGTGGACTTGGCATTTAAATAGGGCGGCTACAAAATCAGATCAGAGGCTGAATATTCTGCAGCAACTAACTCACTCCCTTACTCCCCAAAGCCTGTCCACCATCTGCAAGGCACATGTCAGGAGTGTGATGGAATAGTTTGTTCTTGGCTGGAAAAGTGTAGCTCCAGCAACCCTCAAGAATCTTGACACCATCGAGGTCAAAGCAGCCCATTTGATTGGCGACAGATCCACAGTTATCCACTCATTCCACCACCGACACTTAGTATCAGAAATGTGTAACATCTACACTGCAGAAATCCACATCAGGCTGCACCTTCTAAACCACTGCCATCAGGAGCAACAAATGGTAGATGCAGGTACAGTTATAACATTTAGAAGCCATTTGGACAGATACATGAATTGGAAAGTTTAAAGGGGGATATGGGCTAAACATAGGCAAGTGAGAGTAGTTTAAAGTTAAAAATCACACAACATCAGGTTACAGTCAAACAGGTTTATTTGGAAGCACTAACGTTTGGAGTACTGCTCCTTCATCAGGTGATTGTGGAGTATAAGATCATAAGACAAAATTTGTAGCAAAAGTTTACAGTGTTATGTAACTGGAATTATATATTGAAAAATTCAAAGTTTGTGCGAAGATTTGTAGCTCGGGTGCTCGTTATTGTGGTTCTGTTCGCCGAGCTGGAAGTTTTTGTTGCAAACGTTTCGTCCCCTGGCTAGGGGACATCATCAGTGCTTGGGAGCCTCCTGCGAAGCGCTTCTTTGATGTTTCCTCCGGTGTTTTTGGCTACTAAGGATAGCTGTTCGTGTTGTTTCGTGGCTAGTTGATGTTCATGTATGTGGATTGTTAGCTGTCTTCCTGTTTGTCCTATGTAGTGTTTTGTGCAGTCCTTGCATGGTATTTTGTACACTACATTAGTTTTGCTCATGTTGGGTATCGGGTCCTTCGTTCTGGTGAGTTGTTGTCTGAGCGTGGCTGTTGGTTTGTGTGCCGTTATGAGTCCTAGGGGTCGCAGTAGTCTGGCTGTCAGTTCCAAGATGCTCCTGATGTATGGTAGTGTTATATTCTCAAGTGAATCTAAAATGAATGTAAAAGTGAATTCTCACTTGAAAATGTGACTTTAAGCAAGTTCTAGGATTTACATATGAAAGAACTGAAACCAATTTGTTCATTCGAAAAGATGAGATACTTAATAAACAATCCACGTCTTTTTTCAATATATAATGTCAATTACGTCACATGGTGGTTCAATGGTTAGCACTGCTGCCACACAACGCCAGGGACCTTGGTTTGATTCCAGCCTCGGGCAGCCGTCTGTGTGGAGATTGCACATTCTCCCTGTGTCTGCACGGGTGTTCCGGTTTCCTCCCACAGTCCAAAGATGTGCAGGCTAAGTCAATCGGCCATGCTAAATTGCCCATAGCGATAAGTAGGTTAGCTGCATTAGTCAGGGGCAAATATAGTATAGGGGAATATGTCTGGGAGTGCTACTCTTCAGAGGGTTGGCATGGATGTTGGACTGAAGGGCCTGCTTCTACAGTGTAGGGATTCTAAATTCTGCGTCTTACGATCTTAAACTCCACAATCACCTGATGAAGGAACAGCACTCCAAAAGCTAGTGCTTCCAAATAAACCTGCTGGACTAAAATCTGATGTTGTGTAGTTTTTAACTTTGTACACCCCCCTCCACCACCATCACCTCCAAATCAAGAGTAGTTTAGTTTGGGAAACATGCTCGGCATGGAGAAATTAGGTGGAAGGGTCTGTTTCCATGCTATATGACTTTATAACAAGGGCAGCAGATAGGTAGGAGCACTGCCTACTTGCAAGTTCCCCTCCAAGCTACTCCGTATCCTGACTTGGAAATAAATGACCGCTCCTTCAGTGTCACTGGATCTAAATCTTGGAATTCTCTACCCAATGGCATTGTGGGTATACCCACAGCAAATAGATTGCAGCAATTCAAGAATCAACTCTCCACAAAATTCTCAAGACAACTGGGCATGGCAAAAAATGCTGATGTCCCATCCTGCAAAAGCAAAGAGATCATGAACCTGTGTGCTGTTGGGTTTAATCTCAAGATTAGTATGTCAATAATACCTTCAGAAATGCTCATGATGTCAACACTGTATTATAGTATGTGACCCCAGGATAGACATGTGTCAGACTTTATATTAACTCGAACCACCTAAAGTATAACATGCTGTCGGAAGCTGCTACTTTTTACAAATGAATAGCTTAATGTTAGCCCAGACATGGAAGTGCCAGTGAATGAAATATTTATATATATCAGTAAAGAGTAGTAAACATTTGTGAGATTCTTTTCATGATCGTGATGTGCTGCAGGGATCAGCACAGGCTTTTCATCATCAATATAAATGATCGAGATGTGAATATAGGAGGAATGGTTAGTAAGTTTGCAGATGACACCAAAATTGGTGGTATAGCGGGCAGTGATAAAGATGATCTCAGAGTACAATGAGACCTTGATCAAATGGGCCAATGGGCTGAGGATTGGCAGATGGAGTTTAATTTGGAGAAACGTGAGGTGCTGCATTTTGAGAAGGCAAACTAGGATAGGCGTTATACTGTTAATGATGGGGGCTTGGGGAGTGTTGCCGAACAAAGAGACCTAGGGGTGCAGGTGCATAATTCCTTGAAAGTGAAGTCTCAGGTAAACAGAGTGGTGAAGACCTCGTTAGGCACATTTGCCTTCATTGGTCAGAACAATGAGTATCATAGTTGAGACATCATGTTGCTGCTGTACAGGACATTGGTGAGGTAACTTTTGGAATACTGTGTACAATCCTGGGGGCCGCCATTCTATAGGAAGGATGCTATTAGACTTGAGAGAGTGCAGAAAAACATTGACAATGCTGTTGCTGGGTTTGACAGTTTGTGTAATATGGAGAGGGTGAATAGGCTAGGACTTTTGTCTTTGGTGTGTCAGAGGCTGAGGGCTGACCGTATAGTAGGTTGTAAAATCATGAGGAGCACTGGTAGGGTGAATAGCTGAAGTCTTTTTTCCGAGGGTGGGGAGTCCAAGACTAGAGGGCTTTGGTTTAAGGTGAGGGGGAAAGATTTAAAAGGGACCTGAGGGCTAACTTTTTCGTGCAGAGGGTGGTGCGGGTATGGAATGAGTTGCCAGAGGAAGCGGTGGAGGCTGATACAATCACAAAGGCACTTGGGTGGGTGTATGAACAGGAAGGGTTCAAAGGATATGGGCCAATTTGTAGCAAATGAGACAAGGTCAGATTGGGATGTCTGGTTCATGTTGATGAGTTGGTCTGAAGGGCTTGTTTCCATGCTTTATAACTCTTTGACCCTATCATGGTAGCCACTTTTTAGTTTTTAATGTCATGAGAGAAAACATAAGCATTGCTGTAAAAAGTAAAGACACCTGCTGGAGACAAAATGTGCAATAACGTTTAGCATGCTGGGAAGGGCATTCTATTCAATCACACATTGCACCTTTACCCAACATAGTGCAACAAGGCAAGTGGCCAAGGTGATACTTGAAATTTCAGTTGGCTCTTCTCGCGGAAGAAATCTGGATAACGTGTCATGCACAATGAGGCTTTCCCTTTAAAGCGATGATTTTCTCAGGAAGATATGTTTAGAAAATATTTTTCAAAAAATGCATCAGCAAATCTATTCATTTCCAGGTAATGAATGTTAACTTTTCGTACAATCACATGCCGTGACAGACCGTGTGGAAATCCACTATTTGCATATTGAACAGGCTTGAGAGCCCATACATCAGACTACTCAGTGTGTGATCGCTCACACAATGAGTTTGGTGAGAAGCACCTGCAGAGATTGCAATTTATGAACAGCACTGTAACAACTTAAGAAGGACAGCATGCCAAAAACTATGATGCAAGTAGTATCAGCACGTAGCATTAAGTCACAGAAAGGTAATCTGTCGCTGTCCATTGATGTTGTTGAGATAAAAATTACAAGTAGCTGCTCTGCTGGCGTCCCTTATAGTATTATACCGTTAAATATAGCAGCACAGTGGAAGACTGGAATTAATTTTTCAAAATATTCATTCGCCGGGTATTGCAACATTTATTGTCCAGAGGGCAGGTTAAGAGTCGCCCAGGTTGCTGTGGCTCTGGAGTGACATATTGGCCAGACCAAGTAAGGACTTCAGTTTCCTTCCCTAATGGACGGCAGTGAACCAGGTGAGGTTTTGTGACAATTAACAATGGTTACATGGTTGTCTTTAATTCTAGATCTTTTAAAAAATGCATTCAAATTGCACAGTGGAATGATTTGAACCCAAGTCCCTAGAACAGAATCTGGATGCCTGGATTAATAAACTAGCAATAATGCCAATAGGCCATCACTTCCCTAGTGTCTGAGCAGAATGTAACAATGGCTTGGAAAACTGGAGTGAGCAGATCTTGCTTCTGCTACATTCCAAATGATACACTCTGACGGTGTGGTTTGCAAGCATGCATTCAATCCTGAAAATGCATCCTCCTCTATATTCATCAGGGTTTCTCTGTTAGTATCCAGGGTGTATACATGAAGCTGGCACTTTGGAAAATTCAAATGCATGACACAGGCTGCCAGCAGCTCCTTCAGGCACCTTATCAGCCAAACAGGCGAACCTTAAAAAGGACTGGAAGCTGCAATTCTCAAAGTTGAGTTATAGGTTTTTGAAAAACTTTTCATGCAGAGTCAGGAGGGGCAAGACTGCTGCATTGTAAAACCCTTATACATCCATGTCCCTCCGAACTTTTCATGCTGCACCTCCTCATCATCTGCCCAGTCTCCCATAGATCCAGCTGAGAACTTCAAACAATATACGAGCTGGCTGGTCTTGCAGGCCTCTTTTTTCAGGCAACCTGTTACTAGCAACATCTAGTGCACACACAGTGGCTACCACATATAACCAGAAACCAGAGGGCAGCACCTTCAGGTCAAGAGCACAAACCCTCATATGTGAGCAAAACAGAGTTTGAGCTGGAAATACTCTTGTAGACCTGCACCATGAAAACGTAAATTCCATATGTCAATTATCGCAATTTTAAATCAGCATTTGGAACTCTCGTCATATGCATCTCCTTTAAAGATTCACAAACTGAGCGTGTTTGGAGAAATTTGATCTGTACAAGAAATTTGATCCACACTGGAATGATCTTTTTAAAAAATGAGATGATAACTTAGGTTGGCACAATTAGTTCAGGGCTTTATTCTGCAACAGCATGGAGGCAGAGAGAGAGAAAGAACAGTGCTCTGCTCTGATCTGAAAGAAAGAACTATTGTGGACCAGACAATTCAGAAGCAGGTGATGATTGCAATTACTACTGCCTTTCTATTTCGATGCAATTATCATTTCCAATCATCATCACTGCTGAGAAATGGAGGAAAGGAAGGAGCAATGACTTCTCCTCAGTAGTGGAGAGATTGTTTGCCTGTGAAATCTCATCGGACCAAAATCTTTTGCCAGCTTTTTTTTAACAAAACAATATGTACAATGTTAGAACAGTTATTTCAAATCAGCTCTAAAATATACAATTATTGTGAAGCATTAAAGTTAATTATTGAAAAAAAAATGCACACATTGGTCTATTGTTCCTCTTTGTTGGATACATTACATATAGTGAAAACTGTAACTGTCAATGTTGCCAACAGGCAAGGGTTCAGCTGAGAGAATTTTAAAATCTGAGTGCCACGAAACTGAATGAACAGAAGCCCATGCTTTCTGACCTGATGGTTATCATCTGTTGCCAATTCAGTTCCACTGAACCAGCAGGATTAGCTACTCTTTACAAACAGTTGTCCAAACATGTCAGCAGCACTCCCTTTTTAAATATGTTTAAATAATAAAGTCAACTTTAATTCCTATTTTACAAAAAAAATCTGATGCAAGAGTTGCATTGTTGAGGCTGTTTGCTTCGGATTATACTGTAACAACCATTCTGTAGTTCCATTAAATTATATCAGGAAGAATTTGAATGGAATGAATTTGAATAGAATCATACAGTACAAAAACTGTTTGTTCAGCCCATTGGAAGGCTGCTAGCTTTTTGAAAGACCAATGTGATTAGCCACATTCTCCTTTCTCGCAATAGTCTTGTGAATGTTTCCATTTCAAGGATAAATTTTAATTTCTTTTTTGAAATGCAATACATTGACTCATATATACCAGAAGGCCTGTGGTCAGTCCTAGCTAGAGATGGAGCAGTTATCCAAAAGTTAGCCTTCGTGAATTCAAATCTGAATTGAGACTGCTTCCAGAAAGTACAAGCGTGGATACATCTGGGGAAGAGTTTGGTTGGTCTGGCTAGATACACCACATAGGAGAAAGTGAGGACTGCAGATGCTGGAGACCAGAGTTGAAAAATGTGGTGCTGGAAAAACACAGCAGACCAGGCAGCATCCGAGGAGCAGGAGAATCGATGTTTCGGTTGAAGCTGAAGAAGGGCTTATGCCCGAAACGTCGATTCTCCTGCTCCTCGGATGCTGCCTGGCCTGCTGTGTTTTTCCAGCACCACATTTTTCAACTCTGGATACACCACATGTTGCAATTTGATAGTAATGCTCATGTGCTCTCGGCTCATTCCCACTGAGTAAACAAGATGATGGTCAGCAACCGCGAAATGTACTGCAGCACTGTTTAATGTCCTGTTGGTAAAAGGAAGGAACAGAAAACTTCAACTTCAAATATCTGAGGGGACTCCAATAAAATTTAACTGAACCAACCATCAACATTCAGTTGTATAAAAGTGAGTCAGAGCCTTGGACCTCTGCAGTAACTTGTCCTCTGATTCTGCAAGCTTTTCCACTATTCACAAGGCATAAGTCTGAGGTATGAGGGAATATTCACCACTTGGTGTGATCAGTGAAGTTAAAGTAACATTCAAGAAATGACATCACTGAGGAAACAAAAGCAACTAATTTTATTGGCACATGATCTGATTCTTTACAATTAATTTCCTTTGTCACAGGCACACTGCAGCTGCAGGGTGCATCATTTACAAGATTAACTGAAGGAATTCACAAAAGCTCCTTCAACAGTATCTTCCAGACCAGTGATGTCCACTACCTAGAAGCACAAGGGCAGCAGGTGGACAGGAACACCAGCACTTGCAAGTTACCTTCCAAAATGTGCACCTACCTGACTTGAAAATAGATTGCCATTCTTCACTATCACTCAATCATCAAATCCTGGAGCTCACTCTATAAAACTGTAGTTGTACCTGTGCCACATGGGTTGGAGCAGTTTAAGAAGGCTGACCATCATCAACATTGCAAGGGGAATTTGGGCTGGGAAATAATAATGGCCTTATCAGTAATGTCCAGATCCTGTAAATGAGTACAGAAAACGAGGGATGAATCTTCACCATATTTTGCTCAGTGTTCTTCTTGCGAGGTTTTATGGAGAGTTTTTCTCTCGGCACAGTCTAATGAGTTTTCTTGTGTGACCCCCCACCCAAATAGGCCTCATTAATTACTTGCCATGCTCCTTTGGCACTCCTCTTGTCCGTCGCTTACCTGACTCTCCCATTCGCCATTGCTGGAAGTACTCACCTTTGCTAGGATTTTCCAGCATTCCAAGTGTCAATGCGATCTCCCCTACCCCTGTCTTGAACCAGGTCAAGCTTTGTCAGTCTGGAGTGGTCCAGACAAATGGAATCCACAAACCAACGTCTGTCACACCACATAGCTGACGCAGCTGACACTTCCTCACCAATACAATTGCACAGTTCTATGTTTATCATGATGTAAGCACCAGAGCACACAGCATACCATTGCATGAGGATGAATTTTATTATGGGTAGAGGATGGGGCTAGAAGGGGGAGGTGTACTATTTGCCTTCCCAATTAATAACTCATTCTTGAGTTGACTAACTTCGAAAAATACTTGTTCATTGTGATAATAAGCTACAGAGAAGTCTTCCGAGGAGAGGTTGAGAGTTCTCGGCCTTTTCTCGTTGGAACGGCTACTATTTGCCTTCCCAATTAATAACTCATTCTTGAGTTGACTAACTTCGAAAAATACTTGTTCATTGTGATAATAAGCTACAGAGAGCCTTCATGAGTTGAAAGCAGAACTTGTGTCTCCCAGGGAAGAGACGTCTTCCTCTACTGGCCAATCAGCTGCTGTCCAATCATTTTGTTTGGCAGTCAAGTCGTCCCAACAGTGTCAACACTCACAGTAGTGGCCACTGCTGGGACGAGAAGCAGTCCCATGGAGACAATGCACAGTGACTGGTCTTACAGGTAAATTAGGATTAGGGGACACTTGACACATCAGGGTGTGAGAGTTTGAGAGGTCAGGTTCTGGAGGTTGGGGCAGGCACAGAGCTGGGTTTGTATAATAATGTAACCTTTTTCAATCTGTCTTCGCTGGCCGCACATATTATTGGGCAAAAGTGGAAACAAAAAAATTAAGAACTGGTCACCTAAGGGCCTGAATAGGACTGCAGAGCTCCATCCATGCAATTTTATCAAGTTCGAGAGATGGTGGTGGTGGAGAGATTGGAGTTGTGTAAAACTCATCACCATGGTCAAATCAATAATTCCCTCATATAGACTCTCTCACTACCTTCAGCAAATGTAGTTAGTGGCACAACGAATTAACAAAACTTGATGTATCTTCTAAATCCTTTCCTCCCTCACTGTTTCCTCTATATGGTGTTTAAAATGGAGTGGTACTGAACTATCGGCTGAAGAAGAACAATTAGAAATTACTATCTCACATCAAAGAGGAGTTTCTTTTCACCTTGAAAATACATTTACTATTGTTAAGACTTTTAATTTGTCTCCTCTCAGCCTTCTTCGGCAAAGGCAAATCTCATCACAACATGGTTTCTTTATTCTGTAGCCACTAAAAATCTGAAATCATCTTTATTCAATTACCACCTGCCAGTGGGCAGAGCTAAACACCTCAGTCAAAAATAAAGTGCTCAAAACATTATTCGATCCAATCGCAGTACATGTTTTATTCAATGCTGTTTGTTTTTCGCTTCAGATTAAATTTGCTGAATGACTCAAGGCACTATTGTACAAAGATGTGTCAACTGGCTATTTCTACCTGCAGTTTATAGGAACTCTGACATTTCCTAGCAAAGCAGTTCTGCGTTTAATCAGGATTTGACAGCTTCATTGATATTTATTGGAAAATGCTGCTTCAATGATTTTCTCCCCATCATCCCTGAGCGGCCAAAACCCATTGTATGTTTTGGTTGATCTAAATTTTAAAGCTACTCACTAAATATTGATAAATTATAATTGAGTCCTTATTTTAATATTGAAGATTTCACAATTTCATCACCCCAGAGAACAGGTACTACTGTGCTGCATTTACTAAGACAATAGCACACTGGCAATATTTAATTGTAATCTTTACTAGTTTGTTATTTCCCCAATAATTCAATTATTTTTTTCCCCCCAGGATATACACTTCCTGATAACTCATAGACAACTATTGCACCAAGCCCTCTCCAAGCTACTGAGGTCTTGCTTTCTTTCATTAACAATTTACTGTGCATCTTGCACCATATTTCTGAGAAAGTGTTGATGATTGTATTTAATGTTGTTTTGCAAAAAAGCAACTTAAACAGGAAGTCATTGAGAGTTTACCTTGTACCCCATCACTCTTATGACCACTTTAGTCCATTGAAGAGAGTACGAGTAGAAATTCTTCAATGCAAAATTTTTTTATCCTCCATGATTGAAAATGCATTGGAAAAATGTCTCTAACTAACCAAGAAAGTTGCAGACAATGGGATGAAAAGTCTTCCCTACATATTCAAAGTTAAAGAGGTACACTAAAGTAATTACTATGTTGGAATTCAGTTGACAATTATAAAACTACTTAGGATTTCAATCAGAATACAGTAGTTTGTTAACCTAGCAATTCAAAGACAACTATTATTCCGTAGTAAATTTACCTATATCTTGAATTCTGAAATGTTAAAACTTTCAAAACCCATGCACAACAACAGTGTGTCAGTTACCTGCAGGCGCTGGGGATCGAGTGTGGGAGAAAGATACTGCCTCTCTGCATTATGTGTAGCAAAATGATAAATATGTTTAGGAAGACTACTTTGATGATTTAATATATGGTATTCGCATGAAATCTTCTTCATGAAACTGAGACTTTATTCAACATGTCAGCAACTATAAAAATGGGTAAATGATGTATCTTGAATTATCCACACATTCTCCAGAAGGTACGAGAAGGAACCGGCAAACAAATTAAGGATCAATAGGTTTATCCAATGAAAGTCTACTGGATCAGTCTCTATGGCTTCAATGCACTTGATTCTAAATATCAACCATCAATTACATTGGTAACTCATTATCCATGGCAACTCATCCTTGAATAGTGGAAAAGTCCTGTTAGAATTCTGGGATTTCTGATAACATTGGGAGGCAAAATAAGATGTCCTTGAGGCAACTTCAAGGAGAATGTGATTTAATGGTGACTGCAGCAAGGATAAGCAAATAACTTTGTCGTATGCTTGATAATTTCTGTAGCATCTGCAGTCTTACATTCTCATACACATTGTCTAATGTCAAATATAGTTTCAATCAATTATTTTCATCAGTCTACAGTGCAGTGATGACCAAGTGATTTGCTTTATTTGCAAAGGGACTATATGGTCTAATGGGAAGGATCCATTAACCAGTCTGTTCTCTCATGTCTGCCCAGTCTCGACTATTTCTGGGCAATCTGTCACATAACAATGAGCCATCATTCAGATTCAAAAACATTTCCATTAATTAATTCAGTACAGAATTAGTTAAGGCCGTGAGCTTCATTCTACACTGAAACTAATCTTATGCATTAATCACAATTAGCAAATGTAACTAGAATGTAATGAATGGTATCATCTTTCCACCATCCATTATGTTTCATTAATCAATGCCACAATTTAGCACTGGTTCTTTCCACAGTATTTGTGAAATACCTGGCATCATCTCAGTAATGTTCAAGGTTATCCTTTTCAACACATCCTGAATAATTACTCTTTGGAGTTAGCATCCTGCAAACTGGTTAAATAGTCTGGCTGTCACAACAGAATAATCTATATTTGAGCAAAGCACAAATGCTGCTAATAGTGGAGGCAATATTCATTTGGATACCATTATTGATAGATATAAACACATTATGTGCAACTCTAGTATGAAAAAATGTATGCATACATCTATGATGTGTTAGCCAACACAAATTACATGTAGTGTATATAAACTTCAGCAGAAATTAATGCAAAAAGAATTGTTTATTTCCTGGAGCTTGGTTTACATGACGGTCACTGCTGTTATTGCTTCTTAGGTTATGAAGTCTCCATCACAAAACTTTGCTAGGGCATATGTGAATGTCACATGGCTTATTTTGCAATCATTTCACATCCCCTGTGGAAGCAAGTGACATTTTACTAAAATCCAGATGGTCAGGGGCTTCAGAAATTGATTAATCATGGGAGTGAATTTGAATCCTGCAAAATAAAAACAGAAGATACAAGAAGTGCACGTAAAGTTGATTGCCAACCAAAAAGGAAGATTACAAGTGTGATGATTTGGGAGAGACCATTCAGCAGAACTCAAAATTGCAGATTTCCAGCATCCACTGTCATCTATTCTTCTTTATTACTGCTCCCACCACTTTCATTATTTGCTCCAATGTGCCATATCACTTGCCCTTTTTTTCAGATTTAAATGCCTGGGAGCCAGCAATCCATCTCATGCACTATATTTTCATACAGGGCAATTTTAGATGCTGAAAACCATTGACATTCAACCAGAATGTATTGTTTGTGCTGGCTATGGAAAAAAAAACCTAACTGTAGCTTACAATGTATCATAGGTCTGATTCATGTGGTAAACATTGCTTTCATGGCTCATGATGTGACCTAGGATAAAGAAGCCATTACCACATTTTCTGAAAACACTTAGAAGGAAATATTTAATGTTTAAAATATTCCATAAATTAAAAACTCATCTTTTAAACATAGACGAGCTTGGAAAGCATCCCAATAAAATGTTTAAGGACATTACTAAAACGGCTGGGAGAGGGTGGGCTTTTGATTAATTGTAAATTACACATTGCAAAAGTGAGCATTACAATTCTCAAGGACATTTTCCAAGTTGTTTTGTGAAAAATTGTCTGAAAAGGAAAAAGAATGGCGTACATTTATCACAAGAATACATCCACACCCTTTTCTTTCTTGCTTGCATGAACAGGGTAATCAACCATGTTTGTCCTTGTGTTTGCACTTCTCCAGAATAAAAGTTTTAAGTCATTTCTTTAGCCTTTGAAATGCATTGTTTGTCTTCATACTATTAAGAATAGTCAATTTCAGGAGAGGAACCGAATACAAGTGACCCAAGAAAGGATTTGAGTTTTGCACTAATCAACACTTTCTTATCAAAGATCAGCTGAAATTAATTATATGTACAAAAGGCTCATCTACAGTTATGCATTTATTTCAGAACTTTTCTTATGTATGCCACTACACACACCATCTTTAATGCAACAACATCAATTGTATGGAAATGGTGAGCCATTTTGATCAAACAAGTGTAGTAAACAGTGGATAATTCGTAACAATTTGCTCTCATCTGGTACTGTATAACAGTATATGCATCATTGTCAGTTCCTGTAGCGTGTTGAACAGATGAATTACATGGTAATTGCAAAGCATCTGGAATGCTGATTGAGCATCGTTCAATCCAATTTTAAAACTTTAATATAAGATGTTGCAGTTAACTATAGTATATACACCTCAATGTGCATGCTTCACAAACCAGCTGGATGACTAATATGTTAATTCAACTGATATTTTAGCTCAGTTGGCAGGATGGCTTGCTTGTGATGCAGAGTGACGCCAACAGCATGGATTTAATTCCTGCATTGACTGAGGTTACCATGAAGGACATTTCTCCTTAAAATCTCTCCCTTCACCTGAAGTGTGATGAACCTCAAGTTAAACCACCACCAGTTGTCTCTTCCTACTGAGTTAGCAGTCTTATGGTCTGGTAAGAATATGGCAACAAATATATCTTAAAATATTCAGAGTAGATGTGCTTCAGAAGTGGTTGGATTCCGATTTGAGCACTCTGGTTGTAGATTTAGGAAAATTTAAGGTTTGAAATCATAATATTATTTGATACCTTTAACCGTGAGCAGTTATGAGTTTTATATGCCATAGATCTTGTAACCTATGTAATATTATGACTCTTAACCATATTAACTTGGTCAGACTGGAAAATTACTGGAGATCAGGTCAGCTGGTCAATATGATGATTTACTCCTTTTGTCGTACATTTTGTAAAGTGAGAATCATTTTTACTAGTAAAACTGTCAATATTGAGTGGTAAGCAGCAGTGTTTACAAATGTATTTAAATTCAAGCCAACATCCTGATTTTCTCTCCTTTTTAAGCCTGGGTCAAAAGCCTGGAACTCCCCATCGAACATAACTGTGGAGGTTTCACCAATTCAAAGTCCGAAGATAGTCCAAAAAGATGGCTTACTATTCCCCTCCCTCCATTAGAAATTAGTAGTAATTGTTAGGACTGCTAATAACACCCACATGACCTAAAAATAAATGCTGTAGAGAAAAAGGATATGCAACAAGATATTCATTATATAGAGACTCTTCATTTAACATTGTGGTTCAATTCCTGAAAATCATGACATGAAGTGAAACAACCTTGTGATTCAATGTTAAAGCCAGCGTTATATTTGGTCAGACATTTTCTTGCCCAGAAGAAAACAGCATCCAAGTTGAAAATATGTACGTTGTGTGTGCAGCACTGTGCATTCTGAGCTCAAATAACTTGCAGAATGAAATAAATCAAATAAATACAACAGAACCATTTTTCTTCGAATTCTAGCTAGGTCAGCACTGTATAGCCCATCACTATTTGCCCTGGAAAAAATGAAAATGAGTCATTCTTTTGAATTGCTGCAGTCCACAGGTACACCAACTTTACTGTTAGAGAGGGAACTCCAGAATATTGATATTGTAAAAGTGAAGGAATGGCAATATAGTTCCAGGTCAGGATAGTGAATGGCTTGGAAGGGAACCTCCAGGTGGTGGTGTCCTCATACATTTGCTACTTTTCCCCTTCCAAGTGTTCGGGGTTGCTGTTTTAGAAGGTGCTGTTGAAGGTCCCTTGATGGGTTGCTGCAGTGCATTGCCACCATCATGCATTCACAGTGGACAGACTGTATGTTGAAGGTGCTTGATGGTGTACCAATCAAATGTTTTGCTTTGTCCTGGATGGTATTGGATATCTATATTCTTAGTAGATTTTCACCTGTCCAAGTAATGTGAAATTATTTCATCATACTCTTGACTTACATCTTATCGATGATGGGCAGGCTTGGGGAGTCAGAAGATGAGTTATTTGCCACAGAATTCCCAGCCTCTGAACTACTTTTGCAGCTACAGGATTCAAATGACTGATCCAGCATAATTTATTACCAACAAAAAGCCCCCAGAATGTTGATAATAATAACAGAGGAGAAAGTGAGGTCTGCAGATGCTGGAGATCAAAGTTGAAACTTTATTGCTGGAACAGCACAGCAGGTCAGGCAGCATCCAGAGAACAGGAGATTCGACGTTTCGGGCACAGGCCCTTCTTCAGGAATGAGCAGAGAGTGTTCAGCAGGAGAAGATAAAAGGTAGGGAGGAGGGACTTGGAGGAGGGGAGTTGGAAGTGGAGGAGATGCGGTGGAGGGCACCGTCGACCACGTCGCCTTCCTGACCTGCAGTCTTCTTGTTGACCTCTCCGCCTCCATCCTACTCCGACCTATCACCCTCACCTTGACCTCTTTCCACCTATCACATTTCCAACGCCACTCCTCCAAGTCCCTCCTCCCTACCTTTTATCTTCTCCTGCTGAACACTCTCTGCTCATTCCTGAAGAAGGGCCTGTGCCCGAAACGTCGAATCTCCTGTTCCCTGGATGCTGCCTGACCTGCTGTGCTGTTCCAGCAATAAAGTTTCAACACTGATAATAATAACAGCCTCTCTCTTAATGTTGGAAAAAAACAAACAAACTGATAATTGACTTCAGAAAGAAAGGAGGAGAACATGCTCCCCATCTACTTCAACGGAGCGGAGGTTGAGAGGTTTGAGAGCGTCACGTTCCCAGGAGTGACGACAACTGACAACCTGTCGTGGACTTTCCACATGAATGCGACACTCAAGAATGCACAACAGTGGTTCTTCTTCCTCAGGCAACTTAGAAAATTCAGCATGTCTATCTGGACCCTCACCAATTTTTATTGATGCACCATAGAAAACATACTGTCTGGGTAAATAATGGCCTGGTATGGCAATTGCTCTGCACAGGACTGTAAGAAACTACAGGGGGTTGTGTGCACAGCCCAGGCCATCACAGAAGCCAACCTCCCATCCAAGGACCTCATTTACACTTCTCGTTACCACAGAAAGGCTGCCAGTCTCTTCAAAGACCCCTCCCACCCGGTAATGCTCTCCTGCAACCTCTTCCATCAGGCAGAAGATACCAAAGTTTGAACACACACACACACCAACAGGTTCGAGATCAGCTTTCTCCCTGCAGTTATTACACTGAAGAATGAACTCACCAACTTCAAATAATGTTGACCTTGTTAATGTTGATCTTGTTGAAAACAAAACATGCTGGAGATTATAGCAGGTCAGACAGCATCCGTGGAGAAAGAGAAAGCTAATGTTTCTAGATGACTCACTGAAAGCTGAAGTGAAGCATGGAGTAGGCAGCTTTTACACTACCGTTTGGGAGGGGGTGGATGGGGGTAATGGGTATAGGGTGCTGATAGAGAAAACATGTTGACAGCTCAGATTAAGTGACTGGAATGTTAGGATGTCCAAACAATGGTGCGTCTCCTGCCAGATTTGGAGGGACAGTAAGTGGAATGGAGAGGTAGGGGGGACATAAAAACAAGCTAAAATGGAAAAAATGGGAATTGGTTTACAATTTGAAGGGGTTGAACGCAGTATTAAGTCCAGAAGGCTGTAAAGTGTCTAGTCTGAAGATGAGATGTTGTTCCTCCAGCTTGTGTTGTGATTCACTGGAACACTGCAGTATACCAACGACAAATATGTGGGCATGCGAGCATGGGATGTGGGGCGGAGTGTTAAAATGACCGGCTACAGGAAGGTTGTGGTTCTGCTTGTGCACAGACTGGAGGTGTTCCACAACGCGGTGACCCAGTCTTTGGTTTCTCCAATGTAGAGTAGACCACATTGGGTGCAGTGAATACAATACACAAGATTGGAGGAGGTTCAGGTGAAATACTGCTGCACCTGAAAAGAGTGTTTAGGTCTTTGGATGGTGAGCAGGGAGGAAGTGAAGGGGCAGGTGTTGCACCTTCTATGGCTACATGGGAAGGTGTCGTGGAGGGGGAGGGGTAGTGTTGATGGTTGTGGAATGGACTCGGGTGTCTTGGAGGGTGCCCTGCAAAATGAAGATGGGGGAGTGAGGAGAAGATATGTTTGGTGATGACATTCTGCAGGAGTTGTCTGAAATGGCAGAGAATGATCCTTTGAATGTCGAGGCTAGTGGGATGAAAAGTGAGGACAAGGTGAACCCAAACACGGTCTTGTGAGTGATGGGAAGGGGTGAGGGTGGAAGCACGGTGATAGGTTGGCTGCCATTGAGGGCCTTGTCAGCCACAGTGGGTGGGAAACCATGGTCATGGAAGGAGCAAGCAATGTCAGCAGCACTGTTTAGGAAGGTGGTATCATCCGAACAGATATGATGTCGGCGAAGGAGCTGGGGGAATGGGATGGAGTCATTGCAGTATATGGGGTGTGATGAGCTGCAGTGAAGGTAGCTATGGGAGTAAGTGACTTTGTAGTGGATGGCAGTGGATAGTTTATTCCCCAAAATGGAAACAGAGAGGTCAAAGGATGTGTCGGAAATAATGATGTGAAAGCTATAGAGAGGTGGAAAGTGGAGGCAAAATGAGTGAAGTTTTAAGTTCCTGGTGGCTGCATGAAGTGGCACTGAAGCAATCGTCGATGTATTGAGAAAAAAGTGATGGAAAGAGCTCAGTATAAAACTGGTCAAGGATTATTCCACAAAAGACCCATGCAGGTACCAATCTGTATGCCTCACTCTGTCTGAGCACCCTATGATCATTGTTTGCCCTGATCGAGCTGGGCTACTCGCAAACAAAGGTTACTTAGGTACAAGTGACTACAATAAATCAAATCAGATCAAATCAAAACAAATCAAATCAATCCTAGTACTACTATTGAAGTCACAGGCGATGGTTAAATTCTCTCTTGTTGGCAATGATCATTGCTTGGTACTTCTGAGGCATGAAATATGACTTACCACTTATCAAACAAAATTCTGAATCCTGTACTGTATATAACAATGTACAAATTCACAATTATTTGAAACATTTCTCCAAAGGTTGAATCCACAACAGCCGTTGTTACAAAGGAACCCTGAAACAATGTCATTCAATTATTCACTAATGTAAATTATACCAAGATTGGTGTAACTTTATTTCCATAATTATATGAACAGCGTTCTCTGCCTGTTGCCTTCTGCTCTCAAAACAGTTGTTTATTTGACATTAGACAAAGAATAGCTGATGAGTATATACTGTGACACTTGTGGGTATCCCTCCTCTGCAGGAGGCCTGCACCATTTTGACCATCAAATCTTCATTGAATTTACTTGCACTGCCTGCTGCCATAAGCCAACAGGAATGACGAACGAGTCAGAAATCAGGCTTGATCTTTCACATTGATCTGTTTACCTGTGGCCAATCTCTATTAAATTAAAACTAGGATTGCCGATTGGATTTCCGGTCAGATGACTTGGATGTGGGATGATACAGTGACGTGAAATGGAGGAGATATAACTAGACATGTCATCGACTTCAAAACAACATTCAATTAAAATAATATTAAACAAGTCTACGCTTCACTGGGGTAGTTAGCGCACACTACTTATGGAGTTGGCACAAAATTTGAAGATTTAACTCATATATGCAAATCTCCCAAATTTACCTGATTTTCAGACTGAGTTTTCATAGAAACATGGACCGGATTTCTATACTTTACGAGAATTAGTATTTAATGGACTTTCTCATCTCAACCAGGTTAGGTATCACCATCTGTTCTTTGCTACTCCACATTTGATCCATCCTTGTTATTGTACTATTGCGTGCAGCATCTTCCCTCATTCACACTGACCAATCCAGTTTGCCTACTCTACCAATGCTGCATTCCTCTTTCCTACCTACCAATTAACTACTAAACAGCAACTGTTCCAATATAGCAACACCCCACAAATACACCCATGTTAAGGGCAAAGCCAATCAAATAGATTGTGAAGTTTCTCCAGTCCAGGAGAAAAGAACTCCAAGAGAAAACTCTGGTAAAGAGAGAGAGAGAGAGAGAGATATGACAGCTTCCACAACCAACTTCAAAATCTCAATAACTGAAAATTAAACAAAAACCTTGGCTCTGTAGGAGCTGGACTCCACCCGTTCATGCTATATCTATGTTCCAATTTTAAAAAAAATCCCAAGGCTTCACAAGTTGTTTACTTTATTGGCTTGGGAAAAAAAAACAGTTCAGAGACAATGGCTCAAAACCTGTCTTCAAGAAGAACCGGGACAAAATACATCTCTTAAAGCCATAATATCATTACAAGACCTCGAGTTGGAGACCTTATCACCTTCCAACAGGATCTCAGTGTCCATCTGATCTCTCCTGGGGAGAGGCATGCATTGAGGGAGATACAAATTTTGGTGTTGCTCTATTCTTGCCCCTCAGAAGAGGTGGTAGCTGCAGCTATATAAGCTGTTTCTATGCTGAAGGCTGAGAGCAGGAGAATGTGGATGAAGGTGAGTGATTTACATTCATAACCATTTGAGAACCACCTCCTGCAAATGATCGAACTTTTCATAGTGGTTGATTTTATTGAAGCAGCTCTTCACACTGCATTTGCCTAAGTTACCTTGGTGAGTTCCTGACAGGTTGGGAAAAGTACTAACAGGAAAGTTGACAGAGGGAACACTCCCTGATCCAACCACCACCAATCGCCTCCCACTTGGCCCCACCTCCCGTGAACTTGGAAATGCAGTCATACGGCACGGAAACAGACCCTTCCATCCAACTTGTACATTCCAACCAGGTTTCCTTAATGGAACAAATCCCATTTCACTGCATTTGGCTCATGTCCCTCTAAACCTTTCCTATTCATGTACCTGCCAAAATGTCTTTTAAATGTTGTAACTGTACATGCATCTATCACTTCCTCTGGCAGTTCAATCCAGATACATAGCACCCTCTATGTGAAAAAAGTTGCCTCTCTGGTCCCTTTTGAATCTTTCCCCTCTCACCTTAAAACTATCCCCTTTAGTTTTGAATTCCCCTACCCTAGAGAAAAGACCTTTACTATTCACCGTATATATTTTATAAACCTCTACAAGGTCACCTCTTAACCTCCTACACTCCAGGAAAAAGAAACCCAGACTATCCAGCCTCTCCTTACAACACAGAGACATCATTAACTGTATAAGTCCTGCTTTGGTTTGTATTACCAAAATGAAAAACCTCGTATTTATCTAAACTAGACTCCATCTGCCACTTCTCAGCCCATTGGCCTCGCTGATCAAGATCCTGTTGCATCCTCAGGCAACCTTCTTCACTGTCCACTCTATCACCAATTTTGGTTTCATCTGCAAACTTATCAACCATCCTATATTCTGATTCAAAGGGTTTATATAAATGACAAATAACAGTGGACCTAGCACCGATCCCTCTGGACCACTGCTGGTCACAGACTTCCAGAGTGAAAACAATTCTGCACCATCTTCCTCTATCTCCTACAGTTAAGCCAGTCTTGTATCCAATTGGCTAGCTTCTCCTGGATCCCAAATAATCTAACTTTACTGAACTTCTATTATACGAAGCCTTGTTGAAGGCCTCGCTAACGTCCATGTAGACAAAGTCTACTGCTTTTCCCTCACCTATCCGCTTGGTCACATCCTCAAAAAACTCAATCGAGCTTGTGAAAATCATAAAAAAAAAGGCTTGCCCCTCTCTCCCCCCTCACAACATAGAAGATGGATATTTTTATTGCTCTTGACTCTTTCTTGAACTACAGTATTTAGAATGGATAAAATCTGGACTTTGAAAGAATTGATATAGTAAAACACAACATTAATCCAAAGTCATGCAGGAAAGCACACTATCTGTATGATGAATTCTAAGCATGGCATCAGACAAAAATCAATACTGACCCCTCCTACCACCACATGCAACTCAATCTAAAATAGCAACTCCTCGATTATTGTGAACAAATTGCTAGCTTCTGTGCAGTGTGTTGTAAATTAAACTGTGGGAGATTTTTTAGATAGAAGAAAACACATATATCAAGGAATATAACCAACAGTTAACTCTGTGGAGAATTAATCACTATTAAAAAAGTCATATAATACTTTGTCATGCTGTGATATTCTATGACTCTATGACTTGGCGAAAGCAAAGTGATCACATCTGATCAGTGTGAGAGGGACATTAATGGCATTAGATTAAAAATGGCAGGAGACTAAAAATGGCAAGACCTTCAATAATTCGAGTTGACATGTGATGTCAAGAAAACAGGTATGATAGGCCAGTATTTATTCTGTATCTCTGTTAATTGGTCATGTGGTTTAAATCAGGAGACCCTTTCCTACAGGTGATGAGTACAATAAGGAAATTCACTTTTAAAATGCTTAGTATCCAAATTAATTATTTAAATAGAATAGAGATAGATGGGCAGGTGATGTGTTGCAGCTGCAGTATATGGGAGCTAATGTGTGCTAGTCCAATCCATGATGCTTACATCTATAGCAAATGTCGGTTGCTCAAGCAAATTCAGCTCAGCGTTGAGAAGCAGGTGTCTGTGCTGCAGGCTTTGTGATACATTGGAGAAGGAGAAAGTGAGGTCTGTAGATGCTGGAGATCAGAGCTGAAAATGTGTTGCTGGAACAGCGCAGCAGGTTAGGCAGCATCCAGGGAACAGGAGAATCGACGTTTCGGGGCTGAAGAAGGGCTTATGCCCGAAACATCGATTCTCCTGTTCCCTGGATGCTGCCTGACCTGCTGCGCTGTTCCAGCAACACATTTTCAGCAGCGATACATTGGAGAAGGACAGTTGTCTGGATCATGTGATTCATAAGATAGCCAATCCCTTAGTTTTATTACATTCATTTATCCATGGTCAGGGACAGGAGAGCAAGACTGCGAGTGAGGCAGGTATTGAAATAAAGAATTTTGCTTTGGAACAGACTCAGCTAGGTCCCTTGTCCACTAGGTAAGGGGTCCATGAGGTCCAGTGTGCAGGGAGGATAAGCAAACTGAAAACATCAAAACTGACCCAATAGAAAAGAGAAATGTTGGAGAGATCATTATTAAGACAATAGATATTGAGTCCCAAAGGTTGTATTGCCTGTTTGATTCCCACTTCTGAGCTGAAGAGGAGAGATCTAGTTGCTGTGGTTGACATTGTTGCGATACCAATGACACGCATAGGACTGAGAAACCAAAAATGCACTAATCTTCAGATTATTACCTAAGCCATTTGGAAATTGGTGTCAGATAAATAAGATTGGATAGATACATGTATGGCTCAAAGATGGGTATGGGATTCAAGAGCACTGGCATAGTAAGAGATAAGAGAAAAATGTTCTTTTTGGACAGGTTTCATTTTAGCCATGCCTCACTTGATCACTGTCCTGATGAATTATAAATTTGCAGATACAGCTTTAAATCAATGAGTGGAAGAGGGTCAAATTAGAGGGAAGATTTCAAAAAATCAAAAGGAGTTGAGGGCAGAGGTTTAGGATACTGAAGAGGTGAATGATAATCAGAGTGTGATTGGAAGGGACAGAAACTACAAACAAAAGGGTTCAGCAGAAATTAGAACCAAAACAAGTAATAATGGTTAAAAAGTCAAAGTTCTTTATTTGAATCAATGCAGAATTTGTAACAAGGTAGATGAGTTGATGGCACAAATAAATCAAGTGGATATAATTTGAAAGTTATTACTGAGATGTCGTTGTCAGCGATGAGGATTAGGGACTAAATATTTAAGGGGAGTTAACATTCTGGAAGAAACGCCAAAAAGAAAAAGGAGGTGGAATAGCGCTGTTTATAATGTAAGATATCAGTGCAGTGGTGAGGACAGATATAGATGCAAAAGATTGTGATGTAGAATTAGTTTGAATTGACATAGAAGTGGAAGGGAAAAACATATTGCTTGGGCATTGTCGATATGCCTGCAAAGGACTGTAGTCCTCAGACTGCAGGACTAAGAATCATTCATGAAATAATGGAAGCATTGGGATCATTAGGATTAATGGACCTTTTTTAGGTTGGAAAGATGTACTTGATGGAATGCATGATGATTGGTCGTACAACTTCAATTATTTATCATGTATATTAATGACTTGGAGGATGAGTAGACCCAGATTTGATGCTGATACAAAAATGAATGCAAAAGTATGTTTTGATGTGGACATAAGGAAACTGAAAGGGATGTAGGTAGGTTGAATTAGTAAAAACTTGCCAGATGTAGTTTGGCATGTGATGTCAAGCACATTAGTGGGAAGAATCAATGGCAGATGATTATTTAAAATGCAAAGAGACTCCAAAAAATACAGGTCAAAGGGATTTGGGCGTTCTTGTGTATGAAACACAAAAAAGACAGCATCTATGTGCAGCAACTAATTTAGAAGGCAATTGGAATTTTTAAAAAATCTTTAGTGCTTAGAGGTTGGCTTTTAAAAATAGGGAAGTCTTGTTATACCTATACTTGATGTTGGTAAGACCATCTTTCGATTACTGCATGAAGTTTATATTCTCATATTTAAGAAGCATATGCTGACATGGAGAATGCTCAAAAGATATTCACTTGGCTGATTCCTGGAATGAAGGAATTGATTGAACAAGAATGGCTAAACAGATTAGACCTTTATTTATTACAGCTCAAATAAGAATTAGGGATAATCTTGTTGAGACATACAAGATTTTGAATAAGCTTGATAGGGGAGATGTTGAGGAGATATATCATTTAATGGAAGAACCTTGAACAAGTGGACATAGCTACAGAATAAGAGGACACTCATTTAAAACTGAGAGAGAAAGGAATTTCTTCCCTCAGGGATTAATACATGTCTGTGATTCTCACCCCTATGGAACTGTGAAGGATAGATCACTGAAAGTACTAGAAGAGGAAATAGACAGACTTTTGAAAAGTGGAGAAAAAATAATCAAGTTGGGCAGTTTTAGTTGTAAGTGTACCTAGTTCAACACAAATGAATTATCTCAAGGGGTCATCAGCAATACAGG
Source organism: Chiloscyllium plagiosum (assembly GCF_004010195.1). Lineage (NCBI taxonomy): Eukaryota > Metazoa > Chordata > Chondrichthyes > Orectolobiformes > Hemiscylliidae > Chiloscyllium > Chiloscyllium plagiosum. The sequence continues at coordinate 18,755,213 of NC_057723.1, read as the reverse complement.
CAAATTCCACAAAATTTTCCATCATTTTTCAGGTTGCTTCCCACTCATTCTCCAGGGCTGAGAATGGTTTCACACAGGAATGTTGAACGTGACACTTGACGGGAATAGATTGCAGGTACATAGACCAAATGTCTACTGAGTGCAATGGGCAGAATACCTTGGAGTGAATGCTCCTACTTTTCTATACTTATGAGCACAACTACCCTTTGGAATTATGGAATTAGGCCTTGTCTAGTAGACACATTATCTCTCACTAATCTACAGAGCATGGTATTGACTGATTGTCAATATACATTAAGCATAAAAATGAGAAATAATGGTGAACAATATAGTCATCTTGCACCACAGAACAACTCAAATGGATATTGAATTGAGTTCAATCCTATCCTTACCGAAACAAAGAGAAAAGACAAAGTGTCATTTGATCCAGTGTGGAAGAATGCTCAGCTTCAAATTAGCACAAACATTCTTAGAAAAACACCTTTAAGAATGTAGCTTCAAGACAAAAGGCTAATTTAATTTGAGATAAGCCATTCAAAAAAGTCAACCAGCCACAGGATCCTTATTTCACACAGAGTAGAGCTAAACTAATAAAGATGAAATTAAATTAGAGATGATACATTGGATGATAAATTTCTCGGAGTTTCTGATTCCCACTTGCTCAATGCCAGCAACCAAAGGTCCGAAAAACTTTGCCACAGCTGATGAGCTGTGCTCACCAAATACCAGCTCTCGATTTGTGAGAAACATGTTGACTTCTGCGTTGAAGCAATCAGCAAGTCAGCCCATGGGGGTGGCAGGTGGAATGATTTAAGCTGATCCTACAGGTAACGGGGGGAAAGCTGACAGCTGGTCCCGGTATATTTGAGAAATCAGTCGGGAAATGTATTTCCCAGCCTGACAAAAAATCTTCATGCAATAATTCTGTGTTTTCTGAGTGGTTACAAATTTAAAGATTGCTGGCTTGGCTGCTCAATGATTTATGCAAATAGCTTGGGCTTGACCATAAAAGATGATGCCCAACTGGGTCCGACAATTGACGTCATCCTCAATACAAATAAAGTTCTTATTCCTTCCTCCACAGCCCAACTTAAAATTGCATTGGAAAGACCTTGGGCATCTGTGAGATAGTTGCTCTGATGCCTTAATCTACTATCATAAACTTCCCATTTTTCGGGAAGCAAATGGACAGCTGGCATTGGAAAATCAATCACAGAAACTCTGAAGAACTACTATTTAAAAATTCTTTTCACCTCATATAACACAGTAACCTCCAGTTTATTGACAATGATAATAGATGCCAGGATCCATCAGAAATGAACAACTCATTGTGAAAAAGACTGCTTATGTAAATTACAAAAATGTTAAATGGTGATCAGGATCCAACAGCGCCAGGCCAGAATAAACAGACCAGGTGATCATGCATAATTCATCTTACATCAAGAAATGGTGTCAAAATACATAGCTAAGAATAGCTGTAAAGTTGTGTTTTAATTTGTAGACTCAGATCTTGACCGAAACTGCAAGGATTGATTCACAAATGTATTACACTTTAGTGAATCAGCGACATACTTTCCATGATTCTATTACTTATTTCTTTCTCATCTAGATAAATTCTTGGGTTCAGTAGTATTATTTCCTCCCTTTATTGGATCCCATGTATCTAAAGCTTGACATTGACTCAGCGTCTAAAATCGAATTATGGAATAGTAAAGTAGATAGCAATGCACTTATGAATTGAATACTGGGAATTTACATGTTTCCTCTTGTGTGTCTACAATGTTTCAATAGCTAGAAGTGGTAGACACTCTGGTATGTTAAGACGATAGATAAAACAAAATGATTTATTTTGGAGAATAAATAAAAGAACAATTGGATCACAAACACTGCTACTATCATGTTTTATTGTAACAGAGAAAAGCACAGGCAATGCACAGAGCTATCTTGGACATTAAATGGAAGATTTGTGTTGTGTTACTTCTCATTGAATCAACTTCCAACAAGGAACACCAATCTGTCATAACCTCATCCCCAGTTCAGTTCAAAATGTGTCTTTTTAGCACATTTGTTCAAATGGGATGGATTGGTTGAATCAAATGACTAATTTCTGTGTCATATATCGTAGGCAATCCTCATTTAATGAAATAATTTTTTGACATACATTACTATCTTAAGGCTCCCAATTTATAAGGCTAACTGAGATCTCTAAATATGGCAACTATCAAAACCATTCTACATGTTTATCCAGAACCAAATAACCAACAAGAACAGCATTTTCAACAAAATTTCAAGCTGAAACTTTGAGGCATAGATCGGCCAACATCAATAATTAATACCTAAAATATTCTGTCTCTACTGCTCTTCTTTAGCAAAAATAAAGCTTTGAAATATTTACTCTTCTTCCAATGTAATTTCTGGACTTTCATTCTAGAATGCCTGAAACAAAAGGGGTGAAAAAGTGCTTTCTTGGATTTGTCTATAATGCAATTGGCATGTCATATAGCATTAACTCCCACAGGTAGATTTCACAGCATCAAATTCTTTTCCAATACATCACCAATGATTTCCATTTCAAAACTGTATCAAAATTAAATCTATGGCGTTTCAAATTTGAATACTGAATACTCCAAAATTATCTCAGTTTACTACATATTCTTTCGCTTCTGCCTGATGATGTTCATATTAACTTTGTGCTGAATTAAAGATCCTGGATAACACAGTATAATGCATAACAGTCTTTTAATTTTCACTCACGACTTCATGAGTTCATGATCTTGCCTTTGCAACTTTGGGGGAAATAGTGAGCAAAAACCAGACATTTTCTTAGAGGTAAATAGGAAAGTTGAAAAAAAAGTGATCAGCTTTGCAATAACTTTTGACATGTCCAAGAAGCTGTTGAAAGCATAGAAAGATCGAAAGCATGGGACTGGGAATAATATTGACATATTTGAAGTTTCAAACAGTTAGTCGGTAGCCTAACATTTACTCGAGCATTTAATCCATTTTAAACTGAAAATGCATGCCTTTCCCTGCAAAACAGCCAGAAGGATTTATCTTTTTAAATGCCTCGGCAATAATTTTTGTGTTTGTGTGCCAGAGTTCATTATCACAGCTCACAACGTAACCAGGTCATACAAAATCTCTTGAGAATACCATGCATTTATATGGAATGTAATAAAGACTCTTTTAAAACCATTTAATGATTCTGTAATACCTACAGAATTTTATCGATACAGACAATAATGAAATATCAGTAATATTTCAAGTTACAATACAGTCAACTTAAAATGAAAATCAAAGACTGCACTCCCAACTCGATGGAAATCTTATGGATTTCTATTCATTCGATATTTTTCTATTTGCACAAATTTCTCAAGGACAAATGTAATTGCTGATGCTTATATCAGTGTTTGTGTGCTGGAGATGTTGTATGCATCTATGCTAAAGGTAAGAAATGGAAAAGACACTTAACTGCTTTATGCCAAGTTTAATTAAAATGTACCATTATCAACAATTTCCTTTATTTCTCCACAAACTGCAAAGTTGAATATAAGTTGTTGAGATCCAACTTTTCTAAGTCAAACTGACAAAATGTAGTAAACTGGTTATGTTGATGAACTTGTGAATTAACAATATTATTCACACCCATTTATTTGTTGCCTCCTTAGCATACTTTCAGACTTGGTGATATTTAGTTCAGTGTTTCTGTCCTCTAAAAATATTTGCTCAATTGCCACAATATAAAGATTCCATGGTGGCATGGTGGCTCAGTGGTTAGCACTGCTGCCTCACAGCGCTAGGCATCTGGGTTCAATTCCTGCTTCGGGCGACTGTCTGTGTGGAGTTGGCACCATCCTCCCCGTGTCCACATGGGTTTGCTCTGGTTTCCTCCCACAATCCAAAAATGTGCAGGTCAGATGAATTGGCCATGCTAAATTGCCCATATTGTTAGGTGCATTAGTCAGGGAGAAAGTGAGAACTGCAGATGCTGGAGATCAGAGCTGAAAATGTGTTGCTGGAAAAGCACAGCAGGTCAGGCAGCATCCAAGGAGCAGGAGAATCGACGTTTCGGGCATGAGCCCTTCTTCAGGAATGAGGAGAGTGTGCCAAGCAGGCTAAGATAAGAGGTAGGGAGGAGGGACGTGGGGGAGGGACGTTGGAAATGCGATAGGTCCAACGCCCCTCCTCCCTACCTTTTATCTTAGCCTGCTTGGCACACTCTCCTCATTCCTGAAGAAGGGCTCATGCCCGAAACATCGAATCTCCTGCTCCTTGGATGCTGCCTGACCTGCTGCGCTTTTCCAGCAACACATTTTCAGCTGCATTAGTCAGAGGTAAATGTAAGGGAATGGGTCTGGGTAGGTTACTCTTTGGAGGGTCGGTGTGGACTTGTTGGGCCAAAGGGCCTGTTTCCACACTGTAGGGAATCTAACCTAAAAGATCATAAATGCTTTGAAGTCACAGCAACCAGAGCGTCATGAGACGGCAAGGTAGGATTCATCAAAAGAAAGTGGTTGACATGACGGCAGAATAAATAGCAAAGCTGCATTTGATCACGGACGGCATTTGCTCATCCAAAACATTTGTGAGAAGATCACAGATCACAGTAAAAGTCTGTGCACCTGGTAAATATGATCATTTAAGCATATCCAAAACTTGAGAATGTCTCAACATTAATGCATAAGGTACTCCATACAAGTGAAAAAGTGGACAATTCATTCATGTCCAACAAAGTGCAGCTCGCGATTCAATCTTGAATCCCGAATAGTAAAAGCTAATAATGCCCTAACTCAGTATCATTCAGATTATAAAGATATCAGTTGTAAACTTTGCACACCACGGGAGATGATGGCTCATGGTATCATCACTGGATTGTCTCTCCAGGGACAACGTGCTCGGGACTGGCATTTGAATCCTGCCACAGCAGATGTTGAAATTTAAAATCAGTAAAAATCTGAAATTAAGAGTCCGATGATGAATGTAAAACCATTGTCAATTGTTGGGAAAAACCCCTCTGGTTCACTAATGCTGTTTCGGGAAAGAAACTTCCATCTTTCTCTGGACTGGCCTATATGTGACTCCAGACTCACACAATGTGGTTGACTCTTAACGGCCCTCTCTGCAACTAGGAATGGTCAATAAATGCTTGCCAAGCCAACAATGTCCTCATCCTTTGAATGAACAAAAAAACATTGGTGGTGTGCCCCATACTGGCACTCTAAAAAATGAATACCTTGGTGCTTATTGCATGTACAGGATTTATCTGGGTTAAGCTGTATTTAATGTGAAACTAGTTATAAGTGAACTCGTGTTTCTAACATCTCTGGATATGGCAGACAAGGGTTCTCTTGCATAAATAGCATATTTCTGTGCAAATATTCCAAATTATATTGCATGCTTACTGAGTGAAACAAATAGTTTGAACAAAAAACATTACAACACAGGAACAGGCCCTTCAGCCCTCCAAGCCTGCCCTGATCCAGATCCTCTATCTGAACCTGCTGCCTATTTTCTAAGGATCTGTGTCCCTCTGCTCACTGCTCATTCATGTATCTTTCTAGATACATCTCAAGTTACGCTCTTGTGCCCGCCTCTACCACCTCCGCTGGCAACATGTTCCAGGCACCCATCACCCTCTGCGTAAAGAACTTTCCACGTATATCTCCCTTAAACTTTTCCCCTCTCACCTTGAACTCATGACCCCTAGTAATTGAGACCCCACTCTGGAAAAAAGCTTCTTGCCATCCATCCTGTCTATACCTCTCATGATTTTGTCAACTTCAATCAGGTACCCCCCTCAACCTCCATCTTTCTAATGAAAATAATCCTAATCTACTCAACCTCTCCTCATAGCTAGAACCCTCCATAGTTAGCAATATCTTGGTGAACTTCCTCTGCACCTTCTTCAAAGCATCCACATCCTTTTGGTAATGTGGTGACTAGAACTGTTCGCAGTATTCCAAATGTGGCTGAACTAAAGTCTAAGACAACTGTAACATGGCCTGTCATCTCTTGTACTCAATACCCTGTCCAATGAAGGAAAGCATGTTGTATACCTTCTTAACCATGTTATCGCCCTGTGTTGTCACCTTCAGGGTACAATGGACCTGAACACCCAGATCTCTGTGCACATCAATTTTCCCAGAACGTTTTCCACTTACTGTATAGTTCGCTCTGGAATTGCATCTTCCAAAATGTATCATGTCACATATGCCTGGATTGAATGCCATCTGTCATTTCTCCAACCAACTCTCCAATCTATCTATATTCTACTGCATTCTCTGACAGTCCCCTTCACTACCTGTTACTCTATCAATATTAGTATCATCTGCAAAGCTACTAATCAGACCACCTATACCTTCCTCCAGATCATTTATGTATATCACAAAGAACAGAAGTCCCAACACAGGTGCCTGTGGAACACCACTGGTCACAGGTCTCTATTTTGAGAAGATCCCTTTTATTACTATTCTCTGTTTCCTGTTGCTGAGCCAATTCTCTATTTACCTAGCTAGTACACCCTGGACCCCATGTGACTTCACTTTCTCCATCAGCCTACCATGGAGAACCTTATCAAATGCCTTATTGAAGTCCACATATATGACATCTCCAGCCCTTCCCTCCTCAATCAACTTTGTCACTTCCTCAAAGAATTCCATTGGGTTGGTAAGACATGACCTTCCCTGCTCAAAACCATGCTGGCTAATACTGATAAGCCCATTTTCTTCCAAATGGAAATAGATACTATCCCTCAGTATCTTCTTCAGCAGCTTCCCTCCCACTGATGTCAGGCTCACCAGCCTATAAATACCTGGAGTATTCCTGCTACCATTCTTAAACAAGGGGACAACATTAGCAATTCTCCAGTCTTCCAGGACACCGTGTTCAAGGATGCTGCAGAGATATCTGTTAAAGCCCCAGCTATTTCCTCTCTCACTTCCCTCAGTCATCTGGGATAGATCTCATCCAAACCTGGAGACTTGCTTACCTTAATGCCTTTTAGAATACCCAACATTTCCTCCCTCATTATGCCGGCTGGACCTAGAGTAATCAAACATCCATCCCTAACCTCAACATCCGTCACGTCCCTCTCCTTGGTGAATACCGATGCAAAGTATGTGTTACAAATCTCACCCATTTTATCTGACTCCACGCATAATTTTCCACTTTTGTCCTTGAGTGGGCCAACCCTTTCTCTAGTTACCCTCTTGCTTCTTATATATGAATAAAAGGCTTTGGGATTTTCCTTAACCCTATTTGTTTATGATATTTCATGACCCCTTTTAGCCCTCTTAATTGCTCATTTCAGATTGGCCCTACTTTCCCAATATATTCTTCCAAAGCTTCATCTGTTTTCAGTTGCCGAGATTTTATGAATGTTTTCCATTTCCTCTTAGCTCGTCTCATAATTTCATCTATCATCCATGGTTTCCTAATCTTGTCATTTCTATCCTTCATTCTCACAGGGAAATGTCTGTCCTGCACTCTAATCAACCTTTCTTTAAAAGCCTCCTATATATTAACGTGGATTTTCCTTCAAACAGTTGCTCCCAATCTACATTCCCCAGCTGCTGCTGAATTTTGGTACAGTTGGCCTTCCCCCAGTTAGCGCTCTTCCTTTAGAACCACTCTCATCCTTGTCTGTGAGTATTCTAAAACTGAAGGAATTGTGATCACTATTCACAACGTAATCCCCTTCTGAAAGTTCAACCACCTGACCGGGCTCATTCCCTAACACCAGGTCCAGTATGGCCCCTTCTGGAGAAGGACTATTTACATATTGCTCTAGAAAACCCTTTTGGATGCTCCTTATAAATTCTGCTTCATCTAGACCTCTAACACTAAAATCCCAGTCAATGTTGGCAAAATTAAAATCTCCTATCACCACCACCCTGTTGCTCCTACATCGGTCCATAATCTGTTTACATATTTGTAATGCGATCTCACACTTGCTGTTGGGATGCCTGTAGTACAGCCCCAACATTGTAACCGCACTCTTCCTGTCTCTGAGCTCTGCCCAAATTACCTCACTGCTCGGGTCCTCTGTAGTGCCTTCCTTTAGCACAGGCATGATATTATCACTGACCAGTAATACAATTCCTCCACTCCTTTTACTTCGCCCTCTCAATCCTGCCTGAAGCATCAATATCCTGGGATTTTTAGTTGCCAATCATGTCCTTCTCTCAACCAAGTCTCAGTAATAGCAATAACATCTTACTCCCAGGTACTAATTCAAGCCCTCAGTTCATCTGCCTTACCTACTACGCTTCTTGCATTAAAACAAATGCAGCTCAGAATACCTGGCCCTTTTTGTTCATTATCAGCTCCCTACCTATTCTTCCCCTTAGTCACGCTGACTTCATGATCTAGTTCCTTACAGGCTTTAGTTACTACCTCCTTCCTGTCCACTAACCTCCTCATTTGGTTCCCATCCCCCTGACACATTTGTTTAAACTCTCCCCAACAGCGTTAGCAAAAGCACACCCAAGGACATTGGTTCCAGTCCGGCCCAGGTATAGACCATCCAATTTGTAATAGTCCCACCTCCCCCAGAACCATTCCGAATGTCTCAAAAATCTGAACCTCTCCCTCCTGCACCATCCAGCCATGCATTCATCCTGCCTATTCTTGCGTTTTTATTCTAACTTGCACGTGGCACTGGTAGCAATCCTGAGATTACTACCTCTGAGACCCTACTTTTTAACTTGGCTCCTAACTCCCTAAATTTTGCTTGCAGAACCTCATCTCATTTTTTTTATCTATTGGTGCCGATATGCACCACGTCAGTTGGCTGTTCACCCTCCTTCTTCAGAGTGCTCTGCAGCCGCTCTGAGACATTCTTGACCCATGTACCTGGGAGGCAACATACCATCCGGGAGTCTTATTTTTGACTACAGAACCACTTATCTATTCCCCATACATTACAAGCCCCTCTGATTATAGCCCTTCCACTCTTTTTACCCACCCTTCTATACAGCAGAGCCAGCCACACTGCCATGAACCTGGCTAATGTTGCCTTCCCCTGGTGAGCTATTTCTCTCACAGCATCCAAAATGGTATTCCTGTTTTGGAGATGGATGACCGCAGGGGACATCTGCACGGCCTTCCTGCTCTTTCTCTGCTCTTTGGTCACCCATTTCATTTCTCCCTCAACAATCCATTTGAAATACCATTTATTTATGTAATAATGGTGGGTTTCAGTATTGCTTTGTATTTGTGGTTTTCTTTTATCAGCTTGACTTGTCTCCTTAGGCCACTGTAAATCATTGGTACAGAGTTCCCCATAATTGTATCTGCTTGTAAAATCTTTTGCCAAGGGTCAGTTGAATAGAATCCAAGATGAGATGCTTGCTTCTCATTATATATAAAAAAAACATATTTATATAGCACCTTTCCTCACCACAGGACCTAACACCATTCCACCTACCCTTCACTCAGCCCCACCCCACCTCCCTATTTGTCTCTCAGCCCCTTTCTCCTCTACATTCATGACGGATAGCTTATAACCAAAACATCGGCTTTCCTGCCCCTCAGATGCCACCTGACATGCAGCACTTTTCCAGTGCCACATTTTTTGGTTAGAAAATACTGCAGAGCTAATTAAGTAATTTTTAAGTGTAATCATTGTTGTAGATAAGAAGCATGGCAGCCAATTTGCCCCTTAGAATGTCTTAAAAGCCGTAAAATCATATTGGTCAGGTAATCTGTTTTTCTCTCATATTGATCAAGGGAAAGGTATTACTAAGATATTGGGGATACGAGCCCTTTTCTTCTTCAAAGTTTTTTTCAAATTCATTTTTGGGATGTCAGTGTCACTGGATAGGTCAGAATCTATTGTGCATCCCTAATTACCCAGTGGGCATTTGAGAGTCCACATTGCTTTGGGTCTCAAAGGACATTAGTGAAATAGATGTTTTTTTACAACAATGACTATGTGATCACCAATAAACCAGATTTTTATTCAACTTATATTTCACCATCTGCCATGTTGGGACTTGAAACTTTGACTGGAGAACAATGGCATAGGGATGTGCATTATTAGTTCAGTGACATTACCAGTACACTACCTCTTCGACATCAAACTGCTCCTTCCACCCAGTAGAAGAGATAGGGCCTTCATTAAGATAGCACCTTCGATGGTGCAGATCCCTCTTTGTACTGCCTGAAGCATAGATTTTGTATTCAAGTTTCTGGGGTAGAACTTAAATCCATAACCTGTGATAAAGTATCTGGATTGGTACGCAAATCCTTGTTGCACTTTGTTGCTGTAACCACATGAAACATTTGACATGAGACAAGTAACCATCATAACATATCGTTTATATGGTACTGCTTAATGTAAGTCAAAAGTCATGTTGCAATGGAGGCAGGAGTCAGCAAAATAATTCAAAGCAACGACTAAGAAATCTCTACATTTACAATACATAATGTGTGTGTTGATCAATTCTATTACCACAGCTAAATAAGGATTATAAATTAAATCTTTCCTTGTTTGATAAATATATATCAGTATCAGTAAGCAAAATCTTTTGATGGACCATTTTAAATTCAGAAACACCTTTCAAAGTTGGTGTTACAGTCTTAACACAACTGCAATGATATTTTATGAATATTTGTCTGCAGTCAACATAAACAAATAAACAGCATTATAACTACTTAGAATATATTATTAAATATAAACATGGGTGTTTTGAAGTTTACTGTTTTAAAAGTTGAACATGTGATATGTGTAACGTACTGAATGGAACTGAATATAATAGAAGTTACTTATCCAAAACCAAGACCAGAAGTCACTTGGCCCATCAAATATTCAGCCAGATCATATCTGATCTGGTGTGTTTTGAGTTACACATTTCTATCTATCTGGTAACCCTTGATTTCCTTGTCTAACACAAATCTATCTATTTCTATCTTAAAACTAATTACTGAGCTTAACATTCACAATTTTCTGAGCAAGAAATCCTGAAATGACTTTTTTTTGGAGAAAAAATATAGTGCTTATCTCTGTCCTAAACAAGTGACCCCTAATTTTTAAACATTGCCCCTAGTTCTGGATTCATCCAAAAGAAGAAAGTGTGTATTGTTAAGATTGTTCAGGATTTCACATACAGCAAACTTTGTTTTAACCATCACCTTGTAAATCGACACTCTTGATAAATCGGCAAAAATCATATTCCTAAAAAATCTGAAGTTTACTGCATTATTGTGCTCTACCGCGATGACTGAATACTCAGTTGACAGTGCAACTGAGAAGGCTCTTTGCTAGTAAGTTTTATTTCAAGCAAAGTTGCATTACTATTTCAGTGATTTATATTGCAAATAAAGTATTAGAGTGATGTCCCCCTGCATGTTTCTATTACTTGGTGTGTGTTTTTACACTGATGATGTGGACTTTGTGATCAACTTAATTATTTGATTAACCAGTAATCCTATTATGCCAGTTAATGAAAAGTTTGCCGTACTGTAATCAAGTTCCTTCTTGGTCTTCTAAACTCCAGCAGAAAGACAGCCTGTAAATACTTTTCTTATAAGACAATCCACTCATTTCAGATATAAATCTATTAACCCTCCTTTGAACCTCTTCCAATGCATTTACATCCTTTTTCAAAGCAGGACACCAAAACAGCAAACAGTATTTGAGATGTCGTCTCACCAATGCCAAATATAGCAAGTGTAACATCCTTACTTTTATGTTTGCCTACTTTCTCCCTGAAAACTAAATGTTAATTTAACCAATTATCACCTTGAACAAACTTCAAATTGAGTGATGGATGCCCATCTGCAGCATATGCACCTCTATTGAGGCAACCAAGGGTCTGCCAGGAACTGCTAAAGGTCAATCAACTCAAACCTATTTGGTATATAGTTGCTTATCCAGCTGGGTGCCCAACTTGGTCCATCTTTTTTACACAAGAACAAAATTTCCTGGAGAACTTAGCTGGTCTGGCAGCATCTATGGAGAGAAAGCAGACTAAATGTTTTGAGAACAGTGACCCTTCTTCCGAAATGATAGTAGCTTGGAAAAAGATTAGATTAGATTAGATTAGATTACAGTGTGGAAACAGGCCCTCAGCATCTATGGAGAGAAAGCAGACTAAATGTTTTGAGAACAGTGACCCTTCTTCCGAAATGATAGTAGCTTGGAAAAAGTGGTATATAAACTGAAAACAGGAGTCGGGAGGGGAAAGATAGGAGAGAATAGGTGGAGATGGAGCCCGGAGAGAGAGATAATGACAGCTAGATAGACAAAGGGATGCATGATATAGATTAGATTACATTACAGTGTGGAAACAGGCCCTTCGGCCCAACAAGTCCACACCGACCCGCCGAAGCGCAACCCACCCATACCCCTACATTTACCCCTCACCTAACACTACGGGCAATTTAGCATGGCCAATTCACCTTACCTGCACATCTTTAGACTGTGGGAGGAAACCGGAGCACACGGAGGAAACCCATGCAGACACGGGGAGAACGTGCAAACTCCACACAGTCAGTCGCCTGAGGCGGGAATTGAGCCCGGGTCTCTGGCGCTGTGAGTCAACAGTACGAACTACTGTGCCACCGTGCCGCCCCCTGCTTTGCCAGGGAGAAAGCAAAGCAGATAATGGGGACCATGAGTAGGAGAAAATGAGTTAGCTGTGCTGCAAGTATCTCATGTCATGACAGAGTCTGGGTGTAGGAGTGGGTAAAGGGCATAAAAGAAAGTATTCAGACTTGAAAATTATTGAAACTTCTATTGAGTGCTGAAGGCTGTAGAGTCCCCAAGCAGATAAATGAGGCGCTGTTCTTCCAGTTTATGCTGAGCCTTGCTGAAGCACTGCAGCAAACCTGAGATAGAGACGTTGACCAGGGAACATGATGATGTGTTGATGTGGCAGGCAACTGGAAGTTTGGGGTCAATTTTCTGTCTGCATTCTTCTGAAATTTTATATCATTACTGACATTGAGACAATTACTTTTGTAGTTAACAACTACATTTAATTTGAACATTAAACTTAACTGGATATTTGAGAATACAGACAAGCACAAAATTAAAAAAAAACAGAAGTTCACAATGAAGTTCCATTTCTATATCATTAAATATTTGACTCAGCTGCACATCTGTAAGATTTATAGAAACATTCCTCATGAGACTTCTCTTCCATAGGTCAGAGATTTTTGATTTTAAATCTCCCACTCAATGTCTTCAGTTGTTCACCGTGGTCCCATACCATCATCCAAACACAGGCTTCGACCACTGATTATAGCTACAGCTCAGCCCTTGGGAATGCAGAATGCGAAAATAAAATATTTTGGGCATATTTGGAACGTAAATAACAGGTTTGAGTACTGAGAGAAAGTTGCTTTTCGACTACAATCAAGTGGCCAGATTTTGATTTTGCTTCAGTTGCAGCAATATCAAAAATCAAGAATTTTACACTGTGACTGATCTTGCTATTTACTTTACAAATAGCCAAAAACAATTCATTTGAGTTCTGATTTGTTCTGATATTATGCCAAAAATAAAACAAAATGTACACTGTGTCTGATCTTGCTATCTACTTGCCAAGTAAGCAAAAGTATTTTATTTGAGTTCTGATTTACTCCAAGTTTTGGCATTGTTGCAACTGATACAAAATCGAAACCAGGCCACATCATCACAGTTGAAAAGTTAGATAGGTTAGATTAGATTCCCTACAGTGTGGAAACAGGCCATTCGGCCCAACAAGTCCACACTGACCCTCTGAAGAGCAACTCACCCAGACCCAATTCCCGACATTTACCCCTGACTAATGCACCAAACACTACGGGCAATTTAGCATGGCCAATTCACCTGACTTGCACATTTTTGAACTGTGGGAGGAAACTGGAGCACCCGGAGGAAACCCACGCAGACACGGGGAGAACGTGCAAACTTCACACAGCCAGTTGCCAAAGCAGGAGACCAAAACAGCAAACAGTATTTGAGATGTGGTCTCACCAATGCCAAATATAGCAAGTGTAACATCCTTATTTTTATATTTGCCTACTTTTTTTCTGAAAAGTAAATGTTAATTTAACCAATTATCACCTTTAACAATCTACAAATTGAGTGAAGGATGACCATCTGCAGCATATGCACCTCTACTTAAGCAACCAAGCTGGTCAAATCTAAGGGACTGCCAGGAACTGCTAAAGGTCAACCAACTCCAACCTATTTGGTATATAGTTGATTATCCAGCTAGGTGCTCAACTTGGTCCATCCTTTTTACACAAGAACAAAATTTCCTGGAGAACTTAGCTGGTTTGGCAGCATCTATGGAGAGAAAGCAGACTTAATGTTTTGAGAACAGTGACCTCTCTTCAGAAATGATAGTAGCTCGGAAAAAGTGGTCTATAAACTGAAATGAGGCTTCCTACTCCTATTTTGTACATTGACATGCCTGACAAAGTTGCTCTCCACATTTACCTAGGTACAGATGGCCCATCCTTAGAATATAATCCAGTCCTGTGTTTCAAGTCAATGGCCTTTCATCAGAAGTCAATCCAATATGGTCCCTGGAATGCAGTGTTTACATTGAAAGGAAAATATAGTAAAATCAGATAAATATTTATGGAGTATGCAGTACTGGAAGTAGTGGTTCAAAAAAAGCTCCCTCTGACTTTGGTCTCATCTACAAAAGGAAAATGGCTTTTTACATTTTTTTTGTGAGGCAGAACTTTCAGCCAGCTGCGTACAGATGTTGAACAATCATGGACCAGCAGCTCTGGACTCTGAGCAACATCACCAGAGCACCACTGATATTGCAGGAGCAATTGGGTGATGCAAGCATGGAAGGTTCAGATTCCAGGATCCCACCAGGGCTAAGTTGGTAGTTCCTCATGAAAGAGAAATGGAGGTGCATGTTATATAGAGAGGAGGCTGGTGGAAATGGGAAAACAAAACTGATTTCATTTGGTACAGAGTTCTCTCACACTGGCAAGAGTCAAGTCTGTTGTGCTGAAAATTGGCACAAGCCTCACCTGTCACCAATTATGTTGGAGTGGTGACAAGTTAAGGCCCTTAAATGGACATTAATTGTCCACCTCAGGGCCTCAATTTAGTTGGGTAGGGTGGGTAACTCCTTTTGGCATCTTTGCTGCTACATGTAAAATCATAGTAGCTGGCAGGTGAGCTATTGTCCTGAGTGCATGATTAAGCACACAGAGGGCATGCAAAGTTAGTGGTATCAGTGATTTGCTGAAAGCAAGTGAGGAAAGATGGCACAGACAATAGTAGGAATCGTATAACATGAGTCTTTGATGGATACAGCTCCAGACATAATATGTGTGCGAGATGTCAGAGAGAATATGATAGCACTTATGCTGGCAGAGTGGAGAAGGTCATTAACCTTCTTTGTAGCATGTTATGCATTCCGTTAGGTAGCTGAGATTGCATTTTAAAATGGGGGCAATCTCAGACTATTCTGCCATTCTCTAATGTTGTGGCTGTGGATTTGGTGGTGAATGAGGCAATTTTGGTAAAATACATAGGAACAGGAGTAGGCAATTCAGCCCCTTGAGCCTGTTCCACCTTCCAATAAGATCATGGCTGAATTATGGCCTAACCCCTTATACCAACATTTGGCCCATATTCCTTAACTGCTTTGCTGAACATAATGGTCTCTATATAGGATTTGAAATTAACAACTGATCCAGCATCCACTGCTATTTGAGGAAGACAGTTCCAAACATCCATTATCCTTTGTGCTTCCTGAACAATTTGACCATATTTCCCAGACTCCGAGTTTGAGAATCCCCAAACAGTGGAAACAGATTCTTTTTAGAGATCCTGCCTTTTTGTTTCTATATCTTGAGAACTTCTAAATTCTCAAGAAAACAGATCTAATTTGTACCATCTTTCCTGATTATTTAACTTGTGAAATCAGGTGTTATTTTTGTAAATGTACATTATACTGCCTCCAAAGCCTTCCAAAGGCATGGTGCCCAGATCTGCTCACAGTACTCCAAGTGGAGGCCAATCAGGGCTTTTATAAATGCAGCATAATTTCTACATCCTTTTACTCCAGTCGTCCAGATATAAAGACCAGCATTCTGTTAGCTTTATTGATTCTCTTTTTTGCAGCTGCTCATGATATTTTAAAATTCTAAACACCTGAACTCCCAGGTTTCTTTGGACATCCATTGTACTTAACTTCATACCACCTAGAAAGTAACCTTTTTAAATATGCTTTTTTGGTCCAAAATGGATAACCTCACACTTGCTCACATTGAATTCCATCTGCCACTTTTTGCCCATTCACTTAGTTTATCAATATCCCTTTGTAATATCTTTGTACTATCTGTAATGCTGGCTAACTTTGTGTCATGTGCAAATTTGGATATATGACTTTCTATGCCATTATCCAAGTTGTTAATAAATAACATAACTAAATGAGGCCCTAACACAGATGCGTGTGGGACACCATTGGTCACATTCTGCCAACTTAAGTACCTACCCATCATTCCTACATTTTGTCTCCTGTCATTCAACCAATTTCCTAGCCATGTCAGTAATTTGTCCTCAATTCCATGGGTTTCTATGAGAGAAAGTGAGGGCTGCAGATGCTAGAGATCAGAGCTGAAAATGTGTTGCTGGAAAAGCACAGCAGGTCAGGCAACATCCAAGGAACAGGAGAATCGACGTTTCGGGCATAAGCCCATCTTCAGGAAACCTGAAGAAGGGCTTATGCCCTTCCTGTTCCTTGGATGCTGCCTGACCTGCTGCGCTTTTCCAGCAACACATTTTCAGCTCCATGGGTTTCTACCTTAGTTCACAGTCTGTTATGCGGGACTTTATCAAATGCCTTCTGGAAGTCCATATGAACAACATTCATAGACAATCCCCCATCCACGACCTTAATCATGTCTTCAAAAAATTCAATGAGGTTCATCAGCCATGACCTATCTGTCATGAATTTATGCTGGCTCTCTCTGATTAACTGCAAATTTTCTAGGTGTACAGTTAGTCTAACCCTAATTACAGACTCCAACAATTTCCCCTCCACAGGTATTAGGCTAACTGGTCTGTAATTCCTTGGTTTTCCTCTTTCTCCTTTTTTACAAAACAGAGTGACGTGCAGTTTTCCAATTCGCATTTGAGAAATCTCACTAGACTCAACACAACTTGCACTTCGCCAATAAATGTAAAATTCAGCCCCTTGTTTTTAAGTCCAAGTTCCCAATCCTCACATGATCTTGGATGACCCTGTAGTCTCAGGGTTTGACCTCTTATTCACCTCATACTTCCATTCCAGTACAAATGGCAACATCTCTAATTGTTGCAGCTGTACTCTAAACTTCTCCTGTGAGCTCCTCTGTCTTTTCACCTCCCTTTCTCCCTTTCCTATCTCTATGACTGAACTTAGAGGTGACATCATCTAGCGAAGGGTCAGTATCTCTTTCACTTATTCGGTTATGATCCTAGCTGATGTTATTACCAGACAAGTCAGGCTTGACAGATAGACTTTGTTTTCCTTTGATTAATGAAACAGTTTTTTGGTGAAGTTTAATAATGCAATATTAGAAATTTTGCTTTGAACCATGAAACAGGAATTCCTTACAAAATAAATAAACACAAAATAGAATAACTAAACCCTCCATATAATACAGATACACAGTAAAAGTATCATCTCATTAATCCCAAACATTCCTTTATAAATTGAAAAGACAAAAAACAGTTTCTGTGTGGTACCCAAAATGCACTCCTGATACAGTATTCAAGAACACCATTCATACAATATTGACACTATTCACATTAGAGTCTCTGTATCTAATACCTCATTAGATTTAAGTCACTTGTGACTTCGATTTTTAGATTAGAACAAACTGCAGGTAGCTTCTTCCATGAGCTGTCATATGCCTGAAAGTAAATGTACTCAGCTTTCAGCAACCTCTTCAGGGGTTTGGTCACTCTGGTCAGGAATTAATACCAACTTTTACTCTAAGGTAACTTAGTTCACTCTATATCCTTCCCATCTCAGAAGCACTGGCCTACACAGTCATCCTATTCCAAGAATATCACAGGACTACTTAAAACTCAAAGCAAAATTGAAGCCCAAAGTCTTCTAAACTAAGCTATGGGTATTTCCCCTAGATTTAAAACTGATCAAGTTCCAGAAGTTGCGAATAAACCTTGACGCCCAATTATTTCTTTTGCTGGGTCACAAAACAATCTAAGATTTAAAAAATCCATTTACGGTGAACAAAAACATATTCACTCTAAAGCCAGACCTCAAAAACTATTTTAAAAGAACTCACCATGGCTAAAGAAATACTGACAAGTTAATTATTAACTTCATACATGCATAAAACTCACAGAGTTCCCACCTCAAAAAACCATTCCTGAAGAATTCCCGAAACGTCGATTCTCCTGCTCCTTGGATGCTGCCTGACCTGCTGCGCTTTTCCAGCAACACATTTTCAGCTCAAAAACCAAGCCTCCCTTGTGAAGTTTTGTTTTTACAATGCTCACAAATGAGAAGAGCTTTATTCAATAACAAGATTTCACTGCCTTGAATGAGATGATTGATGAGTTTTTAGTGGTGATCCTTGATGGAGCAATGTTGGTCATGACATTGGGAGGACTCTTTTATTTAGATAGTGCCATAAGATCATGCACTAGGCTACAGGATGGACAATTTGGGTTCTTGCCTTAGTTATTCAGTGGAAGGATGGTATCTTAAACAAATCTGCATAGAAATGTTGCAGAATATCAATTCAAATTAAATGTTTCAAGATTTGATGTAGCCTGGGACCCTACAGTTCGCTAGAACAAGCTTGTAGAGCTGTCTTAAGCTTTGTAAGTATGCCACTGTATTCAACTCAACACATTAATGTGCTCAGCAGTTGTATTAATTCAGTGCGCATCATAATTCCTGTTCTATAGTTAAACTTTCAGCATAACACAATGAGGTTTGTATGCCAAAGATTCCCTGCACACATTCATCCCATAAACCTTCCAACTTCTTTGAATAACGGGATCTATTTCAATGATTTTCCTTAATGCTTCAATATATATTTTGATTCCCAAAGGGGAGTTATTGAATAGATTTGCAGTTGTAAATTTAAATTGATTTTATTTTCTGTGGTGTATCGATAAACACTAAACATCTAAGGTCAGTTATTTGCCTCAATATGTTTTCCTTTTAAAAAAAAATCAATAGCAGCCTTTTCTATGATATCTAATTCACAATGAAATGAAACAATTATGGTTTTGGTGGTTAATGTGAGAAGCTTAGAATGTATCAGCTTATTAATATTGAAAACATGCTTTTTTTTTCTTGGTGAGTGAACAAAAGCAATCAGTAGCAGCAATTTATATTTATTTTAATATTCAATTCACAATTCAGTATGTTTAGTGCATAATTTGTGTGTTTTTTTTCCTATAAGCAATGACTTCAACAAAATTATTTTCATGGGTTTGCATCATATTTAAAATGCTGGAAGGTGCATCTAAATTTCCTTTGAAATTCAGATAGTCGATGATCCAATTTTGCGTTAATCCCCAATTTGACTTTTTTGATTAGATGCAGGAAGCCTGAACCAATGTTTGCATTATCAGTAAACCTAATACATTCAACCAAAGCTAAATCCAGATTCCAGGATCATCATTCTGGCTTCAAAAGTAAAAACTCAGTACATTGCAATGATTTCAAATGTATTATACAGACAGTTTTCAGAACCTCATTCTCCAGATAATTTACAGAGAATATTATTGCCTTGAATGGATACCAAGATGATTCTAGGTTTCAGAGACTTCAGTTAGCAGGAAAAAAATAATGAGAAGATTAAGCTTTGTTTTATTTAGCAATAAAGGATAACAATCAACGTGATCCAACTCAAAAGTTCATGATTATAAAGTGAATAGATAGGGTTGATCCTCACAGGAGACAAGATGAGGAAACATCATAAGTTTAACAATTATAACAGAAGAAAGTTTTTAGAGTTGTTGAAGGATAAATTGGATACAGCTAATACAAATTAAAAGAATACAAGAGACATATTGTGCGAATTCTACTCCACAATCACAAATAAGATGCTGGCACCAAACTCTAACTTCCAAAAATGGGGTTAATAGATCTGCAGCACATACAAAAACAATCATCAGGAACATGTATCAATGCAACTGAAAGGATTAATATCCATTCAAGATAGGGAGTATTCTAGAATCATCAGAGAGTAAAAGAAGAAATTGCTGATGCATTAGTATATCCCTTGTCAATTGTACCTGTAATTGTACATTTAATTTACCAAAGAGATTTTTTTTGTGTATTTTTTGCCTTCTCCTGTTGATAACTGTCAGGATTCTTGGCCACAAATACTGGTGATAGTAGATTGGGTTTTGAAGCTCTGCTGGGGTGAGAAAAAGGTTCTGTGCCAGGAATTCTATTTTGAAAGCAATGATGTAAGATGAGCCACTATTAGTTATGGTATTTGAAACTGAATGTTTTTAGACATAACAGTCTCACAAAGTTGCAAAACCAAAATTGCAGCAGTGCAGGGTTATGGTTTGATGGCAAATAAACAAAGTATAAATGTGTTCCTGTATTACTTTCCAAACGCTGTCATAGTAGTGTTGTTTAAATGCATGAAACTTAAAAGGGTTTTTGCTAACAGCGTTGCTGCAGTGTCATCTCCAATACCTTTAAAATAGGAGCTCTACGTGCTAGCTCTGAATCTGTGACATTTTCCCAGTATTTGATAATTCATTCACAGTCAGTTACACACAAAATTTCTCTTTCTGCTTCTTGAGCAAGGAAGGATATACATTCTCTACTGCATGATATTTGTAATGCTGCAAGAATACTGTTCCATTCCAATCAAGTTCAGATTTGAAGACAAAAGAGTGACCACAATAGGTAGGCTTATGAATCTCCCATTCTGATCAAAGATTTAAACCCAATGAAAACAATCAGGGCCTGAAAGCAATTCATAAGACAAGTCCATCAGCTCAACTCACCTATTCCACAGAGCACATACTATTGACAATGGCATGGATT
This sequence comes from Chiloscyllium plagiosum, assembly GCF_004010195.1. Lineage (NCBI taxonomy): Eukaryota > Metazoa > Chordata > Chondrichthyes > Orectolobiformes > Hemiscylliidae > Chiloscyllium > Chiloscyllium plagiosum. The sequence continues at coordinate 18,734,211 of NC_057723.1, read as the reverse complement.
GCACAAAATGGATCTAAACTCTGGAACTCAAATAGAACTGACTACACACATACAGTTAGGGAGGGAGTTCCAGTGTTTGGATTCATTTTATATGAAATGCAATTCTCACCAATTTGGTATGTTTGCTACACAATCAGTGCTATCTTTTAAGAAACAATTGCACCATATTTAAAATACTGGAAGCTATATCTAACTTGCTTTGAAGTTTAGGTAGTCAAGTGTTCTAAAGAGGGTAACTGAGCACCAATACTCAAGATTGGTTAGGGATGGGCAACAAGTACTGTGCTTCCTAATGATGTCTGTATCCCAGAAATGACTAAGACTAAAATTAATCCTCCAAGGGACATTGGTGCAAAATCTCTCCCACATCTTCACCTGCTTTATGTAGCTGTGGTCTGTTGTTTTCCACAAATTACTTTTGCATCCCAGTAACACAGTGTTTATCAGTTTAGCTTTTTGTTTCTCTAAAGGCTAGAATGTTGAGAAATGTGGCACTAGTCAGTGACACAATGACACCATGATTTCCATTGTAAGGACCACAATTACCCAGTCCCATTTACAAAAAATAGCTTTTGTCTCCTTGCCCACAATTTGTGCGGATTTTTAACATGCAGAATAAAGGGTTCATAATCACAGGCATGAATCAGCAAAATGATAAAAAGTGAAAACTAAGTATGTCAGATTGCTATATTAAAACATCAGTAATAAAAATATTCTTCGTGATTCATGTAGCTCCACTTTTCATGCTTGCTGCTCTACTAGCAGCATTGTGTTTCAATCCTCCCAGGTCCTTTTCCCTATTCCTTCACTCCAATCACCACTACCAGGTACAGCAAGTAATTAGGAAAAACCAATAGAATGTAATGTTTTGTTGAGAGGGGAATTGAGTCCAACAATCGAGATGTTATGATTCAATAATACAGAGCATCAGTGAGACTGCATCTTGAGTATTGTGTACAGTACTGCTCACTGCACTTATGGATAATGTTAATGTATTTGGAAGCAGTTCAGACCAGAGTTTACTAAGCTAATACCTGCAATAAATGGATTGCTTTATAAGGAAAGGCTGGACAGGTTAGGCCTGCATCCTTGTTTAGAAGAGTCAGATGTGACTTAATCGAAATGTATAAGATCTCGAAGTGACTTGACCAGGTGGATGTCGAAAGGATGTTTCCTCTTCTGGGACAATCTAGACCCAAGACTCATAATTTAAAAGTAAGTGGTCACCTATGTAAGGCAGAGACAAAGAACATTTTCTTCCTCTCAAAGGTTATGAATCTATGGATTTTGCTTCCTCAGAAAACTGTGGATGCAGAATATTAAAAAAATAAAACACGAGTAGGCCACTTAGCCCTTTGAGCGTGCTCTACAATCTGGTAAGATCATGGCTGACCTGCTTTTGAATTCAATGCTCTTCTCTTGATTCCCTGCTTCTACCACTGGCCTCTTCTTCATTCTCCCCAACCTTGGCTCCCCCAGCTGCTTTTTCCCTGCTCTCTCGTTCTCCCTGGCTCTCCCTGACATTACTCAAACACTGTTTTAAAACGACAAAACTAATTTCGAAAAAAAGCAAACCTGTCACTGAACATTAACTTCAATGGATATATCTTCAGTTTGTAACTTGTGCATCACAATGGACACCTCAATTTTTGACCCAACACTACGTCCTACAGTATCCAGAAGAGGATGTTCCTTCTTCAAGCTATGGATCATCAGTACCTTTTCTGGACCTTCACCAGTGAATGATTCTGTGGCTAGTAGGAAAATCCTGGTCAATATTTCTGTCTATACCTATCAAACGAACTGTATATCCATTTCCTAGCTGGATAGCAACCTCAGTTTTTCTTTATTTCACAGCATAAATTAACTCATATTGGCTGTTTCTGCTGCCAGTCTGCAACTTATTGATTGCTGATCAAATAAGGAGGATTCTTCTTTCCTATTGACAATCCAAGTTAAAAAGTTTTTTTTTAATGGAAAAGCAGCTGCTCTCCCTGAATCATGCCAAATCCTGGAATTATCCTGGGTCTTCTTTTCTGAACTCAGTGTCCTTTTGAAAGCTGTGTGCCTGAAATTTGTAAAGTATTCCAGTCATGGCTATTCAAAAAATTTGTAGAAGGTCAGAAAAACGTAACACAAGTTTTAATTAAATGCAGTGCATCTGAACACTTGATTAGTGATGCTGGAAACAGCTTCACACTGATACCTTCAGTGCACGATCAATAAGCACATCCAAAGCTGTTCCCACCTCTTCTAACAAGAAGATTCATCATGTTCTTTTTTTTTGTTTCATTGTGCATTAACTTCCATTCATCTAAATTAAAAACAAAACTCACTTGGTCACATCATGTGTTATGACCTATTAATGTCCTCATATTGGAAAATTGGCTTTTTTTTTGCAGACGAATGACTTCCATTCTTCTTTGCTGCAATTTAATAAATTTGCTTTTTTTTTATCAACTCAAGTTTTGACTGATGGTGAAAAGGTGAATAATTCAACAATAAGGCACAGATATGAAGTGTGTCCATCAAACTTCCATAAAAGATGACAACAACTTGTAAAAATATTTCTTGTTTGGTAGATGTCAACAGAGCTACATTTTTTCCTCTACATGCAATCATTTAAATTCTTTAGAATCTTTCTACCGAGGTACTTAGCTAATGAGAATGTTGACTTTCAAATGTGACTACGAAAGCAATTCATAGTCTGTGCCAGCTTTATCTGATGGGAAATATTTTTGACAGTGGTTTCACTCTATAAGTGGAAGTGCTTTTCCTAAGTTTTCTGCCAATTATGTGATTTGAAGAACAAGATATGCTTGGCAAGGAGCTTATCTAAGAAGGAATACAGAATCACAAATTTCCAAAATTGAAGGTTCAGGCTCCAGTAGTCAGTGCAATTATTACATTTTCCATTTCTGTTCTCGACTAATTAAAATCTCAATACCCATGCTAACACAAAGACAGCTGGGGTTAGACTTTTCTCTAAAAATGGAAGTGGTATTAAGACGCAAAGTCAATTTTTCTCTGCTTTCATGACCCCTAATTCATTTTAGTGTGGTCTTTATGTGGGTTAGACCGTAGACCATAAGATATGGGAGCAGAATTAGGCCATTCAACCCATTGCGTTTGCTCCACCATTCAATCATGGCTGATAAATTTCTCAACCCCATTGTCCTGCCTTCTCCCTGTAAGACTTGATTCCCTTAGAAAAGCTTGGTGTACAAAATGCACATGCACCTCTTCTGAGCTAAAGGTTCCGTCCGGAGATGACATTTCTGTCTGCACATCATTTTCATATGTTCGTACAGGGCTTTGAAAGTAATACTAAAACATGATTCTAGAAAAGTCACGACTCTTGGGGATACCTGCTGTGGAGTTGGGAACATTTTGACAGGCAAGCATAAAATGTTTGGACATTTTCAAATGTCTCTATAAGATGATACCTTATTTCAGGTACAGATGCATTTTGCTTCCTGTTTAGATAAGTTGACCCTTACATTGTAAAACATTGTGCACTTGTTCTTATACATTGCAGTACTTTGCACCATTGTCAAAAGTAGCATAATTCATTCAAAGTTAAAAGGAAGTGGCCTGAAAATTGAAAGCAATCTTTGCACATGCTCTTTCCCATCGATTGACAGGTACGCACTTTGACATGGAAATAGGACATGTTCTGGTCTATTAATTTCAGGAAAAGTCAGTAAAGCTTTTGGTTAGGATGGCTACAGCCATTCTGAATGCTTAGCTGGGTATTAAAGTCTGAAATGCCTTAGGCTTAGCAAGTGGTCTACTGATCCAAAAATTATTAAGTCTTTTCATAGGCTGAAATAATCAAATATGCTTTTGATGTTTCTTCTTGTTTAGTTCAACATCACAGGCAATTAAATGATTACAATTATAAAAATACACTAAAGTTTTATTTTTCCCCAATATCAATGAGACTGTGTTTAACTTAGGGCTTTATTAGATTGTGAGATCATTTTCTTTCCAATGATTTTAAAATGATTTGCTACTGCCCAGCTCATGAAGTCTGCACATATACTGATTGCACATAAAAACACGTGAGTGAGTGAGTATGGAATATGTATGGAGGTCATGGAGTTGTCCTGTTTGCTGGGTGGGGCAATAAAGAGGGTACATGGGTGGTATTGAGATGGCTGCGGAAGTGAAGAGGCATGAATGCTCTGAGGTAGCATTGAGGATCGTTGAGCAGTAAGATAAGGAGGCCTTTAAACCAATTGGGTAGTCGGCTTTTGTAACAAAGAACCAGAGCTGGCTTTCCTACTCCCATACCATACCATGTATTTGCTCCACTGTAGCTTGCAAAAAGCATTGTGTTCCCAACCGCCATGTGAAAAGCTAAAATTCCCAGGCAAAGTCACACATGGATCATGTAGATACTTCAGTCAGTGCAAAGTCAGCTTTTCCGGACCTCACACAAAAATAAGTCTCCTACTGACAGGAAGGTGAAGTCAAGTTTCAGAGATGTGTTTCATGGAAAAGGGACCATAATTTAAAAAGCATCAGATAATCAGCTCAGAAAAAGAGTGAGAAGAATGGTGGGGTAAATGTCAGAACAAAAAGGTGACAGGGATTGAGCTCAAGAAGGGTCAGCACTGGCCAGTGAAAGCGCTGTGATGATCCTTCCAATGCCACATTCAGCTGATACATTTGTTAATAAAAATGCTTTGATGGCAGCTTCTGTTTTTCACTTTCTGGACAACTGTCGAGATTCCAGCTGAGCACAGCCAGAACCAATTTTGGAAAGACATCCTGAAATGCTGAGCTACTTACATATGCAAATCAGGACTTGGCATGTATTCCGTAAGTCTTAGTATACGGTTGGGAGGGGGTGGGAGGGGTGAGTGGCACATGTGTCTAGAATTTGAAATCTGAAACAAACAGAGGGACTGCTGGACAAATTCAGGTGGGCGTCTGGCAGCAACTGTGGAAAGGGAAACAAAGTTAATCCTTTAAGTCTGGTAGGAGTTCAGTTCAAAAGAAGAGCTTGTCCAGAATTTCTGTACATTGGGACACTGGCAGTAGCTGCCAGCGAATTTTACAAGGCCCTGCAGTCTGTAAGCCCACCAGTAGTGGCTTGTAAAATTCTGCTTGTCCAGTTCACAGGAATAGCTCTTGTGTGGCTAATGGAAATGTTATGTTGATGGATGGAATGTGGTTTCTTTCAAGTGAAATTGCTCTCAATTGCAATGTCTTATGAACCCCAGTCCACAGCTGTGGCATGGTACCTGAAAGCTGCAAGTCTTTGATATGAATGTTGGTCTTCAAGAGCACAACGTGCTCTAATTTACAGAAAGGTTTTATTAAAATCTCGGTACTACAACAATCACTTTGTATTTTGCTGAATACTTTGGCAGTTTCTGGTACGGATGCATATCTCCACAGACACTGATGAAATGTAAAATAAACCTCAATTTAGTCACATTATTTGTGTATTGATGACATTGTCTGCCATTGGTAAGAAATTAACAGGTTCAATTGCTATATAACTTTCAGTGAACAACTTTGGAAAATTATCCAACAAAAGTCCCAGGAGCACCAGCCACATAATGCTTTTTCTACTCAGATGACTTTGGCTTTAAATGTACATGGTTCTAATTACAGGGGGATTTGGGGCTTGATTAAGTCACATATTAACTTCACACAAACTTTACAGAGATCAGTAACATTTACATTTCAACACTGCAATAGTGTAAAAAGTTTACTATGAATGGAATTATCTGATTATGTTTATTTCTGTTAATGCAATCAATATGATTCATGTTTATGTGCACATTATCAATCCATTCTGCTCATAACCCTCCCATTATATACAAATTACTTCACATACAAAGTCACTCGGCAATATCTTTCAGTTCAAACTTGTTCGTTGTTCTTCTGAAGGATCCAAGTATTCCAGTTGCATTCTTTAACATTTCCAAACAATACATTATTGAGCAAGGCAATTAAATACCCTTTTTAAAAACACATTGCTAAATAACTGATGGCCTATCTTGTTTATGCTTGGACACATTTTGATGCACCAAATGCAATGAACCTTGTTGTTACTGAGTTACATCTTTGTGGGTTTACGCATTGACCGTCATCATATCCATGCTAATCCCCAAATAATTGCAATATACTTCAAGAACAACAGACTAATCCTTCTGGAATTTGCCATGCACTTTGGTTCCTGTAATCGTATTCAATTGCAAGTGCTTCCCCTCCCTGAGGTTTTTACTTTCCGGAAACAAGCTCGACAGAATTACCTCACTGCTCCATTCAGAGCTGGTGGAAATGACTGCAGAGAAAGTATTTCAAAGATGAACTCAGAGGTAAACTATAGTCCTAACTTTGTTTTTAAAAATGTCAAAGACATTACTGAATTAAATTTACTAGGTTAATATTATTTCAAAAAGGGTTGAATTCAAATATTAGGATTTTTTTTTTCTTGATCAGATCATCTACAGTACTAATTAAGGAGGCAGAAAACTAATGGTAGGGTTAAGATCAGACTCTACCCACAAAGGAAGTCAGTAGTGAGCCAATGAACTGGAAAGAAGCCCTCCCTACAGCCATCATCCACTGTGCCTGAGCTATCTTGCCTAATTTTGGGGTTCTTGGGAGTATGTCCTCATCATATCCTGACAATACCAGAGCTCATGAGTGGGTGCTGTTGGGACTATAACAAAAGAATATTATGGCTGACTGAGACATTTTAGGGTGGGCAAGGATTCTAGAGTCCAAGGAAGGTGGACAAAAGAATTACGGTTCTGTTGGGAAGATGTCAAAGAAGGAAGGGTGACTTGCTATCTTAGAGGAATGTCTGTGATGTATACAAGGCATCCCCAAATGAGGTTCCCCTTCTTTCTTGTCTTTACTTGTGCAGAGCTTTATAAGGGGTCTGTCCACTCCCATATGACTGTCCATGTCATTAGTTTTCTGGAGGCGGCATATTACAACATGATTGAGCTCAACTGATACTTCTTTTTGACATTGTTTTACATGATGGGGCAGGTACATAGTGGCTTTCCATATTATATGGGTGAACTCAGGGTCGTGAAGACACCAAATATATTTTCCATGCCCCAATACTGAAAGATACTTGGCGGGGTGTGCAATACCTAGCCAATAGGTCTTGGAGGAAATAGAACACAGGATCAAATTCCAGAATTCATTTCAATAATGAAGATAATTTGTCTGAGCTTTGGCCTTCTTGCTTGTGTCCGAACAGATCTCCCTCAATCTTGAAAAGTGTTTTAATTGACAAACCAAATAAATATAAGTAGGTATAGAGAATCTAGTGGGAGAAAGTAAAACAAAATACAAGAGTTAAATAGATAACCCTTGCAATTGAGCCACATCTGAGTTTCCAATGCAGGATAACTACAACAGTGAGTGGCTGAATATCCCAACAGGGGGTCCAAGTTCATGCAAGGCTTGTGCTACTTCAAAGTAGTCAGCTCTACTTAAATGTCATGTGGAGGTGCTGATGTTGGACTGGGGCGCTCAAAGTCAAAAGTCACACAACACCAGGTTCTAGTCCAACAGGTTTATTTGAAATCACGAGCTTTCAGAGCGCTGAAGTCACTTCACCTGTTGAAATGATGTGGAGGTGCCGGTATTGGACTGGGGTGTACAAAGTTAAAATTCACAAAACACTAGTTATAGTCCAACAGATTTATTTGGAAGCACTAACTTTCGGAGTGCTGCTCCTTCATCGGGTGGTTTGAAATAAACTGTTGGACTATAATCTGGTGTTGAGTGATTTTTAATTTTGTAGACCTGTTGAAAGATTGTATTTCAAATTAACCTATTGGACTATAACCTGTGTCATGTGACTTCTGACTTTGCTCGACTTAAAGCCAGCCTACACATTGTAAAGGGGAGATTCATTGTGACTGTAGTAGGTGCTAGAACCACATGTGGAGGAAAGCCTTAAAAGGAACAAGAGTGACCTAATCTGCACTGCTATGAAGTGCAACTTTGAGCAGTATGCAGGGAGTTAGGTGAGTAAGGTAAATCTTAATATCTTTCTAAATATCTAATATTGTTTGTATTTCACACTTAACTGTAATATCATGATTAAGTTCATCTGGGGTTAGCAGGAATAACCATTCTCCACTTGAGAACAATGCAAGTTAAATATTTTATAATCAACCTGTTCAGACATGTTTGGACATATCTCTGGAGCAATTGAGACTTGAATCCAAGTCTCCATGCTGAAAGATAGGGACTCTATCATTGCACCACAAGAGCCCAACTAGACAATTAAGAAAATCAACTTTAACTGGGTTTTTTTCTGTACCTGGTGCTGAGCTAACTCAGAGTACATAATAAAGTCATCTCAGTGTAATTTTTCACTTAGTGTTTGGGATTGGGAGAGTAAGAGAATAGAGGGGAGGGGAGGAAGATACTCCTTTTTAAAAAATATTTCACTCTGTAGGAATTAGTTCTTGGTTTATTACAGGGGAAGAAGCTAGATGTTTGATAATTAATGGTAAATGCTTAAAGTACATTTGATTTCTAAGATGTAAAGTAATATGGGCACTGGTGGTTGATGTGTCATAACTGAAGCATGTGGGAACTTCTAGATGTCAATGCAATTTAAAGCAAATGTGTCTGGAGTAAATATTTGCAGCTCAAAGAGCTTCAACTCAGTCATTGAGCTGGAGGATGAGCTGCTGACATTGCAACACAGTGAAAAGTGGAAGTTTGTACAAGGAAGGGTTTCAGATAGGATTTTCTGTATAAATCAGTAGTCAGGTCAGGGAAATACTGCCACAACTAAGGCAGACAATGGGATCCAGAGGGCAGGAGCCTCAGACTTTGCATTTATCCAATGAGGTTGAGATACTTTAAGCTTGTTTAGATGAGAGTCAGGGCTGCAAGATGGTTGAGCTAACTGACAATGATATTGTGGTACAGTAAGCCATTTTAGTGGGGAGGGGGTAGTAAATATAAGTGTTGTCATAGTAGGGTACAATATAGTGAGGAGGTCGAGCAATATTTTCTGTAGCTGAGACTGAGAGTTCAAAAATCTGTCTGCCAGGGTTTGGAATAGCTGGAGATGAATTTATGATGGGAGGGGAAGATTCAGTTCTTGTGGTCCATGAAGGCAGCAATGATAAAGGCAGGATGAGAAAAGAGACTTTGCACAGTTAGTATCTGGAGCACCAAATTAACAAACAGAACTTAAACAGGTAATGATCCCTGGATTATTACCTGAGCCACATGCAAATTGAGACAGGGCAAGTAAGATTAAATAAATAATTGGATCAGGACTGGTGTGGTTGAAGTGGATTTTACTTCTGGAGAATTGGTACCAGTACTGGCAAAAATGAGAGCTTGTTAGGGTAGCCCATGGTCATGGCATAAATATGGCAGAGAAGATTTTTAGTTGCAGTAACAGAATTAGCTTGCTTGGTTTGCTGTTAAAGTGAGATCATAAGTTAAGACAATGGTGGCTTTGAGAAGAAGATAAATCCAAGGTAAAAGGGCTAAGGCAGAACAAAAAATCTTACAAATTAACATACAGGGGTTTTTGTACAAAGAGAGCTGCAGATCTCTACATAAGAGACAATCTGATAAGAGATGTCTGGGAATAGTGTGAACAGATAGCCCAAACTTTGTAGTTTAGCAGAATTAAAGGAAAAGTATGATCCCACAATAACAGAGACAAACGATAAGGTAAAAAGGAGAATGACATTATGTCTTATAAAACCCTAGGAGTTCATGCAACTTCATTGAGCTGTGAAAGTGATTGAGTTTCAATCTTATTAATAGAATAGATGTTGTCTTATGAAGTAAAAGAGGTAATGAAAAAATATTTAGAATAAAGTTAAAAATCACACAACACCAGGTTATAGTCCAACAGGTTTAATTGGAAGCACACTAGCTTTTGGAGCGATGCTCCTTCATCAGGTGATTGTGGAGGGCTCAATCCTAACACATAGAATTTATGCATAATTTTCAATGCATAATTTCAGTTACATCATACTGTAAATTTTTGCTATAAATTCTATGTGTTAGGATTGAGCCCTCCACAATCATCTGATGAAGGAGCGTCGCTCCGAAAGTTAGTGTGCTTCCAATTAAACCTGTTGGACTATAACCTGGTGTTGTGTGATTGTTAACTTTGTACACCCCAGTCCAACACCGGTATCTCCAAATAATATTTAGAATAAGGTCAGTAAATTTCATCTTAGAAGACAGCATGAGACAAAAATGAATTAAGTTGCAGCTAAAACATAGAGGAGTAGTGTTTACCTGGAGAGATAGAAGCTACTCACAACTTGCTGGCTAAAGAATTTTAACATTCTAAGTAAATTTATAGATATAGCTAACCTTATATTAAGACTGATTATGAAGTTTACAATAGCTTTCTCTAGCAGTTCATTCCACACGCAAACCACTCTCTGCGTAAAAAAAAAGTTGTCTCTCATGTCCTTTCTAAAAACCTTCTCAACTTAAAAATATTCCCTATAGTTTTGAACACCCCACCTGGGGGAAAAGATCCTTGCTGTTCACCTTATCTGTGCCTTTCACAATTTTATAAACCTCTGTAAAATCACCCTTACACTCCAGTGAAAAAATGTCGCAGCTTATCCTTATAACTCAAACCCTCCATTCCTTGGCAACAACCTTGTAAATGTTTTCTGAACTCTCTCCAATTTAATAACATCCTTCCTATAGCTTGAAAACCAGAATACAGCACTGCAAAAAGTTCAATGAATTCACATACATGATTATGATCAGTAAATGCAGTTTTAAATAACATACTCCTACAATACACCAGTAGACTGACACATCTTGATACAGGGTAAAAACAATGACTGCAAATGCTGGAAACCAGATTCTGGAGTAGAGTGCATCTTAATACACCATGTTTTAAGAAATGCCCACAGCTGATACTTTGCCCATAAGAATAAATTTGCTAGATATTCACCTTAAAAGTGAATGAACATCTTGATGAGAAAGCTCCCCATACCTCCCTTCCCATTCCATTCTAAGGCATACTGATGGTAAGTGATGAAGGATTAACCACTCATCAATCTTTGGTAGAACAGGAATGTACTTGATTTACAATAAGTAGTTTATAACATAAATTTAAGATAACAGGTTATATGGCTTAAGACTTGTTAAATTGCATTAACACAAAGCAAGAGATGTTATGTTCTATAAGATAGTAACAAGATCTATATTACATGGTTGTAGACTGCAGAACTGACTAACAACAAACAAGAACAATTGACCATCTCCTCACAAAGACAGCCATTTATGTATCAATAAATAAAGCTATCACATTGAACATTCATAAACTGCACAGAACCCTCACATATTTAACAATGTTACAAGCTTCACACTCCAATCTCTCAATTCGCACACACTGTCAGGCATTCAACAATTACAGAGACTTAATCCAAACACATTACAATTTTTTGCACATTCACACCTACCTCTCCCTTCCACACAAACTGACACATAACTTTGGAAGAAACACTGCTCGGAATTTTTGAATGGCAAATGCTGCAGCACTGCAGGAGTTTTGCAGACAAGTCATACTGCATTCAGTGTAAATTCTGTTTCTCTCTTAGCTGATGCTGTGACACATGTTGAGCTTCTTCAGCATTTGTTAGCCATTCAAAAAAAACACTAGATACCACCACCAAACATGTTTGCAGTTGCAGCTGCAGCCAGTAGAAATCAATCAGCACAAGTAAAAAGATTATTGTACAGCAGATACATCTATCGTATTATGTTAACTCAAAATTGTTACTTATTACACAGATCTTTCTTGAGTTCTTCCTAGTTTGATGGTTAGCCAAAGTATAAGGCTGAAAGAAATGAAGAGAAGAGTCTAATAGGGGCCCAACCAACATGGGTTATGATGAAATTGATTGAACAATATCATGATAAGTCCAGCAAGGCCTACCACGACAGTGGGAAAACATTTGCTGCATTTTTCATGCTTCAGCTGGGCATTGAGGCAAGTTTTTTACTATACAGCAATGAGTTGTCTCTTAAGGAGAATATTGATTGTCAACAATGGTACTTTTGGATCTACCTACAGTACATTAACTGCAGTGTTTCAAAAGGCAGTTCACCACCATCTTCTCAAGGGCAACAAGAGATGGGCATTAAAATACTGGTCCAGCCAATGATGCCCACATCCCACAAGTGAATAAAAACAATGATAAAGACTTGCCTTATTAATTACGCAGCTTCCAAACTCACATAGGCACCAAAGCCACATTGTGCTGAGAACTCTTGATGTGGAAGCTGGGTCAGGTACCAGGTGACTTCAGCTCCCCATTTGCTCCAAATGACCTTTATATTATTCACAGAGCACCAAAATCTCAGGGCATGCACCATGGCTTGGGGCATATGTACTTCCCCTCCATGGACTTTGGCATCCAAGATGTGAGCCTCAAGAACCCTCATGGCAAATCTCCTGTCCACTTACAGGACATTTCTGCCTTTCATTGATCCACCGCAATTATCATTGCAAATCTGCAGCAAAGACCCTGTGCACTCAAGGTCATGCATCCAATTCTGAGCTGTTCACTTGCACTCACTCACTTTGAACCTACCTGGATGCTCATAGCATCCCAGCTTTGCTTTTTTTGCACATTGATCCATCAGCCAGTGATACGAGCCTCACACTATTGCTGCATTACTATCAGGCATAGCTAAATTTGGGAAGCTTGCCTGAATTGTCAGCTGTACTCAGTCAAACCAAGGGCAATTGTCTTCAGTCAGGTAGTCTGATACCAGTCCACAGGTTTGGAGACTGTCAGTCAGCTGTCTGGGCAGTTAGAGTCAAGTTTATCTTCACAGTGCTGGCCCAGCTTGTGATACCCATTTCCTGCGATCATAAAAATCTATTCTCAGCCTCCAGCAGTTGATTGTTTAAAATTCACTAACAGGATTCAAACCTGTGAGAGGAAACCCCCCTTTTCAGGTACTGACAGTGAATATTAAATCATTAATCACTGGAGATTGAGTATAGGTTTTTAAGATGATTTCATCTGTATGATGCAAGGAGAGATTTACCTCAGTTATTAACTGAAGCAATAGTCTAATACACACAAAAGAATTACGTATCTTATGCTATGAGCATCATCTTATCTTCATTCTAATCTCATTTCATATTCAAAAAGTAAAACCAATGTCTCTCTGTGTTATAGGTTAATATATTAAGATCTCCTTCACCCAAACAAGGCCATTAACCATCAACCTTGCCTTGTCTTGCCCTGGATGTTGCTGTCTCTTCCCTATCAATGGTTTGCCCTTTCCCAAAGCCCATTTTTGGAATGCTTTCATTTACACTGTCTTCTGTTTACATAGATACTTCCGGACACTAACTTGCATAACCATTCACTCCAAGCAAAGTTCAAATCTCTTTCTATGTCTAGTGTGCTTAAAGTATTATTTACTTCTTTAGAGTCTAAAAATCCGCAGTTTTCCCCCAATGAGGCAGAAATGGTAGAGCTCAAACCTTGTGGGAGGTGGGTGCAGTACTAGAAATAGAGTGATCATGAGGTATCCAAGTGAAAATGGTGGCATTTAGACTGATGGAGTACAGCAGATCACTGCCCTCCAGTCGGGTTGAGAATGCAGTCACCTGGTTGGCAACCTCAAACCGTGTTGCTATAGTGTAGGGCCTTATCTGCTGGTTCCAGGGTGGTGGGGTTGGGCGGTGCGGGGGGGTGGGGGGTGGCGAGGTGAGAAAAAGCCTGCCTTTACTAACTTTACAGTGTCTGCAATGTCCAGGGCAAATGTCAGGAACCGTGTGGGGCAGCTTTGGACCAACAGTCCTTGTCTGGATGCACAATGGTTTTTAAAGATGGCGCTGGCCGTCGGGATGTTGGTCATTTCTGACATCATCTGGCAATGGTGAGTTGTTCCAAAAATGGTGCCCAGTAAACTTGGTGCTGAGTAAAAACAAGCTAGGATTTGACAAGACGGGTGCCACAGAATTGTGGTAGGTTATTAATAAGGTGAGGTTGGTAAAATCTGCTGAGATCTTGTTAAACCTTGCAGTGACAAACCCATCAAAGACCTCACACAACCGACACTTAGCTAACAAATAAAAACTAAAATCCAGCATGGAATCTTTTTTTGACCAAGAGCTTCCATATCACCGAGGAAGTTCATACCAAACCATGTTCAACAATCTGCTCTGAAAACTCTGCCCATGTTTTGACAATTGCATCAAGTTGCACAATGACTGTTTTTGTATATTCATAAAAAAATCAATATTTAAAATAAAACAATGTGTAACATTATAAAACATAGTCAATTCATCCATCTCCCAATGATAAGGAAACCTTTGAATAAAATTTCATGATCTGGATCTGCACCGTTCCCAAAAATCTAATCAGTTATTCCTTGGGTTCATACCCTATCATCAAATTTTGTTCCTTTATTAGTTTTCGAGATGCAGTGTTTCAAAACAGACTATCAAACATGGGCAAAAATCATTAGCTCCTCCTACCTTCAGTGGTATATGTAACTAATCTGAATGTAGCTAATAACTCCTTAATGTTCAGATGTGCATGTTAAGAGATTGCATTTTCTGGAATTTAACTCCAAAATAGGAGCATTGGTTTCAAATCAATAAATGATTCAGCGTGACTATTAACATCTCAGCAAAATGGCACCTGCACAGCTCACATCAGAAAGGAATGTGTATGTTGCAAATCCCATTTTGGAATCAAAATGAGTCATGGCGCTCCAAAGAAAAAGGAAATCAAATTTTGCAGGCCTAATTTTAAAATAACAGCTAAGTTGTTTAGGAATAAAATCGAGAACTACTTCAGCACACAAAAAATTGTGTATTTCATGAACTCGATTCCAAAAGGTTGAATCGATAATTTTTTTTCGAACTGAAGTGAACAGACTTTTGATCAGCAGTATATCATGAGGCTATTAAGGTATATGGTACAAAGACTAGCAGAGTTGGGGTACAGGTCAGCCATTATCTGGTTAAATGATGAAACATGCTTAAATGGAGTTCAATGATTTAATGCTATTCGTATATTCCTAATATAAAAGATGCTCTGTATATTAGCACCAGACTCAAGATGGAATTTCTAATACGGAGGCACAGATCATAAAGTACAGCTACAGTAAACACCAGCTGTTATGCTAGCTCTAGTCACTTTTCACTTTTTATACAGCCAGATTTGTAAAGATATCAACAAATTAAAACAGAGCAGTACATTTCAAGAATAGAAGACACATCACAGGACTCTGAGAATGGTTGTTCCAGTGTTTGTCAATTCAGCCTCTCAAGTTGGTGAAGCCATGTCAGCACTCATTTAAATATCTGTTATGCTAAACTGTTGCTCAACAAACAGGTTTTGTTGATGAATCATAAAGCTTGACATAGACTGCTACTTGTCAATCTGCATATACAGGAACTCAGGGTGCATTCCCATCACAAACAACATTAACGTAAGGTGATGGCTTAAATGCAACTTGAATTCAAAGTTACAAACCATTCTGATATCAGATCTAAAAAAGATGAGACTCCTTAGAAGAGGGAATCTCACTTTGCATTGTTGTGGTGTGAATCAAACGAAGCCCAAACTCGCTACAGTGGATTAGCATTCAGTAAAGCCAAGAAAGATTTGCTAAACTTGCAGTGTAAGTGCACCACAAGATGTTAGTTTTCGATGTGACTACTATTAAGAACAGAGGAGGACATTAAAATTTATTTATCAAATATAAATTGCAACCAATACATCAAATCAGGCCAATTCAAAGAAAATAAGGTGACTTCCAAACAAACCCATCACACACGATACCAACCGTTTGAAAGTACAGGATATGTGCATGCTGTTCATACTATCAGGTTCCAAGGGAAGCACAAAAATTAAACAAAGAATTGTGGAGGGTGAAGATCTGAAACAAACAAAAACAGAAATTTCTGGAGAAACTCAGTTAGTTTGGTAGCATCTGTGAAGAAAAAAACCATGCTAATGTTTCGAGTTCAGGGACTTCTTCACTTTTGTTTGTCCCAAGGAAAGTACAATACTTGGAGTTATTTTGCAATGAAGGGGATTGAACAGAGCTATTGTTAACTTAGTTTTTTTACAATTTGTGCTCCATTTCAGCATTGAAAGGAGAATGCAGACACCAGCTGTGTTGCTATGTCATTCAAAGGATAGAACCGCAGTTTGAACATTTGACACAAAATAGTCCCTTTCCACACCTTCAAATGCACAACCCTTAGTCTATAGCCAAATAATGCATCTAATGACAGCTTGTCAAGGAGATAATGAACAAGTCACAGGAGAATGAGCAAGGACTCTGACCCGTTGGATCTTTCAAATATAAAGGACACATTTAAGGAACTCTGCAGTATAACGCACGAGAGTGCCATTTCATTTTGAGGGACTGGATTCAAAGCCAGCCAAGACAGAGTCACTGAAAGTCTTCCTTATGTAAAAATGAAGGTGAATTTGAAGAATCTTAGGTCACAACATAAAACTGGATAGAAATTGTCACTAAATCAAAATTCTCAGCGGTCTGTGCAGAAAATGAAAAACCTCACTGAGTTATGCTGGAGATATTCTTCTTGGAGTGCAGCTAAAGAATATTATTGAGATAGCATAAATGGAACTTCACATTGCATCTAAGCTGAATATTTGAAGGCAACACTTGATGCAAAAAATGCAAAATGTTCCAATTTTCAGCATGACTAGTATTGCATCAGATTCAACAAGAGAGAAAGCGTTGATCGCTAGCTTTAGTCTAATTGAAAGGTACAAATGCCAAGATCTTGTTATAGATTAGAAATCAGAACGAGCTTGTATTTATCCAATTTAGAACTGGATTTACAGTGGTTTGTCATAATTCAAGTACTAACAACGTGACAACAGCAAAACCCTCTGGATGCTGGAAACCTGAAATAAAAACAGAAAATTCTGAAGAAACTCTGCAAGTTCAAAGATGTGCAGGTTAGGTGGATTGGCTCAGTGTCCAGGGATGTGGAGGCTAGGTGAGTTAGCTATGGGAAATGTGGGGTTACGGGGATAGGGTGGAAGGGTAGGTCTGCATGGGATGCTGTTTGGAGGGTCACGCAGACTCAAAGGGCCAAATTGCCTCTATCTATACTGTCGCGATTCTGTAATTTTAAGTTTGGCAGCATCTATGAAGAGGCAGGATTTGTGAATGGAGCTTGCTGGTGAGCTTGGAGGTGGAAATTAGACGGGGTGGTGGCTGCTTTCTTGCCTCTGCTGCAATTAAGTTCTGAGTGGGAGACCCAGAAGGCAGCCATTGACTGATAGAATGTGCATTGGGTTGGGTGGGGAAGAGGGGAAGAGCAATATCTGTGCTTTCAGTACTGACCCATCCCTGCCCTCCCATGACCTCCACTGCAAAAGCCCACTTAGAATCATAGAATTCCTACAGTGTGAAAGCAGGCCATTCGACACATCGAGTCTGCACTGATCTTCCTAAGAACATCTCACCCAGACCTACCCCCTATCCTACCCCTCTAACCCTGCATTTCCCATGGCTAACCCACCTAACCTACACACCCGTGGACACTATGGGTAATTTAGGGTGGCCAATTCACCTCACCTGCACTTCTTTGGACTGTGGGAAGAAATCGGAGCACTAGGAGGAAGCCCACACAGACATGAGGTGAATGTGCAAACTCCACACTGACAGTTGCCTGAGAGTGGAATCGAACCCAGGGACTTGGTGCTGTGAGGCAGCAGTGCCATCATCAAATTACCTGTAACCTGTATCACTCCATAATCCTGGGACCCCCATGTGTGTTTGTCCAACAGCAGTCATGGCCTCCCTTGACACATTGCTAAGAAAAGGAGCTGCTGTGCCTGTTTAGCTGATAGCTCTCAGTAGGTGAGATTTCTGTTTCCAATGGCTTGATTCCAGGAAGACCTATTGGTGACCTCACCAGTGCCTGATTGGTTTGTTGTTTACTGAAACGAATGTAAGAGATGCCCTCAGCTGATTATCCTCTGGGTAAGTACACTGCCACCAATCCATCTTGATTTACTAGTTCACAGGACTTACAAGTATTAAGTGGTGAAGGAAAACCACAAATCCATCTTTGCATATTTCAGTAACAAGTAGTAGTTTATGACATAGCAACTTACATAACATCGGATTAAGGCTCAAAAACAGAAATTGCTGGAAGAACTCAACAGGTCTGGCAACATCCGTGGTGAGAAAGCAGAGTTAACATGTGCAAAGTCCTGAAATTTCCAGAATTTTCAGTTTTTGTTTCTGATTTCCAGCATCCACAGTTTTTTTAATTATTATTTCCTTTAGATTAAAGCTACTAAGTTATACTACACTTGGTAAAAAGCATTGATATCCCAGGATAACTTAAATTACATGGTTGAGCTAAGACTGATGAAGTGTACAACTACAATAAACAAATTGAACTGGTTAGCTCCTTTCAGAGTTATCAAGTGTTTCTCAGTGGGTGGAGCTACACAAAGGCTTGTGTTAACTCTTTTTAGTCAACTGCCTGAAACAACAAGGCCTTCCTGAAAAGAGGCAATGCAAGTCTCTCATTGGCTGTCCAGCTGGCCGGTGAGACATCCAGCACCCCAACGTGCTCTGCACAGCATTTCAGGTCTGAGACTTTTCATCAGAACTGGGAGAAACTGAAAATATAATAGATTTTGTGAAGGGGTTGGAGGAACGTGAGTTCTGGAAAGAAAAGATACATAAAAGGGTAGGTCTGCTAAAAGGTGGAGGACAGAGAAGATAAAATAACAAAAGATTTCATGATGTAAGGTCAATGGGACATATCAAAGAAACAAAAGATACGTCACTTCAAATCTTGAACAACTGTTATTTGGAAATAATATCCAAGAAATAAGAGGGCACACTTGGGTAATATTTTTGAAAGACGTTACAAAGATCTTGAGAGTATCACAACTCATTAGTGTACTTTTATAAGGCTGAAAGGTAGAGGGATTAGAAGTGAAAGACAACACTGAAGGCTGGAAATGGTAGCTGAATGCCAAGGCCCATGGTGCAGTTTGTAGATGACACAGATATCTTCGCTCCTTGACATAACTTTCAGACAGCAGCTATTCAGGATGCAATCAGTCACACTTCCTCTCAACACATCTTTTGTTTTTAACTCCACTTATTACCATTCCATTTGATCTTCCAATGAGAAAGCCTGTGCCATTTAAATTCTCGTGCCCTTAACCTAAAATGGGTTTTAATTTTCTTTTAACTTCCCACTATCTCCTTTACTTACACATTCAGTATTACATTTGTAATTATTTACAATTCTGATAAAAGGTTCCAGCCCTCAAACATTAACTCTGTTTCCCTCTCCACTGATGCTACTAGATCTGCTGAGTATTTCCAAACATTTCCTCTATTTATCACTCACAATGTGAGGTAACATGGAGCAGGTAATATCAGCTTGGAGAAATAGAAGATCATGAAGATTAATCCACTGTCATTTCAGAGCAAGTGGTAAAGTTGCAGGTTGACACTGAAATCCTGAAACAATGGGAATGAACAAATATTCTGCACCTGAGAATTCCATGCAAAGGGAAAGAGTTGGTTCGTTGAAATGGAAGAACTTGAAAATAAATGGAAGTACAGTTTATTTGAATCCTGCACCCTGGTATTGGAACTGATATTCCTCCATTCAAAAATTTCCCCTCCCCCTTTTTTTGTCTTTCATGTCAGTTGCTGGAGCATAAAATAGAGGAACGGAAGCATCAAGAACAGGACATCAGACCTTTTCCCCATTTATTCATAATACACAGCCCTAAAGATCCAGAAAATGAGGGAAGGAAGAATTTACTTCTCCTTCGATATTAAATGAACATTTGTAGGATAAGCACGTGCTATTCTGTCAAACTGTCCACTTTCTTGGCTGTCATTAGCAGATGCACAACACAAATTCTAGCTGACCCAATAAATGTGATTTTATTGAGGTTTGTGAACTGTGTTGCACCTGTCTACCAGGAATAAAAGTAAGGATCAGTGAAATTTTAACTTGAAGACTGCATGCTGTTTTGCTCTCCTTATTTAAGGAAGGACACAAATGCTGTGGAAGGAGTTCAGAGGAGGTCCATTAGTTTGATAGCTGGAAGGAGCAGGTTATTATTTAATGAAAGATTTGACAGACTAAGTCCTGATGAAGGGTTCTGACCCAAAATGTTGACTTGCCTGCTCCTCCAATGTTGCCTGACCTCCTGTGCCTCTCCAGCTCCACATTTTATCGACTCTGACTTCCAGCATCTGCTGTCCTTACAATTGTTGATTGGACAGACTTGCCATGTTTCGACTGGAGTTTAGAAGAGTGGGGAGGGGATACTATGTTGAAGTATGTGTGAGACCCTGAAAAGTGTTGATCTGGTGGTTGTGATAAGGGTGTTTGCTCTTGTGGGTGAATGCAGAATGAAGGGTTAAAAATCTTCATTTCAAAATTAAAGGGACCCTTTAAGAATAGAGATCAGGGTTTTTTTTTTCAAAGTACAAGATTGGAACTCTCTAACTCAGAAGGTGGTAGAAGTGGGTTGTTGAATAGATTTCTTTTAGGCAGAAACAGCTGGATTCCTGTTGGACAATGGAATCATAGATCATTGGGGTAAATGGAAATGTGGAGTTTGAAACATAAACAGATCAGCCGTGATCTTATTGAAGGGCGGAACAGGCTTGAGGCATGGAATGGTCAACTTCTGCTCTTAAGTAATATATTTGTATGAAACAGAGTGAGCTGTGCCACCTGTTTTGTTGTTTGAGATATTGGGAATGAATTATGTTATGTGGATTCAGTTTTCTTGCAAGTCTCAAAAGTTTATTTGACAGTTCAAAAAGCAATTTGTTCTGAAAGCAATAACAGAATATCTGGCCTCCAATTTCATCTCTTCATTGAGAACTGTTGGTACGAATTTGTCTGCCTTAATTTCTCTGTTCCCCTCACCCACACCAACTTGTCTAATTAAAAATTCTTCTAATCTTGACCAAGGTCAGTCTTGCTTCCAGCCTGGTGAATGTGCTTATGAGTTTATGAAGGTGACTACCATACTCCCTGTTGTTACTATCAAAATACTGCGCATGCTTTTTATTTTGTTTCTTCATATTGTTGTCTCTGTTTGTATCATTACAAACATACCTCTTGCATCGGTGAGCCCAATGTCTTTTTGCATGACAAACAGAGATGTTGGAATACAGGAAACCTTCATGTGGACATAGCACAGGGCACTTCCCACAAAGTTTGCTTGCTTTCCACCCCCTGGCTACTGTAGCAATACTGCTGAGTGTGCCTAATGCCTGCCAATGTTGTTGTCCAGCCACAATGGTTTCACATTTTCAGCCATGTTTAACCTGTATATTGATGTCATGACTTTTTTTCTCTTCAGTAGATATTGTTGGAAACTTTCAATTGACATTGAAGTCATAAGCAACTCCATTACCCAGTTCAGCCTCTGAAAGAAATCAGCCAATGCCCTTTTCATGATGCTTCCCAATTAAACTGATCAAGTGATGTTTATAGCTGATGTCTGTCAGACATCAGGTCGAGATGGTGAATTTGAGCAGGGTCCCTCTGGACCTCATGAGACAGGTTCACCCTCTGCAATCCCTGTTTCCAATGCCTAGCTTTATTCTAACTTGCTTAAATGATTCCACAACAGCTAATGCTTAAATACACAGTTCCATTCTTTGTTCACACAGCCTAAGTTCAGATATGATTTGGCAAAGTTAAAAATCACATAACACCAGGTTCACATCCAACAGGTTTATTTGAAAACACAGGCTTTCAGGGCCAGCTCCTTCATCGGGTGGTTGTCCTGATGGATTATATCCTGGTGTTGTGTGATTTTTCACCAGTTTCAGATAGGATGCCTGTGGCTTTCCAATTCATGTTAGAGAATTTCATAGTCAACTTTCTGAGGTTGTCTATCTTTTGCAAATACAATTAATATCCTGAAGATTTGTAATCAACTTGCTACTTACAAGATTGCTCTTTTTGGTTAATCAACAATGCAGTTGTTATTTGTTTTGCTTTACTAAAACTAAAGTCTGCCCTGTCTTGTTATCAGCTGCAGCTGGAGCTTTTGTTTCTGTCTTGATATCTTTCTAGCTTTAATATTTGACTTCAGAATCAACTCTGCCTGAGCACAGTCATAAATAACTATTCCTATCATAATTTGTTTTCCCTGTCAAAATGTAACTTCAAATCTTGCATCAAAGCCCTGTTTTGAAGTTAAAATTCTGCTAATCACAATGCTTTAATTCTTGTATTGTTGGTAAGTAATGCAGATTAAATGCAGTGTGGATCACGTCATCTGATTTTGTTTTATCAGCTAAGACTACAACTTGCTGATAGAGAATCATCCAAGCCAACCAGATATCCTAAATTAATCTAGTCCCATTTGTTAGCATTTGGCCTATATCCCCCTAAACCCTTCCTAATCATATACCCATCCAGGTGCTTTTTAAATGTTGCAATTGTACCAGCCTCCACCATTTCCACTGGCAGCTGATTCCATGCACGCTTCACCCTCTGCATGAAAATGTTGCCCCTTAGAGCCCATCTCATCCTAAACCAATGCCCTCTCGGCTTAGACTCACCCACCCCTGGTAAAAGATCATGTTTATTTACCCTATCCATGCCCTTTATGATTTTGTAAACCTCTGTAAGGCCACCCCTCAGCCTCCAGGGAAAACAGCCCCAGTCTATTCAGCCTCTCCCTAAAGCTCAAACCCTCCAACCCTGGCAACATCCTTGTAAATCTTTTCTGAACCCTTTCAAGTTTCACAACATCCTTCTTATAACAGAGAGACCAGGATTGCACACAGTATTCCAAAACTGGCCAAACCAATCCTGTACAGCTGCAACATGATTCCCAACTCAATGCACTGTCCAATAAAGGCAAGCATACCAAATTCCTTTTTCACTAACCTATCTACTACGACTCCACTTTCAAGGAACGATGAACCTGCGCTCCAAGGTCTCTTTGTTTAGTAATATTCTCCAGGAATTTACCATTAAGTGTATAAGTCCTGCCCTAATTTGCCTTTCCAAAATGCAGCACCTCCTATTTATCGAAAGTAAATTCCAACTGCCGCTTCTCGGCTCATTGGCCCATCTGATCAAAATCCTATTGTACTCTCCTTCATTGTCCACTACACCTCCAATTTTGGTGTCATCTGCAAACTTACGAACCATACTTCCAATGTTCACATTGAAATGTTTTAAATAAATAATGAAAAATAGTGGACTCAGCACCGATCCTTGTGGAACACCGCTGATCACAGGCCTCTAGCCTGAAAAGCATCTCTCTACCAGCAATCTTTGATTTCTACCTTTGAGCCAGTTCTGTATCCAAACAGCTAGTTCGCCCTGTATTCCATGTCATTTAACCTTGCTAACCAGTCTACCATGAGGAACCTTGTCTAATGTCTTACTGAAATCCATATAGATTACATACACTGCTCTGCCCTCATCAATCCTCTTTGTTACTTAGAGTCATCGAAATGTACAGTATGGAAACAGATCCTTTGGTCCAACTCATCCACGCTGACCAGATATCCTAAATAAATCTAGTCCCATTTGCCAACCATTAGCCCATATCCCACTTAAACCCTTCCTATTCATATACCATCCAGATGTTATTAAATGTTGTAATTGTACCAGTTTTCACCACTTTCTCTGGCAGCTTATTCCATACACACACCACCCTCTGTCCTTTAGGGCCCTTTTAAATCTTTCCCTCTCACCCTAAACCTATGCCCTCTAGTTCAGGGCTTCCTCACTTCAGGGAAAGGACCTTACCATATCCATACCCGTCATGATTTTATAAACCTCTCCATCATCACCCCTCAGTCTCCAACATTCCAGGGAAAACTGTCCCAGCCTATTCAGCCTCTTCCTTGAGCTCAAGCCCTGCAACCCTGGCAACACCGTAGTAAGTATGTTCTGAACCCTTTCAGGTTTCACAATATCCTTCATATAGTAGGGAGACCAGAATTGCACACAATATTTCAGAAGTGACCTAAAGTTAGTGAGACACAATTTCCCACTCACAAAGCCATGTTGACTATCTCTAATCAGCCCTTGCCTTTCCAAATACATGCAAATCCTGTCCTTTAGGATTCCCTCCAAAACCTTGCCCACTCCCAATGTCAGGCTCACCAGTCTGTAGTTCCCTGGCCTTTCCTTACCTGCTTTCTTAAATTGTGGCACCACGTTAGCCAACCTCCAATCTTCCGGCCCCTCACTAGTGACTATCAATGATACAAGTATCTCAGCAAGGGACCCAGCAATCACTTCTCTCGCTTCCCACAGAGTTCTAGGGTACACATGATCAGGTCCTGGGGATTTATCTAACTTTATGCATTTTAAGATGGCCAGGAACCCCTCCTGTGTAATATGGACATTTTTCAAGATGTTGGTATTTATTTCCCCATGGTTTCTATCTTCCACATCCAACTCCACAGAAAAAAAAAACTGATGCAAAATACTTATTTGATATCTCCCCCATCTCCTATGGTTCAACACAAAGGTGGCTTTGCTGATTTTTAAGGGGCCCGATTCTCTCTTAGTTACCCTTTTGTCCTTCATGTATTTGGATTTTCCTTAACCCTATTTGCCAAAGTCATCTCATGTCCCTTTTTTGCTCTCCTGATTTCCCTCTTAAGTATACTCCTCCTGCATTTATACTCTTTGAGGAATTCACTCTATCTCTGTTGTCTCTACCTGATATATGCTTCTTTTGTATTCTTAACCAAAACCACAAATTTTCTAACCATCCAGCATTCCCTTCACCTACTAGTCTTACCCTCCACCCTAACAAGAACATACTGTCTCTGGACTCTTGTTCCCTCATTTTTGAAGGTTTCCTATTTTCCAGCCATTCCTTTACCTGCCAACATTCGCACCCAATCAACTTTTGATAGTTCTTGCCTAATACCCGTCAAAATTGGCCTTCCTCCAATTTAGAACTTTAACTTTTAGATCTGATTTATCCTTTTCCATCATTATTTTATAACTAATAGAATTACGGTCACTGACCCCAAAGTGCTCCCCCACTGACACCTCAGTAACCTACCCTGCATTATTTACCAAGATTGCAAGGTCAAGTTTGCATTCTGTCTAGTAGGTATATCCATTTACTGAAGGTAGATATCTATTATGCATCCTGAATCTAGCATACATTTGCTGTATGTCACATGGCATTTGATTAGGCGCTTTTATCCTAGTCATTAGCTCATTGGCATGTGCAGCTCTTAAGACAGCACAACTCTTAAAATAATAACACCCCAACTCCTGCTAACTCTGCAATGTGTCTGACTTTGCCACCAACCATGTTCCCTTCCTCTTAATTTTTGTCTCACACTTCCAAACCGTCTGCCTTTCAGCATTAGATGAGTCCACAAATGGGCTGCAGTGCTTTCTGTGCCTGAAAACTTTCAGAATTATTGTTCGCAAATGTACCCTTCTCCTTTAATTGTCCTACTCATTCTGATTTTACTGAAGGACAATTATCTCTCTATCATGGCTCCTTATACTTCTGCCAATCTGCATGTGCATTTTTGAATGAAAATGCAGATGATCTGACCTAGAAAAATGTGAATGCCATTGGCAAATTTAGATGGGTTAAATATCGGTCCTTAACCTTTTTGACATAGACTGAACTAATCAATGGAAATCAAATAAAATGTGAAAAGTAAGAAAGATTGATTTGCAATTCTGCAGCACCTTTCATGTCCTCTCAATGCCCCAAAGTGGTTTACAGCTAATGAAGTGTTTTTGAAGTGCAGTCACAATGATGAAAGAGGAAATGTAGCAGTGAACCTGTGCAAAGTAAGGTCCCCAAAAGCAAAGTAATAATGGCCAAATAATGTGTACTTGTAATGATGAATGAAGAATAAATGCTAGCCAAAACATCAATGATGACTTACTTGCTTTCTTCAAAATAGTTTAGGGGATCTTTTATCTCCAACCAGGAAAGCAGGCTGGGCTTATTATAACATCTGAGTCAAAAATGGCACCTCCAGCAGTGAAGCCTTCCCTCAATACTGCAGTGGAGTGGAAAACTTGATTTTTGTGCTTAAAATCTCTGAAGTGCAACCTGAACCCTTGAGCTTCAGAACTCAGAGGCAGGTGTGCTACCAACTGAGCCACAGCTGCCACTTCAAATTCACTTCTAAGTGCAGTGAACAAGTTCGACAAATTGGGAACATTCTCAAAATCCCATGAAAAGGAATGAGATAAATTTTAAGAATCTTCAAAGTTCAGCTGAACAGCTATAATGGGTTTTGTGTGTATTGTTTTGATAGCTGAG
The DNA here is from genome assembly GCF_004010195.1 of Chiloscyllium plagiosum. Lineage (NCBI taxonomy): Eukaryota > Metazoa > Chordata > Chondrichthyes > Orectolobiformes > Hemiscylliidae > Chiloscyllium > Chiloscyllium plagiosum. The sequence continues at coordinate 18,707,893 of NC_057723.1, read as the reverse complement.
AATTGGCTAAAAATGACTGTCAGAGTCGACCTTCAGTCTTGTCCTTCAATAGTCCTTCAGCCTATTCTCGATCCAAGGCACAGCATGCATGCGTATCCATTATTGCTTAAATCGATCAGTGATCTGAGTGCATTGATTCAGACATTCCACTGTATGGAAACAGATTACCACTGAACTGGTTTCATTTTATTACAGATTTTAAAGGGGTACCACAGCAAAGCAACAACACAATCTTAATAACCAGACCACAAGATTTCAGCTAGAGTTTCACTGGCATATTCTCTCCCTACGTCCCCCGTGGTCCTTACCACAATGCCACAACAAATAAGGAAAAACGTTAAGTCAAGAAAGGAAACTACTAACCAGAAAAATGGATTTTGCACACAGAATGAAAATGCAAATCGTGATGAATGGAAATGGATACAAACATCTAACACTTACTGACTCATTATATTGTTAGAATTATGAAATGTAAACGATGTAAACCAGAATTTCTGACGAAAAGGTTTGTATGACATGTTCTGAAATCTACTTGGCCCTGAGACTGGATGGTATGATTGTGAAAGATCAGTGGAAGGTTTAGATTGTTCTCCTGAGAAAATAATTTGAGATAGATACAGCGTTCCCCAAGTATATAATATGTAAACTCTGAAATTCCCAAAATCCTAGAAAGGTGATGGAGGTTGGAAACAGTTTGGCTGTAAATTGTGTATTTCAATCCTGAACAAGATTTGGGATCAAAGATAATTAGCATTTTTACCAGAATCTAAGGTGAACGTACTTTCACAATTTCATGGAGAGAGAGCAGTGGAAGTCATTTTTGAGATCATTTTATAGTCTTCCCTATTAATGAATTAGTATAGCAGACCGAAAACAAGATAGGAGAGAAATTATCTCCCATTGAAGAGACACACCCAAACCCTTAAATGCTTCCTGAAGATGTCTTGTGAGATAGCTGGGGGAAAAAAAATTATCAACATGGGCTTTACTGCAGGTGATGGATGTAAGGAACACTCTCTTACTGAAAATAAAAGTGTCTGGAAGTGGTCATTCAAAGTTATTACTTAGTGAAATGAGGAAATGGAAACCTGTTTACTGGAAGTTGAGAGCAACTGTGACTGTTTACTGTAAGGACTGTAATTGTGTGCAGTGATGTGGGCAGTGAAAGAACTCCACAGAGGCCGCTATCCTGTCACCAATTCACACTTTATTTACACACAAAGAGCCCTTGACTCTTGTACTGCCTCTTCAGAGCTAGCACCTCAGGGTGAGCAGTATATCAGACACTCCTGTTCTTGCCCATTCACCAGGGATCTCTGATTAGATCGATTAGCAGTCCCAATCAAGGAACTCATATTCTATGAGGTCCAACTGGCTGACCTAGTTACAATCACTACATCCCTCTCCTTCTAAGTGTGAGGACATAAACGGTTCTTTTCTTTTTGCAGTGCCTCCTGGAGTGTTTTAGCATTGAATTAGGGTCCTCTGACTTGGCATCCAATACAAGCGGCATGTAACACGTGGAAGCTGGTCTCTTGTGCTAGGAGCCCCTCAGTAGAATTTCACTCTCTTCTTCCATCAGAAAAGCAGGCGAAGTTGCGATGGCATCATGTCCATCTCTTATTTCGAGTACTTGTCAGGATGAACCCACATTTCCGATTGTTCTGAGGTGCAGGGCATGTTTTGCTCCCACATTGCTTTGAATTTGTGGCCTTCATATAGTCCATGTGCTTGTTCAGGACTGTCACTCCTACTCAAACTTTATACATCACTGGTCTTGACCACGCATCAATTAAGCCTTTTACCAGGCAGGGCCATTTCTGTATTTCTTACACCAAACTTTGTCCCCTGTATTAAAGTGTCTCTCTAGCTTGGTGAAGTCTTGTGTCTGGCAATGGCACCCCGATGTTGTTTCACCTCCTCCCCCAATCCCCCAGATCCAGGAAGATCAGATTTAACATGGTGCGGAGTCTTCTCTCTATTAGCATCTGTCAGTGCTCTCCCTGTAGTTGCATTAGGAATGGTCCTATAGTCAAATAGGAACCAGGACAGTTTGGTATCTAGTGAAGCTGTAGGTTGTGTTTTCAAGCCAATCTTCCAAATCTGGTCGGCTCTTTCTGGATAATAGATGGTATGAAGCTGCCCTTATATGTTGAATCCCATTCAACTTTAGGAAATATCTGAATTCTCTGCTGGTAAACAATGGCCTGTTAACTGTGACTAACACATCTGGGACTACGTGTATTGAAAAAGGTGCATGCAGTTTTTCTATCATCATCCCTGTGTTTGACGAATGGACTTGGTGCATGTCCAATCACTTTGAGTGGGCACCTACAAAGACGAAGAACATTGAGTCCATGAAAGGATCTGCATATTTGATGTGCCATTCCCACAGATGTGGGTGAGATGCTGGTGATACTTTTGGTTGTTGTTGGCATTCCGGATCATGCCCCATCAATGCGACTATGTCTGCATCCAGGCCTGGCCATCAGATGCAACTTCTCACTAACATTTTCATTTTGGAGACCCTTGGGTGGCATCAGTTGAGTTCAGTCAGTATTTGATGGCAACCTTTGCTGGGGCAATCACTCTTGCTCCCCTTGGGTTCAAAAACGTTTGAATTCCAGTTAGGATCGCCCTTTAACTTCCCCCTATCAGTTGTTTCAGTTTTGAAAGGACTGGACCTTTCTGCATCCAAAGTCTGATATTGTCAGTTGTGACTGTGTACAGGAAATCTAATACCATGACAAACTCATTCTTTGTGTTTGAAAAGCATAGGTTCAAATCCCACTCTCATTGCCATTGAAATAACTCCACAGAAGCTGATAACCCGTCACCAAGTCACCCTTTGTTTACACATGAAGAGTCCTTGACTCTAGTACTGCCTCTTCAGAGTTTCCGAATCTCTGACACTCGTCTTTTTGTCTGTCAGCCAGGGCTTTGTGATTGGGCCAAATTAACAGCCCCAATCACGGAAATCATCATCTCTGAGCTCCAGCTGGCTGACCTCATTGGAATCACTATAGTAGGTATAAGTGAGAGAGGTTTATCTCCGCAATTTGAAGTTTAAATTACCTGTGGAAATTTGTATTTGAAAAATAATGCTTTTAGCCATTCAATACTTCATACCCTGCATACTTTGAGCATTAAACTAATATTTATATTTCCAAACTTAACCACAAAAGACTGCAAAATGATGACCAGCTGAGGATCACTTGACTTCCTTCGTGCATTTAAACATCTCTCATCTCCAGAGAGAATTAGGAGGAAGTATCCAAACTGATGTTGACTCGATACCTTTCCCTGAAAGGTTCAAAAGAATAATTTCATATTGCATATGTCTTGCAAATACAAATGATCCTGGCTGTCTCAAAATCTCAAGGTATGAACACCATAACACCTAATGTATAATCAACTTGAACATTAGCTTATTTAGAAAATTACTTTGAACTGTTGGAGGTCACATGACCATACTTGATGCTTGCTTTTGAAATAGCAGGAAGAAGCTGGTTGCAAACAGAGTCAATCGGACAGCCATCAAACCAGCTGCAAGTCAAATGGCAGCCAAGATAATAAACAATAAAGGTAGGAAAAGGATTTTCCCCAAACTGCTTCAACTCCAAGTTCATCTGAGAACCAATTACTGAAAATTTGACAATAGGAAGCCTCACAGCTTACTCAAAATCCTTTGCTACACAAGCGCTTCCCTCCAGCTAAAGCACCAACCAATCTGAGAAATTACAGGCCAGCCTGAAAGAAACACTGATAGAAAGAAAACACACACCCCTCACAGACAAATATACTGATCAGAAGCAGTAAGAAAACACAAGTTCTGCCTGTGACAGTTGCAGTAAAAGTTATACAATGTTAAATCATTTGTCATTGTTCCAAATGCTAAGTGGATGTTCAATTCTTTTAAATGGATATTGGCAGCTACAAAAAAAGTACCAGTGTGTTTAAAAAAAAATGGATTCAAATTCTAAGTGTAAATTAATTTCATAATTTTAATTCAGGACTGGTAATTTATCCCACCAAGGGCTTGCTCATAGCATAATATATATGCCCTGACATAACTCTCGACACTGGAGGTCAGAAAGGGAATGAACGATACCAGTAGAATGTCTCTACAGCAACTAATGAATTGTTCTGAGTTCAATTCACGAGGAACAGTAGTGAATTGTTCCGTGAGGATTTTTAAACTTTCTTAAAACTGTATTGGCAGCATTCTCATGTGTGTCTTGCCAACACATTCCTGTTAGTGTCGGAAGGCAACAATTTTCAGGATGCAAAGCTGTTTTGACACTCGGAAATGCAAATTAGATAGATCTCTTCCAGAAATAACTTCAGGATACAGTGTATGAGTAGGAATTTTCCTGACACCTACCTGCAATTCAATCATTATGAGCTTATCATCACAAGTACAATTTCATGGCAATGCCCTTTAAGCTTTTTCTGCTTATTCTCTCTTCACTATTTCTTTCCCTCTCTTTATTTCCCGTCCTGTATCTAATTTGACCCCAATTCATCCCATGACCTTTTGTATGGTTACTCTGTTTCTCTTATCTTAAAGTAAATTTGCTAAGGAGTTGGGAGATAGCGGCACAGTAATAATGTCACTGGATTCACAATTCACATGCTCAAGCTTTTGTGACCTAGATTCAAAACAGACAGCAAATTTAAATGGAATATAAATTAAATTAATCTGGAATTGAAAGCTAGTCTTCGGAATGGCAACCATAATCGATTATGGGTTGTTGTAAAAACCCACCTGGTTCACTATCTGCCTTCAGGAAGGAAATCTATCATCCTGACCTGGTTACTTTATCCACGTGTTACTCTAAATCTACAGTAATCTTAATTGCTCTTTAAGATTCTTTTCATTCCATCAGGGGTGGGCAACAAATGCTGAGATTTCCAGTGATGCTCAGACCCCATGAAAGGAAGAAAGCAAAAATCCATTGAAGCTAACATTTAGAAAGTTCCAAATGCAACATTATTGAGCAAATACCCCCCTGCATTTGCAAAACTTTGTGCAATTTGAAGGATGAATTTTTTTAAAAATTGGGTTAAACTTGCCCCTCCCAAGAAGTGGTGGGAAGAACATGTAATCAGGTGGGTTGGCAATGGGGAGTTACCCACCCTCTTCCTGCTCCCTTAGAAATTAAATTCTGGGCAGGAGGCCCAAAGTCAACTTTCAAACCCACTGCTCATCTCGTGGTCGATGAATACTCCACTCAGGTGCCTCAAACAATCTGCCCTGATTATTACAGCTCCCAGCTTGTGAGAACAATGCCAAGCTTCCCATCTAATAAAATGGAGTGAATTGCTACTGAGTTCAGGAGTGACTGTGACTGGGTGGGTGACCTGCTGCGCTTTTCCAGCAACACATTTTTCAGCTCAATTCGTGGGTGATCAGCCTCTGACTGTACAGTAATGTCAGGCAGGCTTGATCATTGCTTCTCCAGGAAATGACACACCAAAAAACCTGCCAACAGCCCACTGACGTGCCTGTCAGTCAAATACCTTATTCACTGTTTGTGATGGAGTTTGTCTCCTGTGTTATGGTCTCTACTCCACAGTTTAAAGGCAAACTGGACAATCCTGGCCAATATGTGGCTTATCAAAAAAATCACCATGTTCACAATCTTGGGCTAATTAATTAGAAACCAGTTATTTCATCAATTCAGTGTATTAAAATATATAAAATATATCAAAATATACAAGAATGAAAAAAAAGTATAAAATAAATAGAGACGCACCACAAAACCATCTAATCTGGATGCAACACAGCTTGGCATGCCAATGCTCAAGACTGCAAGAAACTATAGAGAGTTGTGAACACAGCCCAGTCCATCATGAAAAGCAACCTTTTCAGAGTAAGAGAGATGTACAGCATGAAAGACAGACCATTTGGCCCTTCCCTTGACTCCGTCTATACTTTCCACAGCCCAAGAAAGCAGCCAACATAATAAACTATCCCTTTTGCCATGGTCATACTTTCTTCTGCCCTTTTCTATCAAGCAGAAGATGCAAAACTTCGAAAACAAATACTAACAGATTTAAGAACAGCTTCTTCTCTGCTGTTATCAAACTTATGGATAAACCTCTCATATATTTGAGCTGATCTTTCTCAGCACCTTCTCTGTAGCTGTAACAGCATATTCTACATTCTGTTGTCTTACCCTCATGTACATATGCAAAGTATCATGTCTCTTGTTAGTCTGCAAAACAATACTTTTCACTGTATCGCAGTACATCTGACAATAATAAATCAAATCAAATCAGTAACTGGATCATTTGCAACATTTTCTTTGACATGGAAAAATAAACTTTCAAACTGAAAGCCTGATGACAACTGTTAACTATATACTTGTATTTTGGGACTGTCAAAGCATTTTAAAACTTTTATTGTAACTGTTACTAACAGCAGTTGAGTAGTTGGCAAGATTACTTTTTAAAAAAATGTTTATTGAGGGCTAAAAATCAGTAAAAACACCAGGGAGATCCCAGCTACACTTATAGAGTCATAGAGATGCACAGCATAAAAACAGACCCTTCGGTCCAACTCGTCCATGCTGACCAGATATCCCAACCCAATCTGGTCCCACCTGCCAGCACCTGACCCATATCCCGCCAAACTCTTCCTATTCAAATACCCATCTAGATCCCTTTTAAATGTTCAATTGTACTAGCCTCCACCACTTCCTCTGGCAGCTCATTCCTGACACTTACCATGCTCTGCATGAAAAGGTTTCCCCCTAGATCTCTTTTATATCTTTCTCCTCTCACCCTAAACCAATGCCCTCCCATTCTGGACTCCCCGACCCCAGGCAAAAGACTTTGTCTATTTATCCTATCCATGCCCCTCATGATTTTATAAACCTCTATAATATCACCCCTCACCCTCCAACGGTCCAAAGAAAACAGCCCCAGCCTATTCAGCTTCTCCCTATAGCTCAAATCTTCCAACCCTAGAAACATCCTTGTAAATCTTTTCTGAACCCTTTCAGGTTTCACAACATCTTTCCGATAGGAAGGAGAACAGAATTGCATGCAATATTCCAACAGTTCTTTGAAATGGTGTCATAGTATGTTTTATGTCCACTTAATAGATAAACTGAGGCAGTCAGTACCTTTGTTTGCCTTTTCACTGAAAAGGCAGCACCTCTGAATTTGTAGCACTCCCTTAGCACTGCCCTGAAGTGTCAGCTTTGGTACGTTACTTGGTCTCTGAAGTGGAACATAAACCCACATTCTTCTGACTGAGAAACAAAAGCTGTTCCTTGGTTGAGGCTGACATAACTGTGCCTCACTAAGTGTTATTTCAAAGAACTTTACCTGTTAGCCATGTTATATTTATGTTACATGCTAAAAATGATGAATGAAAGATTTCACGACAAATGACAGTGCTTTTGCCTTCGTTTTCGTTAAATATAATGAAATAAAAGTTACAAGTAAAGGACCTTGCACAAGGATGTACAACGTTTTCCAGTCATATTATTTTTTGTTCGGTCTGTTACTAAAAATAACATACTAATAGGCGATATTTCAATTTTAGTGAGTAACCATCTCAATGGAATTTAGAATTTTGTTTAAATTAGTTAAAGGCAGCACAAGACCCCACATACAATGTAAAGGCTTATTATGATTTATTGATGTGGGATACGGTGTTCCAATGTGTAAGCACCCTTGCCTCCGATTTTAAGAACATTTAAATAAAACATGCAGAATTCATCACCAACAGTATGTAGGAAACACAGACAAGCTGGAAATCTGGCAGCACCCCGAATGCAGTGACACAGATTCTCAGAGGGCACAAACTTACCTAAATAGAAGTCAATATATTAAATCCTGACACGGCTGGCCCAGTAAAATCACTGGAGTGCTGGCTCATCTATCTTTCCCAGTCCTGTTAATGAGGCCTAAGTTTTTGAGCACTAGAATTCTCCACTAGTTATAATCTAACTTGTGTTCCAGTTGTGACTGGAAGAGAGTCTATGCTCCTCATGTCTTTTAGTTTTGTCTCACATTCGTACCATAATGACCGAAAAGAGGTGTCAGGACTTTGCAATGGAGCTTTGCAGATAATTGCTGCACATTGCAATTATTGCTGGCTCACTAACAAATGAAAAGAGGATCATTGTGAATAGCTTCATGTGCTGCAATTGAGAATGTCAAGAGAAAAAAAAAATCAGTGAATTAAAAAAAAGGAAGCTATTATAATTACGGCAGGTAGTAACTGCATACCACCCTAAAACAATTATACCTAGAATCATTGAGAAGTTTACAGCATCAGAACTTTCCTACACCAAATGGACTGCAGCTTCTCAAGAAGGGTGCTCACTACCTTTCTCAAGGGCAACTTGGGCAACAAGTTCTGGTTCAGACCCATGTCCCATGATTGAATGAAGAAAAGAAAAATACAAAACAAGCCAGTCAGTCTGGCTCATCTCCAGTGATAATGCTGCGCTAAAGCTTCTTTTCATCTTGTGTTATTTTCTTTGGAGGAGAGAAGCTTCAGAGGAGACTTGATAGAGGTGTATAATATTATGCGGGCCATGGATAGGGTGGATAGGAGGCAGTTATTCCTCTGAGGTGAAGTGTCAATAATTGTAGGCAGGAGGTTTAGAGGCAAATTTAGGAAACATGTTTTCACCCAGTTGGTGGTGTAAAAAGAACAAAGAACAGGATAGCTCTGGGACTCATTCCTGATGAAGTGCTTTTGCCTAAAATGCCAATTTTCCTGCTCCTCGGATGGTCCCTGATCTTCTGAGCTTTTCCAGCACTACTCTAATCTTAAGTACAGCTCACAAACAAGCCCTTTGACCCATCAAGACTGCATGGATGCATGCTGCCTTTCTGAACTAAAAACCTTTTACCTCTACATGGACCATGTAGCTTTTACCTCTATTCTTTGCATATTCATATGCCTGTCATGGTGTCTCTTCAATGTTGCTGCTATATCTGCTTCCACTACTTCCTCTGGCAGCACATTCTAGGTACCTTGCACCTTCTGTGTGAAATAAACCTGCCTCTCACATCTCCTTTAAACTTACCCTCTTTTACCTTAAACCTACGTCCTCGAGTAATTGACACCTTTACCCTCAGAGAAAGACTCTGACTATCCATTCTAACCATGCCTCTTGTAATTTTGCGACCTTCTATCAGGTTGCCCCCTCATCCTTTGATGTTCTTGTGAAAACAAATCAAGTTTGTCCAATCTCTCTTCATAACGAATACCCACCAAATCAGACAACATCCTGGTAAACCATTTCTGTACCCTTTCCAAAGCCTCCCACCCTTCTGGCCGTGCAGTAAGCAGAAGTGCACACAATATTCCAAGTGTGGCCAAACTGAAGTTCTATACAGCTGCAACACACCTTGTCAATTTTTATACTCTGTGCCCCGATCCATGAAGGCAAGCGTGCCTTGTGCCTTTTATTGCTTCAAACTAAGACTTCTCTCTGACTCCAGTATCTCTGAACTGTTTGCAGCTGCATGCTCCAGTGGGAGATTTTAATATGGAAGGCGAGCATTTTTAACCATTATGTAAAATTGTAGGACCTTGAGGCTTCAGATCTGTGGCTAGGCTGGGGCACTTGACACTGGAGGTGGTGAGGGTAGAGATTTTGGTCCCAGTGCAGGACCTTGTAGCACTGGCAGCAGCTGCATCAGCAAGGTTGGCCCACCGTGAGCACATGATGGCAGTGTTAGTGGAGGTGAGTTAGCGCCAGAGAATGGTGATTCTTTGTCCCAGCGATGGTAGCGTGGTGAAGTGCAGTTACAGAAGTGTTGTTGGTTTAGCAGCAGGAACTCGATTTTATGCAAGTTCCACTCTGTGGAATTTTACCGCAAGGTAAAAGAAAAAGATTTTCTTGAATTTCTTATTGAATTAATCAATTACATTTTTGTTGTGTATGAATGCTCGTTTTAGAATCTTGCCTTCCAACCCAGACAAGTTAATCTTTTCTAATTCTGCCCTATCAAAACCTTTTTTAATTTTAAAGAACTCTATTTGATCACTTCACATTACTCCTCCAGAGAAATGAGAGCCGGTCAATTCAGTCTTTGGTGATAGTTACAATTTCGCAGTTCAGGGAGCCTCTGTGTAAACCATCTTTGTATTTCCTTCAATTACTCTATTTCCATTTTTGTAGTATGAACCAGATATACCCCAAATGTAATCTAACCAGTGAAATAACAAATGTGAAATAAATGAAATGTTGACCAGCAAAAGCCTGGTGTTGCAATTATTTCAACACAATAAGTTTTATGGAATCATAGAATCCCTACAATGTGGAAGCAGGCCATTCAGCCCATCAAGTCCACACCAACCTTTTGAAGAAAATTCCACACAGACCCTATCCCTGTAACCCTGCATTTCCATGGTCAATCCATCCAACCTGCACATGTTTGGACTGTGAGAGAAACCAGAGCACCCAGAAGAAACACACACAGACACGAAGGGAATGTGCAAACTCCACACAGAGTGTTGCCCAAGAGTGGAATCAAACCCAGACCCCTGGCACTGTGAGGCAGCAATATTAACCACTGAGCCAGCATGCCACCATAATGTTGCAGGTTAGGTGAATTAACCATAGAAATGCAGAATTACAAGGATAGGGTAGGGGACTGGGTTTGGTGGAAAGCTTTTTGGAGGTTCGGAGTGGACTCGATGAGCTGAATGGCCCGCTTCCACACTTTAGGGATTATCTGATTCTATAAAACTTATTTAATGTAAAAATGTTATTTTTAATAATCTTTTGAAAAAAGAAAGAAATTCTCTTTGAAATATCTTTTTTGCTTTCATTTGGCATTTTTGTCAAGTCTCTTTAACAAAATTCCCTGTGATAAAGAGGGTTGCGGTTCCAGTGGTGTGATTTGGACTGAATTGAATTGAATATTTTCTTCTGAGGGCTTCAAGGATTCCATGGGATCAAAGATTATGGAGAGGAGGCAGGAGGACAGCATTGAGAAACATATAAGCCATGATCAAATGGTGGAGCAGCCTCAATACCTGCTCCTCTATCTTATGGTCTTATGTAAAATGACTCTAAAACTGCACAGTGTTATGGAAGAAAACTCATTCATTGGAACTTAGCTTCCCAGCTTTAATGAGTGAAAAAGCTTCAGTGGAAAAGTAATAGTAATGAAAACATATAAGCTGGCATTTCACTGTGAACAAAAAATAACAGGATTGATGTCTTCTCATTGTCTGAACAAAGAACAACACTGCAAAGGAACAGGCCCTTTGACCCTACAAGCTTGCGTTGACACATTTTGCCCTTCCATACAAAAACTGTCTTCACTTACAGGATCTGTATCTCTCTATTCCTTTCCTATTCACATATTTGTCCAGGTATTTCTTGAATGCTGCTGCTGTGTTTGTTTCCACCACCTCCTCTGGCAACACGTTCCAGGCTTTCAACACCCTTTGTGTGAAAAACATACCTCACACATCTCTTTTAAACACGCCTGCCCTTGTACCTTGAACCTGTGTCCCTCTAGCAATTGACCCGTCCACCCTCGGAAAAAGCCTCCACTCTATCCAAGCCATTCTATCTATGCCATTCACAATCTTACAAACTTCTATCGGGTCACCCCTCAATCTCCTGCGTTCCAGTGAAAACAAACCCAGTCCATCCAACCTGTCTTCATAGCTAAAATCCCCCATACTGGGCAACATCCTGATAAACCTTTTCTGTCGCCTTTTCTGCTTGAGACTCAGCCAGCATACCCTTCACTGAGAGGAAAATCCAAGGCTGCAGCTCCATGAGTGTAACTGAGGATGGTGAGTGAGGAGACGCACCTTCAAAGCAAAGTCGTTCCCATCAGTTCCACTTTGGGAGTACTGCTGTGTTGATATCAGCAGTTTCACAGGCCACAAAGTCAAGTCATGTTGTCTTGTAAGCATGAGCAATCTTCGGTATCAACTCAGGACATAGACTGGATTCACAACGGAACACAGATTGAAGAGACTTTCATTGAGCTTTTAACTAATTGTGCGGAGACAAAATAGAACTACAGAATTAAAACTGCATTGACAATTGTAAAATATATTTTACTTCTCACATATGATTCAAACTGAGTTGCGCCAGCTTGCATCAAAATTCTTTTTCCATTCCGAGAGATGACAAGTTGAGACCATCACAAATTCAAGTTGAAAAGGAAAATTCTACATGTCATGTAGAAATGAATTTCAATGAACTTCAAGCCCTGATTATCTCAGCACACTGCTCCCTTTCTTTGATACAAGGCAACTAAAAATAAACTACAAACAACTTCAAAAATGCTTACTGCCAAAGGAACACATTTCACTGAACCCCCTAATGCCTACCTTTCACAATTCAAGCTGTTCTGACAATATTTGTCCACTATTGCACTAAAATGATGAACATCACCTACATATAGATACATAAACGCACACCTGGTGAGATTAATAATGAGGCTTCATGAAGAGAAACTCAAAGGGAAGGTGCAGATAAAAAGAAACAATGCAGCTTCAGGCACTGAAAATATTCTTTCTCTCTCAAATTTGTATGCAATATCCTAGTTATACAAAGAGGATGCTATCATGAATTAGAGAATCAGACTGAGAATGCAGAAGTGTTAGATTAAAATGATTACAATTTATTGTTGTTACAAATTATTTGGAGTCAATTGATTCGATTGTTCAATAGTCGGGTAGAAAACATTTTAGATCTTCACACCCTGCACTACAATTTGACAATTCAGGACTACCAGTGGCAGTAGTTTACTGTTCAACATCATCATAATGACCAGTATTTGGCAGAACAATATCTGAATATGGTTCAGGCAGACTCAATAGACCTAATTCTGCTGCTATATCTCATGGTCTTGTGGTCTGACAAGAGCAGTTATTTCTGCCCTTTGTTTACACTTTAATCTGCCCTGCTACCTTCAAACATTTGTATCCAATAATCAGAGGAATCAATTCTTGTACCTTCTTCTAGCTGTACCATTATGTCTCAACATCATTCTTCTATTCTCATAGCTTCTCAGAAATATACTTTATGTTTATCTTACACCTTTAATGTAATAAAGCCTGACAAAATACTTCACAGGAGCATCGTGAACATAATTTGACACCAAGCCGCATAAACAGATGGTTGAGTTGGAAAGAAAATAGTTTTTAATGAATGTCTTAAAGGAGGAACTAGAATAAGAGGTATATGGAGGAAATTTCACAGCTTCTAGCCTTGGCAGTTGGGTTCACAGCCATGGATAGGGGGACTGATTAAAACTGGGAATGTTTGAGAAGCCATAATATGAATCTTGCTGACATTTTGTGGAGTTGTAAGGCTGGAAGAGACCACAAAAACAAGGACGACTGAAGCCACCGAAGGATTTGTAAACTAGCTGTGAATTCTAAAACCGAGGCTTTGCTTTACCGGGAGCCAAAGTAATTCAGTGAGTGCAGGTGTGATGGGTGAATAGGAACAATGCACTCTCACAAGCTTCTTTGCAGGAACCTCCAGAGGTACCTGTGCCTTCCATCTTCCCTTGATCCCTCCAGCTCTCCCTGGCCTTGGATTCCAAAGCCTGCAGAAATTCAACCTGAGAATGCTTAGCCTGCGGTGGAGCAAGAGAATGTCAGCAGGCCTATAACCCAAAAGCACCAGGGTATGGCCACCTAAGTCTTCCAAGAAAACAAGGCTAACAGCAGGACAGGATCCCTCCACTACAATTGTAGGAGTCATTAAATATACAGGGAGACAGAGGAAGAAACAAATTTACTGAGGACACACAGGAGTGATTCATCATTCAATGCTCCACTTTTGTAAATATATGTACTTTCGCACTGTTAAAAAAGTCTGCTCTTGTATTAATTTCACACTCAAACGTGGTTAAGTCAGATGCATATGAGAGGAATGTGCAGTCTCTTCAGAAAGCCGAAGCATGAAAGAAGTTATCATGGCCGTGCATTGCTCATCTCTCACAAGCAGGTGGCATCAGAATCGATGGATTCTTGAACTGTGATGTGGGGACTGCAACCAAGAGGTTGCACATTAACGTGGACAACACAGGTGAAGCGCACTGTGTTCAGAGTGTGCTAGAGCCTGACTTGCACAAGTCTTCCATGCTTAAACCCAACTTATAAAGTAAGAGTATGGAATCAATGATGACTCCATTCTTCTGTGAATGGTGAGGTTCATTTAAAATAAAAGGAAGGAGAGACATTATGGGGAAGTATAGCCTGGTTAGGCTGACATCACTGGTGGGAAAATGCTGGAGTCAATTTTTAAGAACATAATAACTGAGCATTTGGAAAGCAGTGACAGAATCGGTGCTAGTCAGCATGGATTCACTAAAGGGAAATCATGCTTGACAAATCTTCTGGAATTGTTTGAGGATTTGACTAATAGAGTGGACAAGGGTGAATCAGTATAGAGTCATACAGACGTACAGTACAGAAACAGACCTTTCGGTCCAACTTGTCCGTGCTGAGATGTTGTGTATCTGGACTTTCAAAACACTTTTGAAAAGGTTCAACACAAGAGCTTAGTAAGGAAAGTTAAAGCTCATTGTATTGGAGGTAATGTATTGATGTGGATAGAGACTGGTAGGCAGACAGAAAGCAGAGTTGCAATAAACAAAGTGGCAGGCAGTGACAAGTCGAGTGCTGTATAATATACACAATATTCATTAATTATTTGGATGAAGGAATTGAATGCAATATCTCCAAATTTGAAGATGACACTGAACCGGGTGGTACTGTGCTGTGAGGAGGATGCTAAGAGGCTACAGGATGAGTTGGACAGACTGGCTCAGTGGACAAATACTTGGCAAATGCAAAATAATGTGGATAAATGTGAGGCTATCCACTTTCATTGCAAAAATAGGAAGGTGGATTATTATCTGAATGGTGGCAGTTTGGAAAAAGGTGATGTGCAATGAGATCTGTCTGTCATGATGGAACAATCGCTTAAGGTTGGCATGCAAGTGCAGCAGGTGGTGAGGAAAGCTAGTGGCATGCTCTCTTTCATAGTGAGAGGATTTGAGTATCAGAGTAAGGGTGTCTTGCTGCACTTGTACAGGACTTTCATGAGGCCACATCTTGAGTACTGTGTGCAGTTTAGGTCTCCTACTCTGAGGAAGGATGTTCTTGCTAATGAGAGAATTCAGTGAAGGTTCATCAGATTGTTTTCTGGGATGGCAGGATAGACATAGGAAAGGCTGGATCAACTGGGCTTGTACTCGCTGGAATTGAGAAGAATGAGGGGAATCTCACAGAAGCATATACTGTGCAGTTGATAGTAGCATGCACCACTGGGAAGTCAGGATTGGCGGAGAATCCCATTGCTCAAGCTGCCTTGATTCTCCTCTTTGTTAAATAGTACAGGTTAAGTGTTGGTTATATGGTACTCAGGCATTGAGAAGACATGTTGCAGCTGTACAAGAGATTGGTAAGGCCAGTTTTGGAGTGTTGTGTTCAATTCAGGTTGCCCTGCTATCGAAAGGACGCTATTAAACTGGAAAGGTTTCAGAGAAGATTTATAAGGATGTTGCTGGGACTGGAGGGTTTGAGTTAGAGGGAGAGGTTGGATAGGCTGGGACCTTTTTCCCTGCAGTGCAGGATGTTGTGGGGGGGAACCTTATAGAGGTTTTTAAAATCAGGAGAGGCACAGATAAGGTGAAAAGCCAAGTTCTCTTCCCCAGGTTAGGGGATCCAAAACTAGAAGGCACAGATTTAAGGTGAGAGAGGAAAGATTTAAAATGAGCCTGAGGGGCAACCTTTTCACACAGAGGGTGGTGCATATGTGGAATGAACTGCTAGAGGAAGTGATAGAAGCAGGTACAGTTACAAGTGTAAAAGACATCTGGACAGGTACTTTAATAGGAAAGGTTTGGAGGGATATGGTCCAAACACAGGCAAATGGGATTAGTTTAGTTTGGGAAATTTAATCAGCATGGACGTGTTGGACTGAACCATCTGTTTCTGTGCTGCATGACTCTATGACTGTATAGTCACTATGAACCACATGGAGCTCCAACACTTCCCATGTCATACAATTACTTGGTTGGTATGTCTATTTTAGTTACTTATTCCTTCATTTAATTTTTAAAAACAATGCACTGGTCTTTCAGTTTATAGCCTGTAAATATTTCCCCTAATTAACTTCAACCAGAAAGTAATCTATAATAGATCGTCATATTAGTAGCTGTCACTAACCAATCAATTTCCAGTTTACCCGTGATGTCATTCTTTTGTGCTGGGCTCATGATCCTGGGCTTCAATTAATTCTGTTAAAACAAAACCTTACAAACTATGAGCCAAAAAAAAGGAAACAAAAAGCACCTCTTCTCCTCTCTACTGAATTCCTACTCTGCCTCCAAATTCCCCAAACTATTTACTCACTCAGGCTGTCTCTCAGACGGAATCTCTCCATTCTAACTGTGTGAAGCTTCCTTATTTTTTAACTTTCAAAAGAATCCCATTCCCATAGACCTGTTCTCTCTTTCCCCAGTTCTGGTGCCAACAGTTATACTTCAGCAGCTAAACAGAATTAGACCACATAACAAAACAAAACATCCCTATTGTTTGGAGAAATGTCATTGTACCGAACATACCGGTTGTCTTGTCGTTGTTCATGAGATCTCTGTCTCTGATGTAAATTCTGATGCTGGAGCAGCTTAATCCTAAATTCACAGGCACAAAGCTTATGAATTTTCCATTCTTGATGCCAAAAATGTATACTGGTCCATATGTCTTGCTCCAGATTCATAGAAACTGACAGCTTTTAGAATACTTTTCAATGGAATTGTTTCTTCAACTTGTCATTTGGATGATCCATCAGATAGGATATTTTCCAACAACATCTACATTGTATCGTCAAAAATCTACCAGGTTATCTCTGTATTATAGATGACATCTCAGTTCTCAGAAAAAAATAATAAACAGCATAACAGAAACTTCCCTTAGTTCATGACAGCAGTAAGAACAAATAGTTTTGTTTTCAACAGTGAAAAATGTCAAATCAACATGAGCCAGATCAATTGCTTCAGTATTAGACCTGATCTTACCAAACTAGAAGACATAAAAAGGTGCATACCTTACAAGACAACAATGATTTACAAAAGCTTCTCTGATTCTTCAAGGTTTTATACCTGTACATTTTATCAATGTTTCTCAGCTTCGAGCTCATCTTCACAAAAACATACCATACATATGGATGAAGATCATCAGCACATTCAACAAACTCTCAAAAATGCTTTATCATTTAGATTGTATGTTTTTCAATATAATGATTTCCCACAGCCCTCCACTTTGGAAGTAGATGCATCCTCGAAAGGTCTTGAAGCATGTTTATTACAGGATAGCAAGCATATTGTGTTTAGTTTTCAGGTTGTTAGTATAGCTTAGGGCTAACTACTCCAAAATTTAAAGAAGAACTATTCCTCCACTTTTCAGAATACAATGGCTTTATACATATCTATTTGGCATGCATTTCATTGTTTGTACCAATCACAACATTAGAAATGATCTCTTAAATGTCAGCAAAAGTGTCTTCATGACACCAGTATCTCCTTGTGAAGATCTAAGAGTGAGATGAAGAAGTTCAATATATATCAAGTTGACTATTTCCAGTACTCTTTACTGACTTCCAAAACTCTCTAAGAAGAATAATATTCCCTTAAATGTGTAAGTGGATATCTTTGAATCTAAATTGGAAGATAGTCTTAACGTTGATCTGATTCATGTTGATCACAGCAAAACAGAGCAGATTCAGCAAGCTACATTAGAACAGTTCAAAATGATCATCATGTGCATTTGGCCTGAGTGCATCAAAAACATCCTCAGCTAGTTTGGGAGACTATTTGGGACATACCTAAACTTCTCTTCGAATATCAATAAAACCATTGAATCCGAAGGTAATAACAGGAGTGATAAAATCAAGATGAAATGAAATAAAATCACATTCTACTTCAGCAAAGCTGCCAAGTCATTGCCAGAGCTGAGCTTCAGAAAGCAAGGGTCAAACATTCAATGCTCAAAACACGTGTTAGCCGAAAAGGCAACTTGGCATCTGTGTTCTGCAATAGCCATTTCAATCATCTGTGTTCGACAGGAATGACCTGACGTATTATTGTAACTGCTGATATTGATAATCATTATCTTCACTGTAGGGAGATGATCAAGACAATCTGGTTGTGCCATCTATACAAGAGTTCCACCATTCCTTGATGATCTTGGACATTTGGTGGGTGGACTGAGACCAACTGCCACTGCTCTCACTGGCACTGGTGGCAGGAGAGCTGCCCTGCAATTGGCTGGCAGCACTTTGCAGGTCGGACTTCTGCCACCAGAATCCTTATTCACAGGAAATACCTGACTGTAGCTGCTTCAGTGCTGAAGGACATTTAATTCCATCAAGCTTCCCACACAGAACTGACATGGTGTTGCAATCAAAATCCAATTAATGGCAAGACCCCATTGACGCGACAGGATCTCAGCCAATAACTCTGGAACAAGGCTTAAATCACAACTTTCTAATACTCAGCCAGCCAATCCAAAGCTAATTACAATTTATAACCAATAAACAGGCTGAGATTAGCTACTTTTGATGAAACATTGAATCTATAACCATCCAAATGTTTGCACATCAGTACCACAATAGGCGAAGTTTTCACATTGTACTACTGTGTATACTGCAAGAAGTTCTGATTTTATTATGCATCCAGAATATTTGTAATTTTTCCAATGTAAAATATTTTGTCAGATCACAAAATCTAGCAAGTGTTTAGTTTGAATCTCCAGTAAGCAGATCACATGTATTATTGGGTTTTTGTAAGCAGACACATGAACTGTTTGATGCATGGTTAAGTGCATGAACACATTATAATAATCCTGCTAATGACAGTATGGACACTTACCATGCCCAATTAAATACTGGGGGCTCAGAGATGTGAGCCTTCATAAGAGTACTTTCACCTGTTTTCAATAATCAGCACCAAGCCTTGGATATATGATCATAATTTCTTCAATCGAATCTCGTGAACTCTTTCATACAATTATTGACCCAAATGTCAGAATTTCATGTTAAGATGAATTTGAGGGGGATCAGAATAGATTAAATTACCCATTTATTCATGGTGGTGAATTAATTTCATGAGAATTCTATTGGTTGGAATGCATTCTTGAACCTCCCTGAGGCTATGAGTGTCATTGTATAAATATAAGGTCTTGCTTTTTATCCTCTCAGTTCATTCCATTGATATCTTAGAGCTGGAACATGTATCCCAGATAAAAATAAGATCATTTGGGGTTGCACCTCCATATTTTCCAGTTTCTTAATGAGGGCAGTTTATGTCAATAAAAACAAATAAGACTTAAAGAGGAAATTTTAAACTTTGCTGTATTCTGCAATGTTGTATTAAGCCACAATTTGTCCGAGACATTACTTGAGAAAACATTCTGCGCATCCATTTCCTTAGTGATTTTCCATTCACAAAGAACATTTTTGATGTGACTCAGGTTGGATCATATTCAGAAATCTCAGAAGGACAAATCCACAACAGATTAAGTGTTCCACCACTGTTTCTGAGTTTATTGCTGTTGTGGCCTCCATCAGTTCACAAAGTCCCAATTTTCTTTTGTTGTATAAATTGTGTCAGATGTCCACAAATTACAAAATTTAATATTTTTGTTCAAGAATGGAGCCTGGGGTAAACCAGTCAATCACATAGATTCATTTTCCTGACATCAGTCGGGGCAGATAATTCATATTTCATGATAATTTACTGAGTTTTGAGAAATTCTTAGAATCTCTACAGTATGGAAGCAGGCCATTCAGCTCATCGATTCCACAGCAATCCTCCAAAGAGCATCCTACCCTCCCCTATCTCTGTATTTTCCATGGCTAATCCACCTCGTTTGCACATCCCAGGGCACTTTAGCCTGGCCAATCTAGCTAGCCTACACATCTTTGGACTGTGCAAAGAAACCCACACAGACAAGGGGAGAATGTGCAAACTCCACACAGATAGTCACTCGAGGACTGGAATCAAACCCAGGTCTCTGGCCCTGCGAAGTAGCAGTGCTAATCACTGAGCCACCATGCCACCCTGAATTCATCGCATTTGGTTTTCTGCAATACCAAAAAAAAACAAGTCTGTATCGGTTTGCTAAACACAAATCATGTTTGACAATTTTTATTTCTAATACTTGATTGGACAAAGGAAATACAGCATTGTAAGTAAAGTTATAGAATAAAGGGGATAGTAGAAATGTGGTTCTAAATTGGCTGAGGGATAGGAAACAGAAAGTAATAGTTTCTCGTTATATTTTGGCCTTGAAGAACATCTACTGTGGAGTTCCTAGGGGTTGCTATTTGTGACCCTTGCTTTTCCTGTTATAGATCTTGGTGAACAAAGTATAGTTTCAAAGTTTGTGAATGATAGAATACTTTGGAGAATTAAAAATTGCCAGGACAATGAAAACAGCAAAAGGACATTGGTGGAGTAGACAGATAGGCGGCAGATGAAATTAAATTTGTAGATTTGTGGGGCAATGCACTTTGTTATAAAGACCATGGATGCCAAAATATAATAAAGGTTAATAAAGGGGGTTCAGGAACAGAGAACTCTGGGTATATATGTGCATAATCGTTAAAGGTTGCTGGACAGGGAAACAAAACTGTTAATGAAGTAGACAGCATTCTATACTTAATAAATCACAGTAAGGGCAGAAAGGTTATGATGAACGTCTATAAGTCACTGTTTGGACCTCAGCTGGAATATTGTATGCAGTTTGGCATGCCACACTACAGAAGTGATGTGAATACATTGTAGAGAGCGCAAAATAAGAATAAGACATTTCAATTGGGAGGAAAGAGAGGACAAATTCAGCCTGCTTCTCTTGAAGAGAAGTGGGTTCAGAGGTTTAACAGAAGTTTTCAAAGTCAAGATGGGAACAAGGCAAAAACAGGGAAATGGAGGTTAGATCCGACATGATTTCATTGAATGGTGAAGCAGACTCCTTTGGCCAAATGGCCAACTAAAAGGCCAAATGGCCATCCTCATACAGTCATAGAGGTCTATAGCATGGAAACAG
Source organism: Chiloscyllium plagiosum (assembly GCF_004010195.1). Taxonomy (NCBI): domain Eukaryota; kingdom Metazoa; phylum Chordata; class Chondrichthyes; order Orectolobiformes; family Hemiscylliidae; genus Chiloscyllium; species Chiloscyllium plagiosum. The sequence continues at coordinate 18,686,817 of NC_057723.1, read as the reverse complement.
GCCCTTTGGCCCAAATCGCACATGCTGCCCAGTATTCACAATTTATACGAATTTCATTTACCTGTGTTTCATTCCTATCCCTCTATGCATATCCTATCCACATATCTGTCTAAATGTGTTTTAAATGACAAAGTTATATTCACTTCCACTATGACCTCTAGCAGCCCATTTCAGACACTCATTGCCCTCTGTGTGAAAGAAGTTGCCCCTGTGGTCACTTTTGTATCTCTCCCCTCTCATCTTAAACTTATGTTCTCTAATTTTAGACTCCTCTACTATGGGGAAAAGCTGATGGTTATTTACTTTATACATGTCCCTTGTGATTTTATATATCTCCATAAGGTTACCCCTCAGTCTCCAGTGAAAGAAATCCCAGCCTATCCAATCTCTCCTTATAACTTAAACATACTAGCCCAGGTAGCATCCTAGTAAATCTTTTCTGAACTCTTTCTAGTTTAATAATATTCCTTCTGTAGTAGGATGACCAGAACTGCACACTACTCCAAATGTGGCCTCACCAACATCTTGTACAACAGCAATGAGATATCTCAACTCCTAAACACTCTAACTGATAAAAGCTAGCATGCCAAAAGTCTTCTTCAACATCGTGCCTACCTGTGACTCTGTTTTCAAGGAACTATGAATCTGTACCTCTCGATGTCTTTGTTCTATAATACTCCTCAGAGCCCTACCATTGACGGTGTAAGTCCTGCCCTGGTTTGACCCACCAAAGTGCAACACCCTGCACTTATATAAAGTAAGCTCCTTCTGCCATTCCTCAGCCTACAGGTCCAGTTGATCAAGATCTTGCTGCATTCCCAGATGACCTCCTTCACTGCCCACTATACCTCCAATCTTGGTGTCATCCACAAACTTATTAACCGTACCTCCTGGATTCTGATCCAAATCATTTATAAAAATTATGAATATCAGTGGACCCAGCACTAATCCCTGTAGCGCACCACTGGTCACAGGCCTCCAGTCTGAAAAACAACCCTCTACCACCAACCTCTGTCTTCTATCATCAAGGCAATTTTATATCCAATTGGCTAGCTGTTCTGGATCCTGTGAGATTTAATCTTACGCAACAACCTACCATGCAGTACCTTGTCAAAGGCCTTGCTAAAGTCTATGTGGACAACATCTACCGCACTGCCGTCATCTACTTTCTTGGTCACCTCTTCAAAAACCTCAATCAAATTCATGAGATACAATTTCCCCCACACAAAGCCATCCCAAATGAGTGCTTGCCTCTCCAATGCATGTAGATCCTGTCTCTCTAAATCCCCTCCAACAACTTACCCACCACGCATGTTTGGCTCTGCTCCTCCATCTTATAGTCTTACCATCTATGCAGAATGTTGAGGGAGAAATTGTTCCCACTCGTAAATGGATCAAGAACCAGAAGGCACCATTTTAAAGTGTTCTTCACATTAACAAATGTGAGGGGAGAAAAATTCTTTATCACTCAGCAATCATTATGATATGGAACACACTGCCTGAAAGCATGGGGGAGGCATGTTCAGTAGAAGCATTTGAGAGGGCATTGTTTCTATTTACAGAATCATCCAATGTGTCAGCTTATGGAAAACAAAGGTAGGAGATCGGTTATATTCCTAGGAGGACAGGAGACTGAGGGTGGACATAGTTGAGACATATAAAATTATGAGGGGCAGAGACAGGAAGGAAACTTTTCCCTTGGTTAAGAGATCAATGTCTTGAAAGGCATCGATTTAAGGTAAGGGGCAGGAGGCTAAGAGAGGTTGTGAGGATTATGTTTTTCATTCAGACTCTATTTGGAATCTGGAATTCACTGCCTGTAAGAAACAGAAGGTGAAGACTGATAGCTGCATGACGTTTAATAAGTATTTAGATGTACAATTGCAATGCCAAGGCATACAAGACCAAGTGCAGAAAAATGGGATGAGAAATGAAAAATGGGAGTTGTTTTTGACCAGTGGAGACTTAATGGGCTTGAGGGCTATTTTCAGTGTCGTGGACCTCTATGACTATCAGCACTAAAGTAAAACATTTCGACAGTCAGTGTAGACACAGTGGGCTGAATGACCTCTTTCTGCAATGTCACAATTCTGTGGTTCTGTGAGATGGGATTTGCACTGAAACCCCAATGTGGCAGACTCAGATGGAATTGCCTTAGAAATTGAAGATTCCGATTGCCAATTTTCAATAAAACCATTCATTCATTCTTTTCCCTGCATAACGGCAGAAAACAGCAGAATACATTTCTGCAATGTTCTACAATGAGTAGACCACAGTTCTAACATTGTGTACAATCTTTGGTGTATCACATAGGAAGACTGAAGCCATAGAGAGCAGAGCACATAGATTTTTCACTATGATAGAAGACATGAGAAATTGCGTTGACATAGAAATATTTGATATTCTGAGACAATTTTAGCTCAAGCAGACAAGGTCAAGAGGACATGTAAGAAGTGTTATTTTTAAATTCTGGAGAATTTTCATGGAATGACTTATGGAAGAATCTCTAATTGGCTCGTGGTAAAGGGTCATTGATTTAAAGCCTGAACTGAGCAAGGGCAAAGTAAGAATGTGGAGGGATAATGAAGGCATAGAGAAAGAGAGAGAACAATTGATTGTTTACATCTTCAGCTGCCTGAAATGAGAAGCAACTTTAACCCTCTCAACATGTCTTACATTCAAATCCAACCCTGGGTTGAAATGACAGTTCTCTTAATTCATGAAACATCCAGTCATGCAGCAGTCAGGGGTAAAAGAAAGCTGATGATATCAGTCGTTGGTAATCCAGAGAACCAGGCTGAAGCTTTGGTGACATAGGTTAAAATCACTGCATGGAAGCTGGTGAGTTATTCAATTCAAACAATTCAATCAGTACACCTGAAGTCTAAAGCTTGCCTCTGTAATGAGAAGAGTGACAATTATCATCAGTTGTTGTAAAAATTGAATTAGTTCACTCATGAACGTTTGGAAAAGAAAGTTGATGTCCTCTCCTAGTCTGGTCGCCATGTGAACTGCAGACCCACAGATGTGAATGACTCTTAAACACACACTGAAATGGCCTAACAAAATATTCAGTTTCAGGATAATGAGAGATCGGCCACAAATGGTGGCCTGGCCATCCATATCTGCACCACATGAAAGAATAGGGGGAACAAAAATCAGAATGCTTTTCATGAAAAGTAACTATATTTGAGATTTAAGAATTAATGTTAAAGCTTATCCTTGAGCATTGTGGACAGAATCAAGCTCCAAGAACAGGAAATCCAAGTTCATCTCCTCTAGATTTCATTGTGAAAAGACAAGCAACAATATAATGAATAGTTCTTCACATTGTTCAATCCACTGAAACTTCAAAATCTATTTCTGTTCCTTATGACCTTATTGTGAAGTCCTGTGCTCGGGATGAGATGCAGCCATAACAAGGTCATCAGTCGTAAATTAAGGCCATTTCCTTTCAACACCTGAAGTGATATCACATTGTTGTGACACTTCAGTCACTTGCCTTTTGCAGTAAGTAAAAATGACAATTTCTTTAGTGCCAGAGTTATTGATATAAGTTTGATGACAGTAGAAAGCGAGGATTGCAGATGCTGGAGGTCAGATTCGAGAGTGCGGGGCTGGAAAAACACAGCAGAGCAGGCAGCATACAAGGAGCAGGAGAATCGACGTTTTGGGCATAAGCCCTTCCTGATGAAGGTCTTATGTCCGAAATATTGATTCTCCTGCTCCTCAGATGCTACCTGCCCTGCTGTGCTTTTCCAGTACTACACTCTCAGCTCTAAGTTTAATAACACCAGAGATCACTGAGCATTTCCCTTTGAGTTTGTGAACCGGAGACACTTTCAAGCAAAAGAGCAATAAAAGTAAAGTAGTTACTTTTTTAAAAACAGTTTTGTGTGTGCATGCACATGTGCGTGTGTGTGAAGGCATGTGGCTGTGTGAGGGTGTGTTTTTGTGGGTGCGTGTTTGTGGGCATGTGTGTCTGTGGATGTGCAGATGTGTATTTGTGGGTGAGTGTTTGTGGACGAGTATGGGCATGTGTGTGCACGCGTTGTGGGCATGTGTATGTGGGTGTGTGTTTGTGGACGAGTATGTGTGCATGTGTGGCGGTGTGGGTATGTGTGTATGTGGCTGTGTGTGATCGTGTTTGTGGGTATATGTATGTGGGTGTGCATTTGTGGAGGTGTATGTGTGGGTATGGGTGTGTGTTTGTGGGTGAGTGTCTGTGATTGTGTGGGTGTGCGTTTGTGGGTATGGGTGTGTGGGTGTGAGTGAGTGTATGCATGTGGATGTGTATGTACAGGTGTGTGTGTGGGTGAGTGTGTGTGGGTGTGAGTGAGTGTA
>NC_057723.1:18643543-18681374 GCF_004010195.1 Chiloscyllium plagiosum | reverse complement strand
TGTAGGGGTGTGGCTGTGTGTCTGTGGGTATTTGTGTGTGGGTATTTGTGTGTAGGAGTGTGTGAGTGGGTATGTTTGTGGCTTGGTGTATTTGGGTGTGTTGGTGGGGTGGTGGTGTAGGGGAAGCAGGCGTTCTCAGGATCAAGAACTTTATTGAAATGATATCAATTTCCATTTCCAAGTCCACTGCAATTCAACATTCATTTATCAATTTCTGTCACTTCTTTGAGTGTTTGTTTAACTGAAATTGGTGATTGTAGATGACATTTGGGTTACAGGCTGAAAGGAAGACCTAAGACAATTAAAGAGACTTGCAAAAGAATTGTCCTAATTTACTTCATTTATAAAATTTGGACTTTTATTCAAATTGCACTCTTGAAACCATGTATCCTTACTCCACACATCACTTCACAGTTTCCCATCTACTCATGCATCTAACATATGATGCCTACCACTTGCAAGTTCCCATTTAAATCTCACACAATGCTGACTTGAAAACATGTGACTATTCCTTATCTGACATCGCCTCAAAGTTCTAGTACACCATCCCAAATGGCACTCTACCAATCCTGTGTGGATTGCACAGTCCAAAATAGATCACTACCATTTTCTCAAGGGCAACAAGGAATGGGCAAAAAGTGCTGGTCTTCTCAATGACATGCACATTCCTCAGACTAAAATAAAATGCAATACTGTTCTCGTGTTATCCGAACTGTTCCTTTATAACAATTTACATTTTTAAGCAATTTCTTCTTCCTGCATTCTTGGAAATTATATTTCTCTCTCTTTTCTTAAGTTTACAAACCTGGTTGCTGATCAATGAGCACTGTCTGAACTGATTTAATTGTCGAGCAATACAGGTGCTTAAATAAGTAAGAAGAAGAGGTGGAAATTGAACTGTTAATGTTGAAATCAATATGAATTTACTTTGTGGAGAAATTAGTCAACTGGTTAATGTGAGGAAGACATTCCATGTCCTCCTCTGACCAGTAAACACCTTTGCACTCAATGAGGAACTTTGCTGAATCTAGCACTAAGCCAAAGTCCCCAAAGGCATCCTTTTGTTCATTCCATTCTGGAGAGCTGCCACCCTGATCTGTAAGTAGCTCACTTTCTGAGGGCGAGATTTAGTTTTCTATTAGTTGCACAGCAAGCACAACATTTCCCCCGAGGATATAATCATATACAGAATAAATGTGTCCTGTACATAATCTACAATCCACTCCGAATGAATTGGAATGGAGCAGAAAACAACAACCTTTGTGCCATTTCATTTATAGAAAATTTGAGTTATTTTTAGCAAAATTAGATCCTGAATTAACAAGAGCAGATTTTAGTCAAAACGGTCCCTAAGTCGAACACATGATAAAAATACAGAAAAATAGGAATGGGTGCCATTTTTAAATGATCGATAGCACCATTCTTATGAAAACATCAAACATTCACAGTAAATCACATCTCATAAATGTTCTTCCTTGGGTTCATTATGTGTGATGATCAAATGGACAAATCAGAGGATGATGATCTGAAGGTAAATGACAAAACAATGCATTTGAAAATGAATAAATGTTCACATTTTGCTCTCATATCACATCAGCGAACAGCGTCATGATGAAACATAATCCTGCATTGCCCAGGAATGAAACTATAATGGATAATACATGCAAGTGAAAAGTGCATGAACTTTGAATATAGTTTTGCTATTTCAATGAATGTCAGTGTACAAAATTAGTCTTAAATAAAATGGGCTGCTGAATTCTGTGCATCCTCAAAATTGCTTTTAAATATATAGAGTACACAGTTTTCTTTGAGTGCAATCTGCATTACAGTGCAAAGTGTGCTGAATATTCACTTAGTGTTCCAAAGTTATGCATTAAAAACACTTCATGATAGATTTAAAAATGGCAACTTGGTGCTGTTTTATTAACAAAGTTGAAAACAGGTTCATCCCATAATTGGCTCAAGGATAAGCCTAACTGACATCTGACAGTGAGATGGTTGGGTTTCCCCACGGATATTGCCAATTTAATCACAAGAGGTTTCTCCACTGTGAGGAGACTGATGTGGGATCTTTCCCAGAATTAAGTAGACCCTGGCTCCTCTTTTTCCTGCCATTATGGGATACATTAAAACCAGCCTCAAGTGTAAGATCTCTCCAATCAGAGCCTGAATGTACTAGTGTTAACTGTTGACTCAGAAGGTTCTAATCTATTGAAATAAACCCCAGTGTGAAAGGAATTGTTTTAGTGCAGTATTATATTGAAACAAAACCTTGAGAGGTGCAATGTCTACTGTCTGAAGAACTGCAAAGGGATTATTTCCATTTGCTGGCTGTTGAATTCACTGTTGTCTATCCCAAAGCACAGCAATAATATGTTTGTCCCAGTTGGTCACAATGTCCTTCGACCTTCAAGGATCAAAGAGCCAGGTGACTGGTGTTAAATGGTAACTACTATTTTAACAGTTTCACATGCTTTCAGAAATTATATGCTGTGGAGGTCAACCATATGTTTGTTTCATCTCGTCAGCTTTAAAAAGGTCAAACTAAACCTCAACAATGTCAATCCATTGATATGGTTCATAAATACCTGTACTGAATACTGTGAATGTTGTGCATATACAATGGTGTGTGCTCCAAGAATAACATAATGTTTTTGTTCCTTTGCTTCATCTAAAAGCAACTTGGACATTTCAACTTTCTTGAAGGCACTTTCTTTGCAATGTATTCTACTAAGGGATAATATCGTCAGACTAAGCTGTTCCTGCTGTAGTGCATGGGAGATAGAAACAGCCATCACAGAATGTCAATTATTTCATTATTAGGCAACCTCATAAAATAGTTATTTGGTGTTGATTAGAGAAGGGAATTGGAGGCTTAAGTGCTTTCGTTGGGAAATACTTAGCCACTTTTATGCATTTCATGACCTGACATTTTTCCCATCGTCTCTTTTCTTTATGTGGAAATTCTTTACTACAGCATTCTGCACTCCCTTCCGGGAGAAAAACACAGGGTGGCAAGAGTAGCTGTGTCTGTCTATCAGCAGATAGACAATTCCCTTTCACTTTTTATATCTCAATTTAAATGGAGATTAGGAAGACCATTCTGTGAATTAAAGTTCATATTCCACAAATTTAGTTTAATACAAATTATGATTACTCTGGGCAAACAAAAGTTTATCATGCAGCTATAAATTTACTTTTCAACAGTTTGGACGAAAGCATCTTATCTCATTCCTTATTTCAGGCCAAAGTAACACTCTAAGTTTACACTTTCTCCTCTGCTTAAGATATGTTTATTAAGATTCCCTGACAATGGACTCCCACCAATTCCTCAGTTCTCCACATTTCCTGTATAGTTCAACTTTATTACCGTGAGAATTACATCTGTCGTTCACATGCTGTCTTCAGCGTTCATGTGTTTGCTTTGTGACCTGTTACCAAACGTAAATACAATATTCAAGATGGGCTTTCATTAGAACATTGCATAATTTCATTACAAAATTGATAAAAGAGAACCGATGAAAATAGTATACTTAGATTTTCAGAAGGACTTTGATAAGGTTCCTCATAGGAGGTTGGTTAGAAGCAAAAGGAATAGGAGGTAATGTACTGACACAGATTATTGATTAGTTTCCGTCTGTTAACCAGACAGTTAGAATAAAAGGGTCATTTTTGCAGTGGAAGATTGTAATTAGTGGTGTACTGCAAGGATTAGTACTTGGGCCCTGCTGTTCACTACATATCAATGATTTGGAAATGGGGACTAACTGTAATATTTCCAGTTTAGTGACAATACAAAGCTGAGTGGGAATGAGTGATGTGAGGAAGATGTAAAGTAGCCTGAGGACGATTTGAACAGGCATAGCGAACGGACTAGTGCACGGGAGAAGGAATATTATGTGGAAATGTGACATCACCCATTTGATAGGAGAAACATATGTGCAGAATATTTCTTAAATATAAAGAAGTTGGAAAATAAATATATAATAGGATCTATGTGTCCTTGTTGGCAAGTCACAAGGTTAACATGCAGGTACAACAAACTATTAGACAGGGTAATGGAATATTAGTTATAGCAAGAGGATTCAAATGTAAGATTAGTGAAGTCATACTTCAATTACAGAAGAGCTTGACCCGATAGTTTTGTCTCATTAACTTCAGAAGATTATTATTGCCATGGAAGGAGTGCAATAAAGGTTCACCAGATTTGCTCCCAGGATTGTGAGACTGTCTTATGAAGAGACATTGGGGAAACTAGGCCTATTATTCTCAAGATTTTCAAAGGATAAGTGGTGATCTTTTTGAAACTTACAAAATACTTAAAGAAGTAGAAACGTTTCTCCTGGATTGATTTTCCTCCTGGAGTGAGGGCCATTACCAATTCTGCAGTGGGTCCAGTAGTCTGCTTAACTGTTGCAGTGAAGATGAGGTGGGGACTGAGTGGCCTCACTGAGGCCAATCAGTTGGGATGCCTTCCAGAAAGCCTTCTGCTTCTACTGGGGGAATGGGTCCTTCCATTGAGCTCAGAATAACTCAGGAGGAGGGTTCCCCACCATCAGCTGCAGGCAAACCCACTAAGTTTGACCACATGACATGGCCCCATAGACCACTGATTAAATACAAATGGTATCAGGATGAGGCCCTGAAGCAGACACTTGACGATCTCAATTTGCTTCTGAGAAGAAGTTGATTCTTGACCTTACTCACTCCAGATCTAACCGTGAAAATTTGGAAGGCAATGGAGATCTCCACCCTACCCAGGTATAGGGCCTCCTGCTTCTTAAACTCCCTCTGCAGGAGGCATTAAATTAAAATGTGTGCCATTCTGTTTGATTTTTGGTTTATACTTCACAGATATTGGAGTGGACAACAGTAATTCTGTAATGTTACACTCCCAGCAGACACAATGCTTTTGTGGAGATTTTCTGTTACAGATCAGGCAGTGATCTCTAATGGCTGACAAGTAGCATTTTCAACTGGACGTTCACAAAGTCATTAGCTAAGTACCAAGTCAATGAAAGCCCTCAGTTTTCTTTCAGTTTCATCTTTAATTATTTTAACCAATAGACAGGAAGCTATAGCAAGATATCAACCTTACTTTATATTTATCTACTCAGCAGAACTGGCAGCAAATGTGAAAAATAACAGAGTTAATGTCAAACATTAACTTTATTACTTGCTGCACAGAATCTGCCTGACTGTGTATTTTCAACATTTTCTGTTTTTATTTCAGATTTTCAGTGTTATGCCTCTTTGGGGTAGCACATTGGAAATCAAGCTCTGCTTATTCCAAAGTTGTTACAAAAAGTAAAGATGTTTGAAAATTACACTAGATACCCTACTTTACCTGACTTTCAGAAATAGAAAGCAAAAACCAGATGTCTGTATTTAACAAACATGACTATTCATTACAAGTAATTAGATTCCAGCTATAGTTATAAACCATTGACATATAATACTATTCATTAAAACTCAAATCTCCTTAAAAACTGCCTTTGCACACATATACTTAGACAGACAGGGTGAAATAGACTACAGACAGAGGAGGAAAAATGGGAAGACATTTCAGTAATCTTTGCTCCCAGGTTTTCTTTTTGAGATGAACCATACAATTCTTCTGCTGGCCTAGCCCACCACTTCAGTCATTTTTCTACAGATGCTTCCACGGGTTGGTGAGAAACACAGGGTGGCTGGCACAATGTATGAAGTTCCTGACTTAACAGTTTCAACGTCACAGCTTACACAACTGTTGCAGAAAAAAATAAACTGGTTTATTTAGGTTTATACTGAGCCTTGACTGCAGAGAGCAGAGCTGGGGAAGAACTGAATCCTTTCCTCTTCTTGTCACTTGCTCCCACCTCCAAGCTGTTCAGTTACTTGAGAAACAATCACACAATTGTTGGCAAGATTAAAGGTCTCAGTTATTTATAATTGGTCATTTCTCCATCGACCAATCAAATGTGTGTTGCCAGCAAAAGAACACCGCTCAGCACCAAATCATCTGCCTGGTCAAATAGTTATTTACATGATTCCATTATATCTTTCCATTGGCAAGTTTGCCAAATGTCATCTTCACTACCCTATCTACCTGCGACTCCACCTTCAACCTGCACCCCAAGATCTCTTTGTTCAGTAACACTTCCCAGGATCTTACCATTAAGAGCTTAAATCTTGCCCTGATTTGTCTTTCCAAAATGCAGCACCTCACATTTATTTAATTTAACTCTATCTGCCACTCGTCGGCCCATCAGCCCATTTGATAAATGTCGCATTGTACTCTGAGATAACACTACATCACGAATTTTGGTTTCAATACAAGTTAAAAAAAATATAAAGATAGTCTTTACATCATCATCTGTAGTACTGTGTTCTTGAAGTAGAGTTATTGCTAGAATGTAGGAAGCCAATTTGTGCACAGCAATCTCTCACATAATAATGATCAGCTAATCTGTTTTTGTGATGTTGATTGAGGGATAAATATCAACTGAATGCCACAGACAACTTATGTGTTGTTCTTCAAAATAGTGGCATGGGATCTTCTATGTACTTGAGAAATAAGACAGATCCAAGGTTTAACATTATATCCAAGATGACTGTCATTCTATCAGCACAGCACTCCCTCAATACTATGGTGGAATCTCAGCATTCATTTTTATGTTTATGTGCTTTACAATGTGTTACAAAGCATTGTAAAGTGTTGTAATGTAGAAAAGCTATGCATTCCAGTCTGTTTGTGCAGAATAGACATGTTCCTTCTACAGAAAAGGAACAACGACATAATAGTCTCTTTTCCACGGGGAAATAATAGATTTACTTACTCCATTGAAGATATCAGATTTTGTTGCATTCTGTGTAGGAGGACAGTGTGGGATTCACTGTTGACATTTAAGATATTTGAGTGGTAGAGGGGGATACAGATTTTCTATCGAAATTGACAAATTAAACCTACCTAAGTGTTATAAATGGATTTATTTGTGACCGCTTTACAAGCCCAGTGGTGATTTATCTCCCTTTGAAGTGGATATGATACTCCTCAGCATTACCAAGGCAGCATACTGTTTATCAGAAACACACATGTCATCAAAACGCATTCAATCAAACCAGAAGGAATCATTTGCTGTTGAAGGGTTTAACAACTTCATGGAGCAGTAAGCTCAGCTGCTAATTTGAATCATTGTAGATTAAAAGAAGATAAGATTCTTTAAAAGAGTTTTCCTTCACTCACTCTGCCTGCTGACAACAAGGGACATGAAAGATGGTCACCTTACACTCAAGAGAAGCTGCAGGTACAACAGTGGGGAAAATTGAAGAAAATGTAAGTATCTTCAGTTCTTAAACTTATCACCCAGAAAAGACATTACCATGCAAATGAAGGTATTATTGTTGAGCTCAAAGATTAAACTGAAGTCCCATCTTTATAACAGATCTGATGACATGGTTAAAAAGAAAGTAAGAGAAAATTTTCCCAATAATCTGAGCAACAATTATTCAGCAACTATTACCACAAGTAATAATTATATGAAACCCCACAGCTCATTGATATTGGTGGGAATTTTCCGTCAATACATTGACAGCCACATTTCTAGTGGCTCCTTTTTGAAGTATTCAGTAAGCTAAATGGCACTCTGAAATGTCCTGGTGCAAGACGTCTTTGTTGAAAAGAATTTGCCCAACCCCAGTTTCCCAAAAAGATTGTGTACTAACCTCGAAGGATCAATGATGATGCTCCCATAATAGTATTTAGGTGGGGATATTCTTAGATTTTATCCCAGTAATAATGTATATGTATCTGCAAATACATTCACTTTCACTTAAAATTAAAGTACTTGAAAAATAAAATTATGATCTTTAAAAAGCATCTGAGCGTATTTACAATTCAGCTTCACAGAAGAATCAAGAAACTTTCTCTGAAGCATCATCAGACCTCAGCAATATTACTGTGACTTTTACAGGGCACTCTTGAGTACTTTCACCTGATTCACAAGGCTACACAGTCAATTTCAAATTAATGTAAAACTTTACTTTTTGCATTAAAGCAAACACAGAATGCATACTTGTCATGTGGTCAATTTGACAGTTACAATGTGGTCTCAGTCTATGAATGGTTTTGAACAAATTCGCTTCCCCAAATACATATCCAGTCTGCATTTAGTCTGAATATTTTGAAAAAGCCACACACAGTTCAATGTGATAAATTTGCATAAATAGTGAAGGTTAAACAGGTTTCGAACTTCACAAGTCATACGATTCATAATACAATATATCCAAATGTATATAACTAAAAAAAATGAAAAAATTACTACTTTATAAATTAGTAGGCCATTTAGCTCCTTAGAATTCTCTACAATGAACTGTTGCCTGATGTAGCTTTGCTTTCCCTCTTTCTCCAAACGTTACATTAAATATTTTTCCCGATGGAACTGCACACATAGTAATTGATCATTCATGTACATCAGTCACTTGATGCAACTTATTGCAGTTCTTTTGCAAGATGATTGAAGCATTCATTAATTATTGTGCTCTGGGTTTCAGTGACAACAATATTTATTGTAACTGGATTGAGCTTGTACACAGACCAGAAAGCATCCTAACTGAATCGCTTTGGGCAATCTCAAATCTATTCCTGGTGGAGGGGAGTGCATAGCCACACTACTGCCACACTACTTTGTTCACAGTTTGTTTTCCTGTGACATGTATTTATTTGTACTTGCATTAAGTTACTACTAAAGATCGAAAGAAGTACCTCGATGCTTAGCTATATGCCAAGCTCAATCATTTCAGGTGCTGCTACTCTTCTGCATGTTAATTTTAACATCACATTTTCCTCAAGTGCAATTTTCTGCGCTCATCACACTTTCAACAAATTTAATTGCTACTGTTTAGCAATTCACTCCATTTAGTGCCAGCTTTATGTCATACAAAGCTCTTAGTGTCAACACATATCCCTGTCATACACAGACATTTTAAATCAACATATTCAGAAATGGTACGACATATCTCTGGAGCAGATGTGACTTGAATTCTGCCTTAGGTTCGGGACACTACCACTGTGCCACAAGGGCCCACTCCCTCTCACATGCACCTATTAGGAACATCCTAGGTACCATGATTCAATCAATAGCCAGCCACAACAACCATCATCTTGTCACAAACACACTTACAATTGATTGACTGCTAACTTCCACTAATTTGCAGTTTTAAGTAAGAAGAGTATGTTCAATTTCAGCTGGATAACAGCACAGCATTTGTACCATTTATCCACTAATTACCACTTGCACCAAGTTTCTGCTACCACTTTGTTTGTCAACCAACTCAATTTTCCAGCTTCTTTAAAACTGCATTATACATTCACAGTTCAAATAGATTTGTTCTTGAATCCATTTTGTACAATGTACAGAAAGCAAAGAGCACTGTATGCTGGACATTACATATGTATAATAATGTGACTGAGGATAGAGTTTTTATTTCTAGTATAATTTGTTATGAAAGCACAAACTGCACCTACTTTGAGAAGTATGTTTGCATTTGTTTCTCTGCTCAAACTTATTTGCAATCACGAATCACAAGCTCTGCTGTGGACCTGCACAATTGGACTCAATTTTGTAATACAACTTAAAAAGTCTCTCTGCAAACATATGCAAGTTGTAACTTAAGTTTATTCAACCAGAAAGAAATTGGGGTGATCACAAAGAAACATATTTAATTACAGTGAGAACCCACCATCTGAGTTATTGAAAAAGACTCATAAATACACAGAAACACTGAAAGAAGAGCAGATGCTGTAAATCAGAAACAAAAACAGAAGCTGCTGGGAAAGCTCAGCAGGTCTGGCAGCATCTGTGAAGAGAAATTAGAGTTAACCTGAAATGTTAACTCTGATTTCTTGTCACAGATGCTGCAAAACCTGCTGACCTTTTCCAGTAACTTCTGTTTTTGTTTCTGATTTATAGCATCTGCTCTTCTTTCAGTGTTTATAAATACTCAGGTTCATTTCCCAATTATTCTGCTGTATAGTATATTAATAACTAAAATAAAATTACAGCAATGAAAAGCTGAATAAATGAGACTCTGTAAGTGTAATTATTAAGATTCAATGCCAGAAAAGAGCATTATTTGAAGATTATTACTGGAGCATCTCTGCCATTACTTCCTTTTATATCCAAGAGTGAAACCCATAAGGTCCAGGGCACTTATTGTCCTTAAACCATTAGTTTCTCTGGAATCTTTTCTCCAATGATAGCTGTTGGATTTATTTCTTGTCCCCTTTCTGCTCCTTGATTATTTCACATACTTGGAATGCCATTAATGTTTTCTACCATGTAGACAGCTGCAAAGTATTTATTCAGCCCATCTGCCATTAAAAGATCCTGAAAATCAAAGGGACAAGGCTTCAATCTCGATGGTGAATTCATTTTGCATCAACAGTTAGGGATTTTATACAGGAACAGCAAGTTTGTCAGGGGCACTGGGAATCCTTTCACAAAGGCCACAGGAGTGCACCAACGCGGGTAGAAACCTGCTACCTCAGGCATCAAAACCCCTATTTGCCTAAACAAAGCACGACAAATGTGGTCACAGCCATTTTTATGGCTGTTGCGCACTTTTTACTTGTGTTACAATAGAAGGAACCAGTGGTTGCTCCTCCAGCAGTGAGTCTCAGATTCAACCTCTTCATCTTGGTGAGCCTGCAGATGTAAACACTCTCTTCCTGGTATCATCCCAGAGGCTTCACACTTCCCTCAGTCCCCATCCAATTAATCTATCTAAAGCTTCATCTGCCCACGTCAACCCAACTGAGCCGCAAGTATCTCAAGTAAACATGACAGATCTAATCATGTGCTGACTCTCCATGGAAGCTAGGGTGCAGTTTACAGTTCTGAAGGAGAGTCAGTAGATTTGAAACAAACACTGCTTTCTCTTTATAGATGCTGTTTGACCTGCTGAGTTTCTCCAGCAATTTTGTTATAGTTGTTGATTACAGTCAATCACCACTGCCATATCACTCCTTTCCTTCTCAAGTTTTATCCACATTACTCTTAACACTCTCATGCACTATTGTCTCCTCGCCCCCTTCACTACTTCAATCCCTCATAAAGGATATTTTAATTCTAACTCTTCTTCAGCTTCAATCTTGTAACAGTGATCCCTGGTAATGTTCCCCTGCCTTGGTTAGCGGATGGATCATGTCCATGGTCTTGAGTGGCTTAGCTAACAGCCTCAATCAACAAGTGAGCAGACACCTGACTGATGTCTGTACAGCTTCCCAATGGTGTTCCTGTCAATCCCCAGATTATTTGTACTGGAACCACAGGGCTGATTTGGATCCAGTCGAAGTTGAAACTTTATTGCTGGAACAGCACAGCAGGTCAGGCAGCATCCAGGGAACAGGAGATTCGACGTTTCGGGCACAGGCCCTTCTTCAGGATCCAGTCCCCAAGCTGAAGAAATATGGGCTCCAGGCACAGACCGCCAAGACCAACTGACTGGCCATGCCCAAGCCCTGAGACTAACATCAGAGACTGCCCTTGACTTACTGTGTTTGAGATCCCAGCTGGAATCCTTGGTTTGAATGAAAACTATTTCCCTCAGACATTGAGGACGTGCCCATTTGTTTGCAGCACATACAAAGTCTTTGACACATATGTAGTTGTCAATGGTGCAATTGAGAGATTGACATAGCACTGTACCGTAGAGTAACGTGTCCATCTTCTTGATTGATGACTGCTGATAACCATGACGAGCTGTCTGGCTTTGTGTCTGTGATAAGCAGCAAGTCAAGACAGAAATACTGAGAGCTTATAGTTTCTAACTGAGGGGTCAAGGCATAAAAATTCAAGACAAGGCAAAGATAGGGATGCTGTAAGCATCCAAATAGGGGCAAAGACAGTGAGTGCTGAGAGAAGGAGACAGCAACTCTGAGAATGTACCCTGATCCAATCTGTGAGCGGGATGCCTGCATCTACATGCACAGTGTCCTTGCTGCAGAATTGCATTGAAAGGTGCTGGTGCAAACATTCTAAACTGCAGGATTGGAATGCATAAGTGTGTAGTAGGTGGATCAACAATGTGCCATGATGATGCAGAGATCCTGGTACCTGTTGGATATCAGCAGCTACGGCATGGGGTTCATGCAGTTGCTGCCCATGTTCATGTCCAGAAACATTGGTGCTGGGCTTCCAACAGGTGGGTGAGAGAATGGGGAGTGCATATTAATGAGACAAGATTAAGTAATAATGAGAGCTAATAATAGAATCATAGAATCCCTACAGTGTGGAAACAGGCCATTCGGCCCAACAAGTCCACACCGACGCTCCAATGAGTATCCAACCCAGAAGCATTCCCCTACCCAATTACTTTACATTTGCCCTGACTAATGCACTTAATGAACACATCCCTGAGTACTATGGGCAATTTAGCATGGCCAATTCACCTAACCTCACATCTTTGGACTGTGGGAGGAAACCGGAGCACCTGGAGGAAACCGACACAGACACAGGGAGAATGTGTAAATTCCACACAGACAGTTGCTCGAGGCTGGAATCGAATCCGGGGCCCTGGCGCTGCGAGGCAGCAGTGCCAACCACTGCCAACTACTAATCACTGAGCCACTAAGCAATTATTCCCATTAATAGGTTTCTCGCTGCTCATGAGCGAGATTTTTGGTTCACTGAAAGTGCAGTAAATGGCTACTTTAAAGATGTCCTGCTTTTGTACACAGAACATACCAAGGCAATTTTCCACAGAGTTGGGTAGATGCCCATGTTGTAGCTATATAAATTTAGCTAGGGACATGGCTAGATGTGGAGCACAACTCTTCAGTTATATGCTGATATGTTTTCAGTCCCCTGGCCTTTGGAGTGTACAATGTCTTAAACCATTTCTTGAGATCATGTCGACCAAACCCTGAAGACTGAAGACCGTCATCTGTTGTTGCTGGGAACCTCAGGGAAAAGCCGAGATGAAAAGTCCACTCCGCACTTAGAGCTGAGGAGGATTGCATTGAGAAGCTTGGCTCTTCCAAAGTTGAAGTGGGGGACATTCATGAAGATTGATCATACTGTTAGCTGTTTAATTGTCCACCACTATTTGGATTCGAAGACATTCTGGGACATTCAGCCTTGGACCTTTGGGTAACCATCCTCCAAGGAGGACTTTGGGACAGGCAACAATGCAAATTGGCTAAGCAAAGGCTGATAACCAAGTTCCCATGGGGATGGCCTGATGAAGAAGCAGCGCTCCAAAAGCTAATGCTTCCAAATAAACCTGTTGAACTATAACCTGGTGTTGTGTTATTTTTAACTTGATTTAAAGAACATTTTTTTCTTAAAGGAGTACGTTATTGCTTGTCCAAACAGCTGACAGAGACCTATGAGTGTCATGGTTTGCTTCTGACTGTAATTCTTAAATAAGTGTCAGTTGATTAACTCATGTTATGTTTTTGCAAGATAGCCATCTTGAAATCAGAGTTGACTGGAGTTCATCACCAGATATTTCCTCAGGCATTCAACCAATCGGCCAATTTGCATTCCTGTGGTTTCAACAATCTTCAACTGAGATTATTGAGGCTGTTCAGGGGATCCACTCCTGTCACCCTGTCGACAACATACTGGGATTTTAACATGTTTGCCCTGATGAAGCTCGGTGTAATTACAGGCTTTCCATTGTTCTTGAAGAACTAAACCAAATGTTTGTTTTATACATTAAAAAAACATTCAGTCAGGCCACAGAAGCGAAAGGTTTGACGTTTAAACAATTAGATTAGAACTGCTTTCACTCAGAGGCATTGCTGGGAAGCACAGCAAAGTGGCAGTGTTTGTGGGCTTATTAGTAAAGACATTTGTAAATGGATTGTTAAACAAAAGCAGAGCTGCTTTCCGTTAACATTTCCTTTCTGTTCATTTTTCAGTAAGTGGACATTATCTGTTTCAGTTAAAGTGTAAATGTCTACAGCCTTCCCTTTCATTTCATTTCTTCAGAATCATTTTCAATTAACTACAACAATAAATCTTGAGTCATGACTTTGAATGAACCTGGAATCAGCAATTATCTGACGCAACCAGCCATTGTCCATCAGTCTCGATGTTGATTAAAATGCATGTGCTCGCAGTGCTTTTTAATATGCCAAGATCAATTTGGCATAGAATGGTAATGAGTTTTAACAGTTGCATTGCTACATTTCCTCAGCAACCAGCAGTTGCTTCGTCTATTGATAATGCTTATTAAGGGTGTGTAAGGGGTGAAAGAGCATTAGTGATCAAAAGTTAACTATGCCTGTAGCTTGGCAGTGTGAGTGCATTGTCACAACAGGAGAGCAGAATGTGGGCGAATGCAGGTGACTACAAATAGTATTGAAGTTTAGAGCATCATGAAATAACTTCAGTGTTTCATGCTACTGCATATCTTGAACAGCTACCTGATGAAGGAGCAGCACTCTGAAAGCTAGTTCTTCCAAATAAACCTGTTGGATTATAGCCTGGTGTTGTGTGATTTTTAACTTAATCTTGAATGACACATGTGGGCGGCACAGTGGCACAGTGGTTAGCACTGCTGCCTCACAGCGCCAGAGACCCGGGTTCAATTCCCCCTCAGGCGACTGACTGTGTGGAGTTTGCACATTCTCCCCGTGTCTGCGTGGGTTTCCTGCGGGAGCTCCGGTTTCCTCCCACAGTCCAAAGATGTGCAGGTCAGGTGAATTGGCTATGCTAAACTGCCTGTAGTGTTAGGTGAAGGGGTAAATGTATGGGTGGGTTGCGCTTCGGTGGATCAGTGTGGACTTGTTGGGTCAAAGGGCCTGTTTCCACACTGTAAGTAATCTAATCTAATATAAGTAATCTAATCCCTGTTACTTGCTCATGTTAACTTTACAATAGCCAATACTGGTATAATAATGCTGTGTGCACTGCTTCCCACATTAACATGGTGAGGGTGGAAAAAAGATTCACTTGCATGATGCAAAGGGAAAGAGATTTCAGTTAATATAGAGAGACTACAGAAGCTGACATTGCTTAACCTTCTTTGCTCCAAGGGTAGCAAAGTTTTAGGGATATTGGCTAAGAGAAAATACTTCAGTGGCAGGAGGGTCAATGATCCTGTCTCAAATTTATGATAGTTGGTAAAAAGAGCACAAAGGGGTTGATTGTTTTTTATGCAGTGAGTTATTATGAGTTGGAATGTACTGTCTAAAATTTAGTGCAATCAATAGTAAGATTCAGAAGCCTTGGATTTATATGGAAGTTGGACTAATTTGATAATTCTTTTAAAGAGCTAGCACAGGCTCTTTGGATAGAATGGTTTCCTTCTGTGCTGTATAATCTAATAGTTGTTGTAGCTTTGAAAATTCGTCAACTTGTTGAGCCCATTAATGATATGCTTCCTGTGGCCATTAAAGTACTTACTAATTACAAGTGTCTAAATATCAAGATAAATGGTAATTTAAGTGTGACAACCAAAGGACATAAATAATTGTACTACCTTAGAAAATTAAAATTCTTTCTAGTAGATACCGCAAACATGTAACTCTTCCGTACAACTGTACTGAAGAGTTCTATCCCTCTTGGAAGTCTTTCCAGGTCCGATTATCTGAGAGAAGTACAATCTTTAAGTGTGCAAAGATTATTGAATCAGAAAAGATATTTGGTGATCAGATCTTTGCTGACAAAACTTGGTCTTGAAGAACTTTGATAAAAGTAAAGAGTGTCATGAACAGTGAGAATCAGCCTTTTCTGAGTATTAATGTTACATGTATTTGGAAGAAGATTGCCATCCTTCAAATACCATCTTGACCTTGGTTGTGTTCTTTTCTCCAAGAATTTTTAACAGCATTTTGATGAGGTAATAAGAATGTACAGTGATGATGGGTGTCACTGACTCATTATTTTAATGCATTGGAAGAGATTTTAATACATTTAAATGCCAGTTCAACCTCTCTGATAGAGCAATTTTCTTTAGTTTATTAATAGTCATTTATATGTAATATCTTAATGAACAAGCAAACTACCCAAAATGAATTTACATATTCACAATAAAGTGAAGTTGAATTGAATTGAAAATATCAATGTCTCCAACACAGACAGGCCTAGATGGAATGAAGAAGGAAGTCAGCAGCAGCATTGTGCCTGTGACCAACCCACAGACAAAGCACCGGAGATCCCAGTCTGACTTTGCAACAATGACTGATATTCAACATTACTTAATTGTGTAAAGTGTTTTGGAACATTGTGAAGTTGTGAAAGGCAATATTAAAATGTACATCTTTCTCCCTGTCAAATGCAGCAAAATTACTCACATGCCCCCTCCCACTGATAATAAAAGCCAATTTTCAACATCTAGACTCCAACAATAAAGTTGCAGCCTAATGATGATGAAATAATCCACTCAGTGGTGAACTGAGTTCTTTTCAAACTGTGAAAGTTGTCTTTAATCCAAAAGGTTGGAATTCTTCAAGTACTTGAGAACAAGTTCTACACCAGTGATTAACGGTAGTGTATGGCAAGTAACGATGAAGCATCAATCAAATCTCTTGGATATTCAATTCACGGAGATAAGCCACTGCTTATTTCAGCCCAACCAATTAAACAGATTTGTGAAATAAATGAGGAAAATTTTAAATACAAGAATCAGCATCATAAGCACAAATGTAGCCAGTGACGAAGTGAACATTTTGCCCAAGAAAAAGAAATGCACAATTAATTCAGACTGATTACAGTCAGCAGTCATTCAGACACTGTCAAATAAATCTTTCTATTGCAGCCAATTTCATAAAGACCATGAGGAAACAGTTTGGCCAAAATAAGTACTAAATTGTTAATCTCAGAGAGTCCATTCGAATGACAACAAATAAATTGGGGATGCCTCGAAGTTTTAGTAACAGAAAATGCTGGAGATCACAGCAGGTCAGAGAACATCTATGGACAGAGAACAAGCTAACATTTGAAGTCAAGATGACTCTTCATCAAAGCTGAAGTGAAGTGTGGAGGGGGCAGCATTTACGCCATAGTTTGGGAGAGGGGTTGGGGTGGGGTATTGGGGTGCAGGGTACTGATGGAGAAAAGATGTTGATAGTTCAGCTTAAGTGATCAGAATGTGAGGATGGGAGAACAATGCTGGACTTGAAAGTACAGTAACTGGGATGGGGGAGAGGGGATGACATGAAAACAAACTGAAAAAGAGGGAAGGAATGGCAATTGGTCCATAATTTAAAGGCTTGAACTCAGTATTAAATCCAGAGATCTGTAAAATGCCTTTCGATGCGCTGTGATTCACTGGAAAACTGCAGCATGCCGAGGACAGACACATGGGCATGCGAGCAGGATGCTGTGTTAAAATGACGGGCTATGGGAAGGTTGGGGTCACGCTTGCGCACAGACCAGAGTGTTCCACAAAGTGGTCACCCCGTCTGCGCTTGGTTTCCCCAATGTAGAGTTGGCCACATTGGGTGCAGCAAAAATGACACACAAGATTGGAGGAGGGACAGGTGAAATGCTGCTACACCTGGAAAGAGTGTTTAGGCCCTTGGATGGTGAATAGGGAGGAGGTGAAGGGGCAGCTGTTGCATCTTCTCCAGCTATATGGGAAGGTGCCATGGAGTGGGAGGGGTGGTGTTGATGGGTATGGAATGGACTCGGGTGTCCTGGAGGGAACAATCTCTGCAGAATGAAGACAGCGGGAGTGAGGGGAAGATGTGTTTGCTGGTGGCATTCTGCTGGAGTTGTCTGAAATGGCAGAGAATGGTCCTTTGAGTGAGGAGGCTGGTGGGATGAAATGTGAGGAACAAGGTGAACCCTACCACGCTGTTGTGAGTGATGGGAAGGGGCAAGAGTGGAAGCACAGCTGATAGGTCGGATGGCATTGAGGGCCCTGTCAACCACAGTGGGTGGGAAACCATGGTCATAGAAGAAGGAAGCCATGTCAGCAGCGCTGTTTTAGAAGGTGGTATCATCCGAACAGATATGATGTCTGTGAAGGAACTGGGAGAATGTGATGAAGTCCTTACAGGACATGAGATGTGGTGAGCTGTAGTGAAGGTAGCTGTGGGAGTCAGTGACTTTGTAGTGGATAGCAGTGGATAGTTTATTCCCCAAAATGGAGACAGAGAGGTCAAGGAAAGGAAGGGATATGTCAGAAATGGATGATGTGAAAGTTATGGAAGGGTGGAAATTGGAGGCAAAATGAGTGAAGTTTTCAAGGTCCTTGTGGGAGCATGAAGTGGCACTGAAGCAGTCGTTGATGAACTGAGAAAAAAGTTGTGGGAGCAGAGCCTGTGTAAAACAGGAACAAGAATCGTTCCACATAACGCATAAAGAGGCAGGCATAACTGGGACCCACGCAGGTGTCCATGGCCACTCCTTTGACTTGGCAGAAGTGAGATGAATTAAAGGAGAAATTGTTCAGTGTGAGAACAAGTTCAGCCAAGCAGAGGTGAGTGTGTAGGCCTCTGGTTGAGAGTAGAAGCCAAGAGCTGTCAGACCATCCTGGTGGGGGATGGAGGTATAAAGGGATTGGATATCCACAGTGAACAGGAGGCAGTTAGGGCGAGAGAATAGGAAATTGTCAATATGGTGGAGAGCATCAGAGGAATTGCAGGGTTTGGACAAGTGGAGAGAGGATAGAGTCAAGGTGTTCTTCTGAGGTGAGGAGTTAAGGTTTTCTTTTACTGCTGCTGAACAGATGAGGCCTTCTACTACAGATTTATCAGATAACACATGGCTTAAAAGTGCTTCACACAGACTCTAGGAGCTAAAAATAAAGAGAAATATTTATATATTATTTGAAAACTATTTCATCCAAAGCAGTGCTCAACTGGCAGAGGTCTTCTCGGACATCTTCAACCTCTTCCTACAGCAGGCCACTGTCCCTGCCTGTTTCAAGAGGGCCAACACATCCTTGTGCCTAAGAAGGCTCATGCAGCATGTCTCAATGACTACCGCCCAGTGGTCCTAACTTCGATGGTCATGAAGTGCTTTGAAAGGCTTGTCATGGCATTAATCAACTCCAGCATCCCCACTACTCTTGACCCATTCCAATTCACCTATCGGACCAACAGATCCACACTAGATGTCATATCTTGTCCTTCACTCCTTCCTCGAACATTTTGATACCAAGAACAGCTACGTAAGAATCCTACTAATTGACTACAGTTCGAATCTCAGATGGCGACAAAACAGATTACAGACGGGAGGTGGAAGACCTGGAAAAATGATGCACTGAGAACAAATTAGCTCTCAATGCCAGCAAAACCAGCGAACTCATTATTGACTTTCGGCGGAATGTTACTCATACCCCCTACATATTTACAGCACAGAGGTGGAACATTTGGAAGGTGTTAAGCTCCTGTGAGTGGTCATCAACAGCAAGCTTTCTTGGACTCTTCATGTGGATGCACTGGTTACAAAGACCCAACAACATCTCGTCTTCCTCAGGCAGCTGAGGAAATTTGGCATGACAGCGAATACCCTTGCCAACTTTTATAGGTCGCCATCGAGAGCATTCTGTCTGGATGTATCACTACCTGGTATGGCAACTGTCCCATTCAAGATCGGAGATGGTAACAGAGAGTGGTGAACTCAGCCCGGACACTAACAAAGGCCAACCTCCCATCTACAGAATTCATCTACCAGACCCGCTGTCAAGGAAAGGCTGTCAGCATTCGCAATGATTCATCCCAACCTGGCAATGTTTTTCTACAACCTCTACCTTTACAAGCGGCATGGTGGCACAGTGGTTAGCACTGCTGCCTCACAGCGCCAGAGACCCGGGTTCAATTCCCGCCTCAGGCAACTGTCTGTGTGGAGTTTGCACATTCTCCCGTGTCTGCGTGGGTTTCCTCCGGGTGCTCTGGTTTCCTCCCACAGTCCAAAAATGTGCAGGGTAGGTGAATTGGCCATGTTAAATTGCCTGTAGTGTTAGGTGAAGGGGTAAAGGTAGCGGTTGCTCGTTGTAGGGTTGGTGTGGACTTGTTGGGCTGAAGGGCCTGTTTCCACACTGTAAGTAATCTAATCTACCATCAGGGAGAAGGTACAGAAGCCTGAACACACGCACCAGTTTCTACCCTACTGTTGTTAGAATACGGAATGGACTCACAAACTCTTAACATTCATCTGTACCTGTGTTTTTGCTTTTGCAGCTGTTTAAGTATTATTTACTATCTATGCTACTTTACTCTGTGATCTGCCTGTATTGCTTGCAAGACAAAGCTTTTCACTGTACCTCAGTACACGTGACAATAAATTCAATTCGATTACCTTGGACTGCATTCATTGGGATTGTGAAATTGTTAAAGGAAGATGTTAACTGCAGTGAGAAGATGATAAATTTCTTTTTTTTAACAAAGACAACCCTAGTTTTTGTGTTCCTGTTAATATGTTACTGTGAATCTCAATTAAAATACTTCACCCATGGGAACATGCCATTCTATGTTTCTATTAAGAATTTCATGTTGATCCAGTGTCTTCTGGTAAAATTCCACCCTAATATCACAACATGTTGGGAACATTTCTATATCAGGCACTTGATCAGGGATGACTGACCATCCTTGATTTGATTTGGAGGATTCTTTCACCAAATTCAGAGCATTTTGTTCAAACTTACCTTTCACAAAGAGCAGTGAGAAAGCCAGCAATTGTGTGTATTAAAAGGTCTTCGGAAGTCCAGAAAGTGCTAATTTGAGGTTGTCCAAAGCCTGTGTTTTAAATATGAAACCAGGAAAAGTATTCACCCTTTTAATAAAAGAAGTAAAATATACTAAACTTACCCTATATCATAGAATCCCTAATGTGTGGAAACAGGCCCTTTGAAGTCCACACCGACCCTCCGAAGGATATCCTACCCAGACCCATTCCCTATTACTCTATGTTTCCTGCCTGACTAATGCACCTAACTTACGCATCCCTGAACACTATGGGCAATTTCTTGAAAGGGCCTGAAATGGGCCTTGGATTTTCATGTTTGGGAAGATTAAAGGAATGGCATTTGGGAAAGGCAACAAATTAAATTTAAATAAACTCTGAAAGAACTGTGGATGCTGTAAATCAGAAATGAAAACAGAAATTGCTGGGAAAGTTCAGCAGGTCTGGCAGCATCTGTGAAGGGAAATCAGAGTTAATGTCTCTGGTCTGGTGACCCCGGTTCTGAGAGGTCACCCAACCCAAAATGTTAACTCTGATTTCTCTTCACAAATTAGATTTAAAACTGAATATAAGAGAGAAAAGAGAGTAGGACAATTTTTTAGAGTTGACTCTGTTACTCCAGTAGGTCCACTTACGCTATAGATATAGTGCATATCAATACACTGTGCGCATCAATATATTGTGCATATCAATATACTATGCATATCAATACACTGTGCATATCAATATTCTGTGCGTTGAACAAGGTCTTTGATGGACTATGGTACAGTGGTAAGGTAGAAGATTTAATTAATAACTTGAAGATTCACAAATGTTACATGATGACTTATAACAGTGAAATGACCAAGAGGAGATATCTGTAAATCAATGTCATTGAGTGTTATTTGGAACAATGTGGTTAAAAAGTAGTAAAAGTTATATTGGCGAAGGGAGAGGCTGGGTGTTGCAGAGGAACAAGAACATGTCGAAGGTTAGATTCACAGGACACTTAAAAAACACTACATCAGTAAGAAGTAACTAGAATACCCTGTTTTATACTAAACAGGAGGATTCTATTTGTCCAATAATATGCGGTGACTCATTGAAAAATCTATTGACTTTTCCAAAAAAAAGGTTTGAATCATGGGCTTGGATAAAATATTATTAAGACTACAAAGTAAGATCAGAAAAAAATTGGAAGTTAGAAATATATGAAATAGAAAAGTATGAAACAGAAAAGATAATGAAGCAAGTTAAAATAATGAATGGATAGGCCAGTGTAGGTGGAAACAGTCTCTTTAAAATTGTGAAGTGCTTTATAATGAAAGGTCCATGGCGTAAGGTTACATTAGGGCAGAGAGGCATCAAACTGTGAAAAAGTGAAATTGGAGAATTAATACTGAAAAATAAGGAGATGGCAGATTAATTGAACAGATATGTCTCATCGGTTTTCAGTGTAGAGGATGCAAGCAATCTCGCAGATATCACTGCAAAATGAGGAAATGGAAGACAGGGAGGACTTCAACGTAACTACAATCCCTCAAAAA
This sequence comes from Chiloscyllium plagiosum, assembly GCF_004010195.1. NCBI lineage: Eukaryota > Metazoa > Chordata > Chondrichthyes > Orectolobiformes > Hemiscylliidae > Chiloscyllium > Chiloscyllium plagiosum. Next base: position 18,659,224 of record NC_057723.1, on the reverse strand, counting down.
ATAGTACTGACCAAATTGTTGGAGCTGCAGGCTGACAAATCCCTCAGTCATAGAGTCATAAAGATGTTTTGCATGGAAGCAGGCACTTAGTTCCAACTCGTCCATGTCGACCAGATATCCTAACCGAATCTAGTCCCATTTGCCAGCACTTTGTCCATATCCCTCTAAACCCTTCCTCTTCATATACCCAGCCAGACACCTTTTTAAATATTGCAATTGTACCAGCCTCTCCCACTTTCTCTAGCAGCTGATTCCATACACACACCACCCTTTGCGTGAAAAACTTTCCCCTTAGGTAGAAAGTTTAATAGCTTATCCCTTTTAAATAGCTTATCCCTTTCACCCTAAACCTATGCCCTCTCATTCTGGACTTTCCTATCCCAGAGAAAAGACTTTGTCTATTTATCCTATCCATGTCCCTCATGATTTTATAAACCTCGATAAAGAGGTTGATGCAGAGATCAATGCTGGAGATTTGACCTTTTTCAATTAAATGTAAGGATAGAAGTTATTCTTGCTAATTTGCTCTTGACACAAAGGTAAGTAAGAAAGTAAGTTGTGAACAGGACGCTAAGAAGTTACAAAGAAATATTGACAGGTTTATGAGTGAACAAAGATCTTACAAATGGAGTACAATACAGGAAAATATGTGATTGTCCATTTTGACCGGAAAAGTAAAAAGGAATCAAATTTTCTAAATCATGAAAGATTGCAGAGTTCTGAGATGCAGAGGGATCTCAGTGTCAAAGTGCATGAATCACGAAAGGTTTGTATGCAGGTGCAGCAAGTAATTAGTAAAGCAAATAGATATTTTTGTATTGCTAGGAGAATTGAACACAAAGAGAGGTTATGGTTCAGTTATACTGGGCATTGGTGAGACCACATCTGAAGTGCTGCATGCAGTATTAGTTCCTTTATTTAAGGATGCATGTAAAGATGTTGGAAACAGTTCAGAGAATGTTTACGAGGCTAATATCTGGACTATGTGGTTGTCTTGTGAGGAAAATGTTGATTAGGTTAGGCTTATAGCTGCTGGAGTTTAGAAGAATATAAAATAATATAACATAATAAGATAATGTGTATAACATATAATATTCAATACCTGCAAAATCCAGAAGGCAATGAGGAAAGGAGAATCTAAAACTATTGCTCATTGCTTAAAAATCAGAGTCATCCATTTAAGAGAGAGTTGAGAAGAAATATCTTCTCACAGAGAGTCATGAGTCTTCAGAATGCTGTTCCTCAAAATGCAATAAAAACAATGTCTTTGAATATCTTTGGGGCTAGGGTAGGTCAATTGTTGAGAAGCAAGTGGGTGAAAGGTTATTAGGGGTAGGCAGGAATGAGGAGTCATTAGATCAATCATAATCTTATGTATGGAGGAGCAGGCTTGAGGATTGAAGTGGTCTATTCCTCTTCCTAATTTGCATGTTTATATATTCCTCTGAGCCTGGGGCAACAATTCTGTTGTGCACAGCTGTGTCCTGTAACTCTACATAACTGCACTTACCTGTACATCAGAAGAGTCCCATTCATTTTTGTGAAGCATTTTCAGACATCTTGTCATTGTAAACTGCTTTGTAAATGAAAATATTAATATTACAAGTCACCTGTTCTGCATCCCAGGTGTATCCCTTAGTTTGAATATCAAACATTTCTCGGCATCAGTTCAATCCAACCATGTCCTTCTGCATTTAACAGTCCTCTTTCTGAAGATATTTATGCAAATTTTGAACATTTTCAAATCACAATTCTCCTTTTGGAAGTCCGACTGCAAAAAGTCTATAATTTTCAAACAGTTTCAGAATATGCTTCAGACAATACAAATGATTCAAATGCAAAACGGTTATGTTTTTGGCAAGGGGCCGAAGGCCAAACAGCAGTTACTAACAATTCATCTGGAAGCCATTCAAATGTTTCATTTATGACAAAAAAATGTAGAGTTGTCACACTTCATTGTGACGGCTTATATTCTTTAAATTCCAGCCAACTACAGTTTCCTGAGATAGAAGATACAGTTGAGGGCAGTGAGTTCCTATGCCCAGTTTGGCTTACTTTTACTTTTACTTTTACTTTTGAACAAACCAGCGAAGAAAGCAATTTGAAGTCCACATTTCAATCGTACAGCTCATGCGGCAGCACTGATCCAGTCAAACTTCAAACTTCATTCTTGGTGGATCTGATCACAGATAAGCCCCTTTACGACCTCCAAAATTTAACAGCACTCCAAGCTATCCACCTACGTATTTGGTATTTTGTCATTTTGGTGTCTGTGCCTTTACAACATTGTTACATGCCAAATTGTGGATCAGGTGGAAAAGAAGTGCACTTAAAAATGGCAACTATATTTTATTCTCAAACTTTACTTGAAGATGAAGAATTCCTCAGCGCAATTCTTATTTTTCTGCATTACAATAGAAGCTGTTTCAGTTATCCATAACAATCTCTCTAAGTTAGGTTAATGAAGTGATGGTAGTTGCCAAGTTTTAACCAATGTTACATGTGAACACATAATCTTAGAAACAACAATTAACCTTAGGAAGGTTGGTCACGTTGAAGCATTGCAAAAGCTCTCAATGAAACAGGAAATTATTACCTATTAAATTTTCCAATTTATGACCTCGTCATTGAGTTCTGAAAGAATAAACATTTCAGTTCCATTATGAAACTATCATACGGCAGATTCCATTTAGAGGAGGGGATAGCCTTGTGGTATTATCATTGGATCTGTTAATCCAGAGACCCACGTAATGTTCTGGGGACCCAGGTTTGAATCCCACCACAGCAGATGGTGGAATTTGAAATCAATAAAACCACTTCGCAATCCATTGCTGAATGTCAGGAAAAACTAGTTCATTAACATTCTTTAGGGAAGAAAGACTGCCATCCTTACCTGGTCTGGCCTTCATGTGATTTAGATCCATAGCAATGTGGTTTTAACTGTTGGCTGTGCAACTGGGGATAGGCAATAAATGCTAACCTAGCTAGCGATGCAATTATTCCTTAAATAAATTTTTAAAACATATATTTTATGTTGAACATTTTATAAGATATTGAGGAATGTGACAGACAGTAGACAATTGTATCACAATTGCAACAATGACTACACTCCAAAAATGTTTCATTCACCTTTGGATCTGCTCTGACCATTTTGTGTTCTTCAGCTGTTACATGGGGTCTTCACAATTCTGGTTGTTGACTGGATATTAACAATCTTTTTTTTTTAAATTTGGAAGCTGGGTATACAACCTGATGTCCTTCCTACTACAACTGCTCAGGCCATGAAAGGTTATGTATAAATTGTGAGTTTCTTCCTTTCATTGGCAAATTGTTTGAAGGTCCAGCAAGAAGTTTCTTTGAAGTTGCTCCCATTCCATTTCATTGACTTTACTAAAAACAGACCTTGTGCTATCTTCTGTCAAAATTATGGAGAAAATCCCTGACATTTGTATTCCAGCTAACTCATCATATAATTAATCTAGGATACTGAGTGGACTACTGTCAATGGCATGGAAGTAGTTTCAGGTTAGTGCAATATGGAGGTCAATATTCTCCACTTACAAAGCAATGGAGGTTGGATTATTGAATATAGTTAAGTATATGTTTGATGGTTAAGGAAGTCAAGGGTTATGACGGGAGCAGAAAAGTAGTTTACACCCAGTGAGGGAGGCTGAACAGGTTTGTGTGGTCTTATGAATAGGAGTTAGGTAGGATTGGATTGGAATCATCAAATGTGAAAATAACAATGATGCGAATGAATTGAAATGGAGTGAAGTTGGGATATGTTTCCTTAGAGCAGAGGAGACTGAGTGGGGCCATAACTGAGATATATAAAATTATGAGGGGCATGGACATTGTAGGCAGGAAGAAAGTTTTCCCCTCAATGGAGTGATCGATGACTGGGGGCACAGATTTAAGATAAGGAGCAGAAGGTTTAGAGGGATGTGAGGAAAAATGTTCTCACTCAGTAAGTGATGGGAATTTGAAACTCACTGGCTGTATGGTGGTAGAGGCAGAAACCCTCATAATAATTAAAAAGGATATAGATGCACACTTGTGATGCCAAGGCATGCAAGATTCTGGGCCAAGTTCTGAAAAGTAAGATCAGAATACTTAGGCTGTTGTCTTTGACTGACACAGACTCAGTGGACTGAATGGCTTTTTCTGTGCTGTACGCATCTATGATTCTATGAATATGCAACACAATTATGGAAATGGGGCAGTGTTCGAGATGGTTGTGAATATGAGGTTGAATGAGCAAAAATATCAAAGTTAATTTAATACATTAACTACACTTAGTCCAGAAATCATGTGAGAGCCAGTGACAGTTAATACTTGAAAGGCAGATAATCAGATATTTAAAAATTAATTAATATTCCAAAACAGTGCAAAGAACAGGACAGTTGATTTATCACCTCACTGTGGAGTTTATGGATGGGTTCAGTTACCAGAGCAGCAATTGTCATAAAACATTACTGTCAGACGAGTTCCTGGTGGCAGGTTTGTAGCAAGATTGCAACATATGCTATAACAATGACTTTTCTGAAGTTATGTGGCTGAAATTTGGGAGGGAAGACATCTTGTAGCATGCTTAATTGCTCTTTTACATGCACCCTTCTGCTTAAAGATATTTTACTCTGTAAATTGCTGGAAATGTAAGATGGCCATGACACAACGAGGGAAACAGGGTACCTGTGACTTTTGTGAACTGCAGGATGGGCAGTGTGTCTCCTTAATAAATGAAAGGTAAGGACTGAGAACTGTAAATAGAGGAAGGACTGTGAAGGAGAGTAAATCAAAAGGGGTGACTTCAATATCAAATCAGTAAGATAAAAACTAAAACTAAATAATCGATGGATTGAGAAAGCAAGAAATGGACACAGTTTTTGAAAATCTTAAATTAAAATTTGATATTTTAATAATCTCCAACAAAATTCACTATCTAGGAGCATGAAGCATCACACTGTTAATATTTCACTTTTTGAATGAAAGACAATATTAGAAAGCGATTAACAGTTACTGCATATTTAACAATCTCTTACATGGTTAATTACTGACTTTAACTTAGTATGGTGAGTTTAATGAGCAATTATTGTACAAATACAATATCCTGTGAACTGTGTGAAGCATTTAATGGTGAGATGCCATTCTTGTGAACTCAAACAACTCAACCAGTTACAAGTTACTTGAAATTTGTATTAATAATGGTTCACATTGTTCACTTATTTCTATTTTTCTGCTCTAAACTTCAAATTATGATTGTAAAAGACACAGATTAGGCTGCAGTTACACTATTGTGTAATTTTTGAGTGTCCTACTTTCCAAAGGATGTCAAGGCAATGGAGAAATTATTGAAACAATGGATGAAAGCAAGAGAAAGTTCATTATGAAAGGTTAGAGTAGGGACACTCTTTCTCCATGTGAACCACATCAGGTAAAAGATGCTCAAAGCCTTTTTATAAACTGAAAATAATTTTTGGAATGGGTGAGTGAATCTAAAGCAAATGGCTATTATTTAATAATGATCAAAACAACAAAGCAATAGGTTTTGAACATAATTGTGAATATTTGTTTACCAGAAATGATGATGAAATTATCATCCATAATACCTTTCAAAAGAAAACTGGATAAGTATTTCACAATTGTGCAAAGAAAATACAAACTTTAAACTCTTTCAAAGGTCTAGTGCAGGTATAATGGGCTAAATGGGTTTCCTTTCTATGCAACATAATTTTTGTGGTTTGTAAATGCAAACCTAATCACAGATTGGAAATCACTGTTGGCAATGTAACACTGCAGATTAATGCATCTAAATCAAATTGCTCTCATTCAGTCAAATTGTCAGGTCATTTTCTAATCAGAAGATATGCATATCTGCTGATGAAGGAGCAGCACGCCAAAAGCTTGTGATTTCAAATAAACCTGTTGGACTATAACCTGATGTTATGTGACTTCTGACCTTGTTCCTATTCAATAAGTGAACTGGACTTGAAAAATTTTAAGGGATTTATGATTGGTATTTCAAGTATACTATACATCGCAGACCACAAAATCTTCAATATGTTTTCTATTAATTTGTTTCATGAGAATTAGGTGAAGAATTAGGTGACTTTCTTGTTGGAGGAGAGATCTAATAATAAAAAGATGAATTCAATGTGTGTATTCATTTCTGATCAATTCTAGCAACGCCAGAGGCATGATAAGCATTCATTACTGTAACATGAGGGTAGAGAGTTGATGCTTTTGTAAAATGGTTGAAAAAGAAATCTTCAAAGGAAAACTAGCTCTAGCAATTGCAACACAATGCCATCTTCAAAAAATATATATAATAAATATTTCAGGGACATGCCACTAACTAATGAGGAATGGTGTGAGATAGTTACTTCTGGCATAATCTAGAAGGACTATGGAATAATCTAACAGATATATAACAGATCCTCACAGCAGCTGAAGGTAAATATATTTGGGGCTAAAATATCAATCCTCTCAGTGTATCAACTCCAACTGGCAGTGATATAATTGAATGAGGCCTTTGCAGAGTAATGGAACAATTCATAGAATTACATATGAAAAAAATGAGAAAAACTTCAAGGTCAGCACAATTTGTAATTAGTGAATAAATTGGTTGTATTTTCTTCAGGCAATCTCTGTGTCAACTATCACTCCCTAACTAGAAACTTGTGGGTAGGTAAGCAACTTTGTTACAGGCCAAAACTTCACCAATATTAAAATGTACTTTTCTTGTTTCAGCAGTCAGTATAAACTCATGCTCTAGTATTTCACAAGAACACAACTTTACCAATCAGACCTATTCTTCTAGCTTGTAAATCATAGTTTGCAGCAAAAATATAAGTTCTTTATTGCAGTAGATTCGATCAAAGGGGACAGCTTAGATTTAAATATTTCATGAAGTAACGTGGTGACATAATGGCATGCCTTATGATTTGAGAGCAGTTATTTTCTGATGTGTGTCCTGAACTGAAACCTCAGCATTATAACTTGAATTGTGCTTGATCGAGCAGCAGCCTGGTAGCACAAGTAAATTTAGGAAGCAGTAGCTGAACTGCAATGACTAGAAATGTATGCATTTGTGTAATAGGAGTAGCGGGTTCTGATTCATAAGTTATTAGTGTCAGTTCCATATGAGGTGGAAAGCAAATAAATGTTGTTGCATCTACCGTATCTCTGTAATTGAGGCATGTGGTTGAGCAGAAACCTCTCTGCTTCCCTTTCCTTCATGTTGCTGACTACCTTGTGAGCTCAGCAGTGTTGTGCAGAAGACATGTGACGCAACCAGCCAGCTCTTCTTAAAGACAGTCTGTCCATCTTAAAGGGTTGTTGCACTGAATAATATTGGTGAGATTTAAATGGTGGAATTTTGCACACTGGTGCAGAGAACGGCTTCCAACATGACTGACGAGGTACTGGGACATTTGTGGTAATACTGGGCAGGAAAAGAGACGTAACGGTTCCATGAGGGTGCAAGGATGACCTCAAGATCCAATGTCACAATGCAGCTACTAGTCAGAGACTTCTTGGCACAAGCACTTGGCAGGAGTGACTTCACACAGGTGGTTGAAGATCACGAATGTATCTTTACAGGATCACTCCTATCAGCTCTTATATCACACTCTCATCGCTCACCCTTTTGCATGTCTTAACACGCACTACTCAAACCTAACATCCAGATATGCTGCAAAGCAGAAAATGCTGGAGAAACTCAGTGGGTTTTGCAACATCGATAGAGAGAAAGAGTTAACTTTACAAATCTGCCGCATACCTTCTTATGTTCTTAAGAAGAGTCGGAGCAATCTCACGATGATAACTCTGCTTGTCTCTCCATGGGTGTTGCCAGGCCTGCTGAGTTTCTCCAGCATTTGTCTTTATTTCCGATCTCCAGCATCCACAGTATTGTTTTTATTATCCAGGCATGTCACTTCACTTTCGTACACATTCTAATGCAGCCAGCTATTCATCACTGAGCATTACACAATCACTGGCATTCTGCCCTCTCACTTCCAGTCAAGGTGGCACATGATAGTACAAAATGTTTGTGCCGAAACTGCAAGGGACAAGGATGCCCACACTTTCTGGGCTGGAGGAGATGGCTTAAGACCAGCAGTGACAGAAGTTGTGTCACCTAGCATTGTTGATAACAATGGCAGTGATGTCATGTTACTGTTGTCTCTTCCTGATCAATTCCCTGCTCATTGTCCTCCCACTTTGATGTGCAAGCTGCAACTCATGCCATTACAGATCTTTTGCTTCCCACCCCACATCACTTCCCTCGCCACAACCTTCACAGTCTAATTCTGACTTTCAGACAGACAAAAATAAGCCTTCTGCCTAGCCACAGTCCAAGAGAAAGACAGTAACAGTACAACACTGAGGACTTGGTCTGACATTCATAGCCAGCAGCTCAGATGTTGACCCTACGCACACCTTCAGGACAAGTGTAGAGTTGAGATTAGCATGTACTAAGTCACCAAATTGAGGAAAGCAAGAGATTACTTTATTCCCTATAATTCGCAAAATGGACTGAGAATATGTTTCCAGGTCCCCATCATTGCTTCACAGTCAAACCAAGTCACAATCAGGCAAACCCATGGCACAGAAATGTAAGTACATCGTCAGTCAGCATGTCAAATTTGCAGGCCCTAGAGATCAGTCTGGGAGCATGCTCGTGCTCGTCGCATCAATTCTGTCTTCACCGCTGCTCATCGCTGAAGCTTATACCTGACAAAGCTGCAACACACTGGCAGCAGTCTCTGCTTGGTTCAGACAACAGAGAATTTCTGCTTTTGTGATAGATCAGGAATAACTTCCCACAGCAAAGTTTCCACTTCCATTGCAAAGTAGCACTGAAGAGAAACTGGATGTGGCACTGACAGTGAGATTGTCAAAGAGTTTGTTTAATAGTGAACTGAAGGGATAGAGTGGGGAATTAGTTGAGGAAAATGTCTCTGTTGACTGGCCAGGTTTGGAAGGTGGAGGGAAAGAACATCTTAGATTTTGGGAACAAGAAATGGAAGAGCACTTCCATATCAGAAAAAGGAAGAAATGGAGCTCAAAAAGAACAGAGAATATGGAACACCATCAAGGACAGAAATCCTTGAATATAATTGAATATAGTTAAATCCTAATGTTCCACAGATCTTTATTTAAGTTTAACAATCTATTATTATGGAATTAATGTTTTTTTCTTTAATTAACCCAAATACTAATTTTGTATTCTAAGTTCTAAATTTTCCAAATAAGTATACCTCTGAGTCTCTCCAGGAATGTGTGTGTGAATGAATAGTGACATCTGGCATCAGGGACAGCACTTAATTGGCAGGTCTGTTTACAATGTTCCACTCAAAAAGAACAGTTTGGCTTCAGTTTTTGCTGAGAACACCACTTTGACAGTTCTGCCTTCATAGTTTTAAAGATTGCAGCCAAAGAACCCCACTTGGGAGTTCGAACTTTTAAGACTGATTAGCCTCTCAAAATATTCATCATCTTTAGGGGAAGGGGAAAATAAAATGACAAGCAATAACAGAATATTGAGAATAGTATTTACCATCGCATTGATGGGAGCAAGGTAAATGAAATTATGAGAATAGTTGAGACATTTCTATGTGCCTACTTGCTTGAGGCGCTCTTCAAACTTATGGAGAACCTCCAATGTTAGATGGAGCAAAGATAGTGGAGCAATTTTCCTTTCTTTACTCAGGTCAAGTTTTATCTTGTTTGTATCTGTTCTTATTAACATATTATAAGTGACAAATGGTCATTTCAGGGAGGAAATCTGCCATCCTTATCTGGTCTAGCCTACAAGCGATTCCAAATCATAGCAATGTTGTTAATTCTAAACCAGTCACTGAAATTGATCCAACAAGTCACTCAGTCCAAGGGCAATTAGAATGGGCAATGAACATTAACCTTAGCAGCAACACTTTCATTCCAATGAAGACGATGGAAAGTTTTGAGGTAACACCTTTCAATGTTTCATGAGTTTACATCGACTGGATTTAGAAAGTGTAATGACCTATAAGTGCCTGATTTTTTTTCATCAACACGGGCCATTGTTCGACAATAAAGGTGATACACAAGTTATCTTCCTCTGCTATGCACTGGTTTCTTTTACAACTACCGTGATTTAGGACATGTAAGCAGATAACACAAATACTCCAAATTAATGATGAGTTCCAAATCTAAAACAGAATTTGGGATTTGTTCCATTTATCGTCACACACTTTTCTTCCTTGGATAACTATGTAGCATGTTGGAAAAAATTTAAAGACTGATTCACAGCCTGCTTTTCGCTAATTGAATGTCCCCTTTATGGGTAACAAGAGCTGTCTTGGGACTTAAGCCCCAAGCCTTCAAGGTCAATGGCAGGTGCACGATTTACTGAGCAATTTGGGCTCCAGGATTTCAAGTTGGGATGGAAGATGACAAAATTGAAAAAAATCATTCTTCAGTTTATACATAGGAAACCTGCTACACTGACAGAGGTTCAGGACTTGTTTATCTGGTCAATCACATATTGGGAAAAGTGTAGGTGCTTCAGGAGTTATGTACAGTAACTAGGAGGAGAAACCAATTAAAAAAATATAGGGAGGAAAGGCTTGTGACATGATTAATCAAATAATACCACATTGGACTAAATATCAGTGGTTTATTTGTACTAAATTAATTCTGAAGCTGACATTCTGGACCAAATCAAACTATGCAATGCACGATATTAGTAAGTAATGAAAAAATGTCATATGACCCTCTTGGGCATGCTCCTTCCAATAGTCCGCAATTTTCACTGTGATGGAGTTTCTCTAATTTATTTATACTCCTCAGTGAGATGATTAACTATGGATAAAGTCTCCAACATAAAATTAAATTTTCTCATTGATGTCTGAAGGTAATCAAGCAAACCTAACTTTACAATCTGTCATTCAAACATGATTGGCTGCATTTTAGAAATTATATTTCCACAGTCCCAGCAGGAATGGGATCAAAGTGCTCTACAGAGCATTTCATCATTTACATCTGGAATCTTAGACGCTTTACTACAGTTTTAGACAATGCCAGCCTTTTACTCCAAATTATTTTTTCCTTTTCCTCTTACTTTGTAAAAGGGTTGACACATTTTCACTTGTTAAGAGACGGGCAGTGGATTGAGCAACGTATGAACAAATTCTCACAAATGATACTTCTACTACAATCTACACAGAAACATGCAGCAGTGACAAGATAGAAAATCTAATCTTCAATCACTTTCCATGTCTCTTGTAATATTGTGTGTCCATTTTATGATCGGGGAAAAAAATACACCTTTCAGAGAGTTAAGTGAGGACATAAAACCACAGGATTTGGAACAGGTTTGGTCATTTGGTCGATTGACTCTGTTCTGTCAGTCAATCGTGGCTGATGTGCTTTGTCATCCCACTTCCCTGCCTTCTCGCTTTAAACCCATTCCTAATCAAGAATCTATCTATCTCTGTCTTAAGTGCATTCAATTTCTGGCCTGTTCAAACATCTGCGGCAATGAGTTCCATCCTCTGGCCAAAGAAATTCCTTTCCATCTCAGTTCTAAAGGATTGTTCCTTCACTGTGGGAGAGTGTCGTCGGGTCTTAGTCTCTCCTACCAGTGGAAATGCCTTCTCCCCATCTCCTCTATCCAGGCCTCTCAGTAGTCTGCAAGTTTCAATGAGATTCCACCCACCCCCACCACCCATCTTCCAAAATTCAATTAAGTACAGACCCTGTGTCGTTTGCTGCTCCTCATATGATAAGCCATTCATTCCTGAGATCATCCATAGAATAGCATTCATACAGTGTGAAAATAGGCCCCAACAAGTCCACACCGACTGTCTGAAGTGTAACCCACCCAGACCCATTCCCCTACCTATATTTACCCCTGACTAATGCACCTAACATACACTATGGGCAATTCAGCACGGCAAATTCACCTAATTTTTTTTTGGATTGTGGGAGGAACGCCACATAGATAAGGGGAGAATGTGCAAACTCCATACAAGCAGTACTGGCACTATGAGGCAGCAGTGCTAACCACTGTGCCACCATGCCACCCCAGTGTGATGCCCTGCATTCTTGTGAACCTCTTCTTGAATTCTCAAAGGCCAGTGCATCCTTCCTTAGATATGTGGCCTAAAACTGCTCACAATATTACAAATGCTGTCTCACCATTCCTGCTCTTGTATGCCAGCTCTCTTGAATGGATGTAAACATTGCATTTGCCTTCCTAACTGTCAACTGAACCTGCATCTTAACCTTAAGAGAGTACTTTATCTCTCATTCACAGGTTGAAGGCATCACTGGCTAAACCAGCATTTATTGCCCATCGCTAATTGTCCAGAGGGTAGTTACAAGTCAAAAACAATTCTGTGGGCCTGGAGTCACATGTCGGCCAGACCAGGCAAGAACATCACTTTGGAGAAAGTGAGAACTGCAGATGCTGGAGATCAGAGCTGAAAAATGTGTTGCTGGAAAAGTGCAGCAGGTTAGGCAGCATCCAAAGAGCAGGAGAATCGACGTTTCGGGCATAAGCCCTTCTTCAGGAATGAGGAGGGTGTGCCAAGCAGGCTAAGATAAAAGGTAGGGAGGAGGGACTTGGGGAAGGGGGCGTTGGGAATGCGATAGGTGGAATGAGGTTAAGGTGAGAGTGATAGGCCAGAGAGGGGGTGGTGGCGGAGAGGTCAGGAAGAAGATTGCATGTCAAGAAAGCGGTGCTGAGTCCGAGGATTGGGACTGAGATAAGGTGGGGGGAGGGGAAATGAGGAAGCTGGAGAAATCTGCATTCATCCCTTGTGGTTGGAGGTGGAAGATGAGGCGCTCTTCCTCCAGGCGTCGTGTTGCCATGGTCTGGCGATGGAGGAGGCCAAGGACCTGCATTCCTTGGTGGAGTGGGAGATAGAGTTAAAGTGTTCAGCCACAAGGCGATTGGGTTGGTTGGTGCGGGTGTCCCAGAGGTGTTTTCTGAAATGTTCCACAAGTAGGCGGCTTGTCTCCCCAACGAAAGAACAGCACTTTACTTTCCTAAAGGACTATGGTGGACCAGATGGGTTTTTCCGATGAAGTCATCATTAGACTCTTAATTTGTTTTTTTTTTAGTTGAATTCAAACTTCACCAACTGCCATTGTGGAATTCCAACTGGAGTGCCCAGAACATTCAGAACTGGGGTCTCTGGACTAATAGTCTAGTGATAGTGGGGTCGGACCAAGGGGCCCGAGTGGAGGGGGACAGCTATTAGGTCCTGAGTGGAGTGGTGATGGACAGTGGCCCTGGGTGGAGTGGCGACAGACAGTGGGCCTGAGTGGAGTGGGGATGGACAGTGGCCCTGAGTGGAGTGGGGATGGACAGTGGCCCTGAGTGGAGTGGGGATGGACAGTGGGTCCCGAGTGGAGTGGGGATGGACAGTGGCCCTGAGTGGAGTGGGGATGGACAGTGGGTCCCGAGTGGAGTGGCGACAGACAGTGGCCCTGAGTGAAGTGGGGATGGACAGTGGGCCCGAGTGGAGTGGGGATGGACAATGGCCCTGAGTGGAGTGGGGATGGACAGTGGGCCCGAGTGGAGTGGGGATGGACAGTGGCCCTGAGTGGAGTGGGGATGGACAGTGGGCCCGAGTGGAGTGGGGATGGACAGTGGCCCTGAGTGGAGTGGGGATGGACAGTGGGTCCCGAGTGGAGTGGGGACGGACAGTGGGTCCTGAGTGGAGTGGGGACGGACAGTAGGTCCCGAGTGGAGTGGGGATTGACAGTGGGCCCCGAGTGGAGATGAACAGTGGGTCCCGGGTGGAATGGGGACGGTCAGTGGCCCTGAGTGGAGTGGGGATGGACAGTGGGCCCGAGTGGAGTGGGGATGGACAGTGGGCCCGAGTGGTGTGGGGATGGACAATGGGTCCCAAGTGGAGCAGGGAAGGACAGTGGCCCTGAGTGGAGTGGGGACAGTCAGTGAACCCTGAGTGGAGTGGGGACGGACAGTGGGCCGTGAGTGGAGTGGGGAAGGACAGTGGGCCCCAAGTGGAGTGGGGATGGAGAGTGGGTCCTGAGTGGAGTGGGGATGGACAGTGGCTCCCGAGTGGTGTGGGGATGGACAGTGGGCCCCAAGTGGAGTGGAGACGGACAGTGGGTCCCGAGTGGAGTGGGGACGGACAGTGGGCCCCGAGTGGAGTGGGGACGGACAATGAGTCCCAAGTGGAGTGGGGACGGACAGTGTGCTGTGAGTGGAGTGGGGATGGACAGTGGGTCCCAAGTGGAGTGGAGATGGACAGTAGGTCCTGAGTGGAGTGGGGATGGTCAGTGGGCTGTGAGTGGAGTGGGGATGGACAGTGGGCCCTGAGTGGAGTGGGGATGGACAGTGGGTCCCGAGTGGAGCAGGGAAGGACAGTGGCCCTGAGTGGAGTGGGGACAGTCAGTGAACCCTGAGTGGAGTGGGGATGGACAGTGGGCCGTGAGTGGAGTAGGGATGGAGAGTGGGTCCTGAATGGAGTAGGGATGGACAGTGGCTCCCGAGTGGTGTGGGGATGGACAGTGGGCCCCGAGTGGTGTGGGGATGGACAGTGGGCCCCGAGTGGAGTGGGGATGGACAGTGGCTCCCGAGTGGTGTGGGGATGGACAGTGGGCCCCAAGTGGTGTGGGGATGGACAGTGGGCCCCGAGTGGAGTGGGGATGAACAGTGGCTCCCGAGTGGTGTGGGGATGGACAGTGGGCCGTGAGTGGAGTGGGGATGAACAGTGGGCCGTGAGTGGAGTGGGGATGGACAGTGGGTCCCGAGTGGAGTGGGGATGAACAGTGGGACAGTGAGCCGTGAGTGAAGTGGGGATGGACAATAGGTCCTGAGTGGAGTGTGGATGGACAGTGGGCCCCGAGTGCAGTGTGGATGGACAGTAGGTCCTGAGTGGAGTGGGGATGGACAGTGGGCCCCGAGTGGAGTGGGGATGGACAGTCGGTCCTGAGTGGAGTGTGGACAGACAGTGGGCCCCGAGTGGAGTGGGGATGGACAGTAGGTCCTGAGTGGAGTGGAGATGGACAGTAGGTCCTGAGTGGAGTGGGGATGGACAGTGGGCCCTGAGTGGAGTGGGGATGGACAGTAGGTCCTGAGTGGAGTGGAGATGGACAGTAGGTCACGAGTGGAGTGGGGATGGTCAGTGGGCCCCGAGTGGTGTGGGTACGGTCAGTGGCCCCGAGTGGGAACGGACAGTGAGCCCGAGTAGGGTGGGGATGGTCAGTGGGCCATGAGTGGAGTGGGGACGGACAGTGGGCTCCAAGTGGAGTGTGAATGGTCAATGGGCACTTAGTGCAGTGGGGATGATCAGCGGGCCCCAAGTGGAGTGAGGATGGTCAGTGGCCAGGTGGCCTGAGCATAGCTGGGAGGGACAGTGGTCTGGAGGCTGAATGGAACAGGGATGGACAGTGGGCTGGAGATTGGTGGAGCAGGGATGGACAGTGGGCTGGAAGTTGGGTGGAGCAGGGATGGACAGTGGGCTGGAGGCTTGAGTGGAGCAGGGATGGTCAGTGGGCTGGAGGTTGGGTGGAGCAGGGATGGACAGTGGGCTGGTGGCCTGAGCAGAGCAGGGATGGAAAGTGGGCTGATGGCCTGAGCAGAGCAGGGATGGAAAGTGGGCTGGAGGTTGGGTAGAGCAGGGATATACATTGAGCTGGAAGCTGAAAGAAGAAGGG